>NW_027413827.1:2230000-2830000 GCF_048544455.1 Silene latifolia | reverse complement strand
CACGGTTTTAAAGGGGAGAAGGGGATCATTTTTCCGAACCTAATTTTTGACCTAATTCTCTCATCACTCACACAAAAACCCTAAAAATTAATTAACAATTTTTGGGGATCTCATTCTAGCAAATTGAGGGGCATTTCTCATAGCATCTTGGGTGCAACGATTAGGCGAATATCGATTTTGATATTGTTCTTAGGCCTAATTTGCTAGGACCAAAGGTTGATTCTTAATCTCTACTATTTTGTTTATGCAATTTCATTTATGACTAGTTTTCATAATCATAATTTCGTTATAATCCTAATAATCTTAAAGGAAGTATACCGATATTTCCCACAAGTGGTATCAGAGCATAGGCCACGAAATTATTTTATATGATTTTCATAAATGGATTTAAACAAAATCAATTTTAGAAAAAAATTCATTTCGGCCGAAAATTTTTTTTGCCGTGTACATTTTTTTGATTTTTGTCGAAATGATTTCTGTTTTTTTTGATGATTTGTTCCATTTTGATTTATTCATATTATTGTTTTAATAGGTTAAGATGATAATATGATAATTTGTAGATGTTTTGATTTAATAAGAATTAAATTAAAATGTAAATGGAAATCGTCTTGATTGATAATGTTAAATTTGTTTTTGCTATATAGTTTTTGGCATATATGGTTTTAAATTGTTATTTAGAATCATGTTTCATTAATTTATATGTTCATGATTATGCCAATCTTGTTCTAGTAGCAACATTAAACAAATTTGTTCATTTCAAAAGGTTTGTTTGTTTTTATTTTGGGCATGAATGCCGGTAGCAAAAAAAAAAAAATTCTGTTTTTTTTTGCAATTTAGGGCATTATGCCGCAAGGAAAAAAAGGGAAAACTGTTTTTTTTTTTCAGAATTGCCGAGAAAAAAAAAAAATTTCTGTTTTTTTTGTGGAAATGCCGAGACAAAAGAAAAGAATTGTTTTTTTTTTTCGGTTTTGTGCAATTGCCGTGTGCAAATAAATAAAAAAAAAATTTCTGTTTTTGTTTATTTTGGCCAATTATTATTATTATCTATAATGAATAATAATTATTGTGAAAAGGTTCACAAATTTGAGATACCCATATTATTTTAAAGAGGTTTAAAATATTGATGGATTAATTCATATTACAAGGTTAATATGTATTAAGATTGGAATTATTGTGAGTAATTGAGGAATTGTCACATAATTTGATCATATAAATAGGTGGTTTGGATAAATTACTCTACATAATTAAGGAATTATGTCTTGAATGTTTAATTTATAGTTGATGCATTTTTATTTAGTTGGATGTTTTGTTGAATGGTTTAATTTACGTATTTTTGCAATCGGTTGTAATTTGTAATACCTAGTGTGGCCTTAGTTAATTATGTTTTCGTAATGATGGAAACATAATTTTTATGTAATTTTGAGATCTCGTATCTCCGTTTGGTTTTCTTTTATATTATGGTTTTTTTTTGAAATTAGAATGTAAATAGGTTTATTTTGTAATTTATTAATTGTAATTTTGAGAAGACTAAAGATGGAGATTGGATTGCTCACTCCCGCTACATGGACCAAGATGGAACATCAAGACAAGCTTCTCGGGCCCAAGGATGGATTCCAAAGTTGTATTTATGTTCATTTTGGTAGATAGGCCACACTAAGACTTTATTTTTGTTTTACGTTTTTCATTCTTATTGCTTTTGATTCACATGATAATTAGTGCATCATTTTCCGCCTAAACCAAACCACCTACTAAAATGCATGAAAATTGACTCATATAGTTTGGATGTTAGTTTTCATAGACATACAGATGTCACACAATTTTAAGCCATCACCTTAGTTTATTCATTCTCGCATGCTAGATATTAGTTCACTTAAAATGAATTAAAATAAAGTTGATGGGATCTTCCTCTAAAACTGAAATTAAGACTAGTCTTTATAGGCCAAACAACTATGAATCCCTTCTTCGTCGGTAGGCATATAGGACCTTACTCTCCATATGACCCCTTCTACGTTGGGTAAGTAGTTTCTGTTGACTTAGTTTACCTCAACATTATAACCCGAAGAGTTTCTCGTGATTATGATGGACTATAGATAGAATTTACAGAAATTTATCGACCAAGAATTCTAAAAGTAGAATTAGCCAAAAGGTTGGCTTATCAATTTAAAGATAATTGAGTCTTGGGATCATTTATATAATTCTTGAGGGAGGTCAATTATATAAATGCTTGAGTCTTCGCGTTATAACAGTATTGCATTAGACTTAAATCATAACGATGAGTATGCTTATTATATTTTATTCTTCTTTTCGCAGTGTAGAATTCGTTTATATTGATAATACTGTTACAACAAATGGCTGGAAATAACGAAATCCTTATGTTAAGTGCCACACTTGGACGCGAGTCCTGGCTAAAAGCTTTCATGGACCACATGAATCAGTTCACACGACTGAAGAATGATGGGTCCAACTTTGCGGACTAGGAGGCATCATTGCGGAATGCTGCCATTACTGACGGTAAGCTCAAGTACTTAACTGAGCCAATACCGCCAAACCCAGGCCCCAATGTAGGAGTCAATGAGTCACTTGCTTATAGTGACTTCATTATGGAACCGGGTGCGATAAAGAACGTACTCATTTTTGCAATGGAAACCAATTTGCAAAGACGCTTCATTGCCCAAGGTGCAAACAAGATTTTCACCACGCTCACTAATGAGTTCTCAAAAGCACCAAGAATCGTTACTTATGAGCATACCCACTGCTTCTTTGATGCGAAACTCCAGAAGGGCCAACCGGTTAGCCCACACATTCTTAACATGATTGAGAATGTCGAGAAATTGGAGGCACTTGATTGCAAAATCAGTGAGAGCATAGTCATTGACCGTATGCTTCATTCACTTCATGATGGTTTTGTTGGAGCTAGTGTCCTCCACAATAGTGCGTTAACATAATAAATCTCATTAATAGAATATCATCAGATATTTAATTATTTGATCCTCGTCAGTTGATTAACGTAAATCGATAACGGTTGGCTGACTAGAGTTTGACGTTATTGTCGTGAGACGGCGGTGATCAACTGACCCCTTTCGGTCACACCTAAAGGAACGAACCCCAATTGATAACTAATTAATTGTATGAGATACAATTCATTTAGTCCCTTGATTTATCAACTAAGAGGTTAGTCGATTAGTATTAGAGAGATTTCGAGTTGCGAACTCGAGGAGCGGCAGTTATTATTTAATTATGCGATAATTAAATAATAAGTTTTAGGAAACGGGTTTTAGTTAATTAACTGTTAATTTACTAAAATTGTACTAATTGATTAATGTGATTAATATTAGTACGTAAATAATATGTGTAGTGGTACACGTATATTTACGGAGTGAATTGGACGAATTTATTATGGAAGCATTTAAACATGAAACGATGTTTAAAATGAAAATTACACGGATTTGTGCGACAAATATAAAAACCAACATGGACCCGTATATGGTCATGTGGACCGTGTAAAATAAGTGCAATGAATGATTACTTACATAATCATTTTTACCCTTATTTTGTATACTACCATAATATATGTCTTATACTACATTTTGCATGTGATGTAAGATAAAAATATAAAACAAAAATTGTCCACTAAAGACTCCTTCCACCCGCCACTTCCTTTCCCCCTTACACACTCCATATATTTGTTCACTTGCTCACACTACCTCTCTTACACAATTCATTATTTTGCATGTGAACAAAACTTCCTCCATCTCTCTACAATTATTCTCTAGTATGCATTATTACTAAGAATAGTTAGTAATATTACTAGTATTATTATCAAGGGCACATATTAATAAGTTACTAGTTCTTACTTATTAATATTATTTGGGTTGTTCTTGGGTGCTACTTGGAGGAGACTTTCTAGTTGAAGGTTATACAAGGAGGATCATCCACATATATTTAGCTCAAGAACAAATTAGTAAGGAGAACTAATTTGTGCCCATTTTACCTTATAATCAATGTAAGGAAATTGTTTTTCCTTATACTTTGTTTTTATGCTTTCATATTAGCATGCATGTTACATAGATCACATAAATAACTATTTATGAGATAAATTTATTTTATTAGAGAGTCTAATATGGATCTATGATCATTCAAGTGGTATCAGAGCATAGGCTTGTAATTTGCATGTTGATTTTAAGCATTTTTATGAATTATGAGATAATTAGTAAAAACTCAAAAATTGTGTTAGAAGAGGTTTTGGCACGAAATTTTTGGTACATGCATACCTACTGATCTCAAAAGGTTTGTGGAATTTTTTGGTGATTTGTCAAGTAATTTTGCTAATTTTAATGATTTTTGGTAGAAAACCGAGTCAAAATGTCGCATTTTAGTGAAAAATTGACTAAAATTAGTTAAATGTTGATTCGGTGCATGGCCTTTTTATGGTATTTCATGCATGTTTTCTACTGATTGTATGCAAAAGGTTGAAGGTTGGTTCGAATTTTTTGCATGTTTATTGATTTTTGAGTAAAAAGTCGATAAAAGTCAAATTAATTAATCATAATTTCGAAATTTTTGATTCTGCCCATGATAAATTTATGTACATTTAATAATATTATTTAAATGTCAAAAGTGATTTTGCATGTGTGTTTTCACTTTGTTTTGATGATTTATTGGTTTTAGTGGTTAAAAACCGATAAATATCGATCTTTTTCTTCACAAAATTTATCCGAAATTTTTGGGCAATTTTTATGACTTTTTGGTGTTCTTGGGAGTGTTCCAGAATACTAAAAATTTTTGTTTCAATTGTTTGGGTAATTTTTCAATTATTTTGGATTTTTACTTAAATATTATGATTTTTTTTCCGATTTAATTAGCAAATTATCACCAAACCAAACTAATAATTTGTCATAAAATTAGTGAGGACTAATTTTGAGGTTCAAAACAGTTTGGACTATTAGTTTGGACTTAAATGAGATTTAAGAGTTAATTATTGATTTTTACATGTTAAAAATCGATTAAATCCACAAAACCGAGATGGATACCAATGAATGATAGGTAGGGCGATTTTGGCATCATATTTACAGCATTTTAAGCATATTTATTTAAGTTGAATGAATGATTGTCATTTATTTAAAGTATTTATCTTTTGTACCTAGTATGGCCTAGTTATTTTTAATCGTTATTACCCGAAATGAATGGGAATATCGATTTGTTTGTAATTAAATACGATCTCGTATCGTCGGTTTGTAATTAATTAATAGTTTCGTTCATTTTATTAATTAATGTATAATAGGAATAGCTATGTAATTAATTTGTAATAGTTATTTTACCGGCGTTTCCAAAAGACGGATTACAACGAAACGGAGTCTATTTTTGGAAGGTGTTCCAAATCCCACAAGGAAGAGCCACTTAAGGAATGAAGAGGCAAGGGACCAAGGAGTTGGTTTCCGAAATGTAATAGACTAGTTGTTTATTAACTAGGAGGCCATACTAGGATTTAATCATATGCTTACATGTTTGCTTGTTTTATTTTCGCGCATGCCAAAATCGCCATTCACATGCATTTTATTTTTCGCGGTTGTCAATTCACGTCATTTACATTCACTGAATTAATTCACTTATAAGGAATTTATGACTAAATTGACAAGATCTCTCACTTAACTAAAATTGAGATTAGCCTTACCAATTAGTAACACCTATGAATCTCTTGTTCATTAGAGCCACGCTCGCCCAAGCGGGGTGTTCTCTTTTTACCTTGGGTAAGTAGGGTGGTAAGCGGTTATCACACGCCAAAATTGGTTGGACTCAACGGGATATAAGACGGTCTTGTGTTCCGGGGCTAGTAGATAAATTTGAGGAAATTTGTCGACCAAGAGTTCTAGAGGTAGAATTAGTCAACGTGACTTACCGAATTTACGCAATTATGGGATGTTTCGCCCAAGCGATGCTCATTTTTGTTTAATATTTGGGTCTTGGAATCATTTATATAATTTAGTGGGAGATCATTATATAAATGCTAAAACTTGCTAAACATGTTTTTACAAGTATTTTTAAAACAATGAATGTTAATTTTTCCTTTTTGTTGTAGCATTTTAATTCGCAATGGCAACTTCATCAACTCCATCGACTACTTCACTAGGCAAAGATTCATGGCTAAGGTCCGTAATGGACAAATGTATTTTAAAAGATGACGGTAGTAACTTTCTTGAATGGGAATCCAACATCAAAAGTGCCGCGTTGTCCGACAATGTGCTCACTTACTTGACCGATGCTCCTCCTATTGAGCCCGGTGCAAGAGCTTCATCGGCGGTGCGGACCGCCCATGATGACTATGTGAGGATGTTGAATGATATCAAGAATGTGTTGATATGGTCAATATCGCCAAACCTCAAGCTATCATGCATTTCTTTAAATGCTTACGAGATATTCACTCGTATGATCACTATGTTTTCACAAACACCTAAAGTCCGTCAATACGATGCGGCGGCACGCTTCTTTGAAGCTAAGCTTGAGAGGGGCCAAAAGGTTGGTCCCCATGTCCTTAAAATGGTCGAATATGTTGACATCCTAGAGCGTCTAGGGTGTAAGATTCCTAAAACTCTTGTGGTGGATCGTATCCTTCACTCACTCCCCACCAAGTTTGCCCACTTTAGGGTAAACTACAACATGAATGGTATGGATAAGAGTTACCATGAAATTCATGCACTCCTCACCCAAGCGGAGAGGGATATGGAGGCTAGTGGGAGTGAAAAGGGAGATGTTTTAACCATGAAGTTAAAGAACATGTCTCTTGGAGTCAAGAAAGGAAAAGGGAAAGAAAAGTCCCAATTCAAGAAATCGTCAAAGAAAATTGACAAGGGAAAGGGGAAGGCCGTTGTGAATGGCAATCCCAAGGCAAAAAGTGTCAAGCTCTCCGAGGCCGAATGTTTCCATTGTAATGGGAAGGGGCATTATAGGAGGAGTTGTCCCAAATACTTGGAGGATCTCAAGGAAGGGCGTGTGACGCCTATTGGTATGATTTCTCTCTCTATGTGATAGACGTTAATTATGCTTGTACTTCCACTTGGGTACTTGATACCGGATGTGGCTCTCACCTTTGTAACCATTTGCGGGGTATAAGGGACGTGCAAGCACTAGCAAAAGGTGATGTGGATCTCCGCATGGGCAATGGAGCTAGAGTAG
Organism: Silene latifolia; assembly: GCF_048544455.1. Classification (NCBI taxonomy): domain Eukaryota; kingdom Viridiplantae; phylum Streptophyta; class Magnoliopsida; order Caryophyllales; family Caryophyllaceae; genus Silene; species Silene latifolia. Next base: position 2,822,830 of record NW_027413827.1, on the reverse strand, counting down.
CCGCCGTTGCCGTAGGGACCTATGTGCTCACTTTAGCTAGTGGTTTAGAGTTGTATTTAAATAAGTGTTATTTTGTACCAACTTTAACTAAGAACATCATCTCCATTTCCGCGTTAGACGCGGAAGGCTTTTGTTTTATGATTAAGGACAAGTGTTGTACTTTTTCTTTAAATGATGTGGTTTATGGCAAGGCCATTTCAATTGGAGGCATTTATGTTTTAAATGATGTTAATGACGTTTATCATATGGAAACTAAAAAGCTCAAAAAGGGTGATCCAAACGAATCCTACCTTTGGCATTGTCGTTTAGGCCACATAAACGAAAGACGCATTAAGAGACTTGCTTCATCAAAAGTGCTCAAACCATTTGGTTTCGAATCTTATGGTACATGCGAGTCTTGCCTTTTAGGCAAGATGACTCGTGCACCTTTGCGGGAAAAGGGACACGAGCAAGTGAGGTTTTGGCTCTCATACACACGGATGTGTGTGGACCATTAACCATCACCGCTAGAGGAGGTTTTCTCTACTTCATTACTTTTACTGATGACTTAAGTAGATATGGGTATGTCTACTTAATGAAGAACAAAAGTGAAGCCTTTGACAAGTTCAAAGAGTTTCAAAAGGAAGTAGAGAACCAATTGGATAAAAAGATAAAGACTCTACGGTCCGACCGTGGTGGTGAGTATCTAAATATTGAATTTGATTCACACCTAAAAGATTGTGGTATAATATCACAATGGACTCCTCCTGGCACACCGCAATTAAATGGTGTGGCCGAAAGGAGAAACCGAACTTTACTTGATATGGTTCGGTCAATGATGAGTCTAACTGAGCTTCCTAGTTCATTTTGGGGTTTTGCCCTCTTGTCTGCAGTGTTTTCACTAAATCGAAGCCCGACTAAAGCGGCCGATAAGACTCCATACGAGATATGGACAGGGAGAGTCCCTCATTTGTCATTCATGCGTATTTGGGGTTGCGAAGCGTACGTTAAGATCAAGTCCGACAATAAGCTTGCACCAGTGTCCGACAAATGTCTTTTTGTAGGATATCCAAGGGAAACACGTGGCTATTACTTCTACAATAAACACGAGAACAAAGTGTTTGTGGCTCGTGATCTTTGTCTTCCTAGAAAAGGAATTTATTTCTAGGAGACAGAGTGGGAGAAAATTTGAACTTGAAGAAGTTCGAGAGCCACAAACCGAGAATGAGGTAGAGGAGAACGTGGAGGATAGCATTCCCTCTTCCTTTGAAACGGTAATTATTCCTAGAAAGTCAAGTAGGATTTCTAATCCACCTGATCGCTACCTTGGTAACATCGAAGAGGATGGTGTTTTGTTACTTCTTGAAAGTAATGAACCCACTACCTACAAATCGGCCATGTCTAGTCCCGACTCCTCGCTTTGGCTAGAAGCCATGCGGTCCGAAATGGATTCCATGTACGAGAACCAAGTATGGGACTTGGTGGATTTACCTGAGGGAGTGCGACCTCTTCAGTGTAAATGGATATACAAAATTAAAATCGGCGTGGATAAACATGTGGATGTTTACAAAGCTAGATTGGTGGCAAAAGGTTTCACCCAAGTTCATGGTTTACACTATGACGAAACCTTCGCTCAAGTCGCTATGCTTAGGTCCATTAGGATAATCTTAGCGGTTGCCGCATTTCATGATTATGAGATATGGCAAATGGATGTCAAAACCGCCTTCTTGAATGGGATTCTAGAAGAAGAGGTGTACATGATACAACCCGAAGGTTTTGTGGATACATCTAACCCTAAGAAGGTGTGTAAGCTCAAGAAGTCCATTTATGGTCTTAAGCAAGCATCTAGGAGTTGGAATCATCGCTTTGATCATGTCATTAAACAATACGGATTCACTAGAAGTGTGGAAGAACCGTGTTTATACATGAAGTTTAGTGGGAGTAAGGTTGTATTCCTTGTCCTATATGTGGATGACATATTGCTCATTGGGAATGACATTCCATCGCTCACTTCCGTTAAGGAGTGGCTAGGGAAACACTTCCAAATGAAGGACTTGGGAGAGGCACAACGAATCTTAGGTATCCAGATCTATAGGGATAGGTCCAAGAGGATACTAGCATTGAGTCAAGAAGCTTATATTGACAAAGTTCTTGACCGGTTCAATATGAAAGACTCCAAGAGAGGATTTCTACCTATAGGCCAAGGGATTACTTTGAGCAAGTCACGGTCTCCCTCTACCCCTAAGGAAATTGAACACATGAAGACCGTCCCTTATGCTTCCGCTGTTGGGTCTATCATGTATGCTATGATTTGCACTCGTCCCGACGTTGCGTATGCCTTGAGCATGACAAGTCGGTATCAAGCCAAGCCTGGTGAGAGTCACTGGATAGCCGTAAAGAACATCCTTAAGTACTTGAGAAGAACTAAGGATTCGTTCTTAGTGTTTGGAGGAGAAACTGAGTTGTGTGTAAGAGGTTACACGGACGCAAGTTTCCAAACCGATCGGGATGACATGAAATCCCAATCCGGCTACGTGTTTATGCTAAATGGAGGAGTTGTTTCTTTGGAAGAGCTTCAAGCAAAGTGTTACTGCGGATTCTACAACAGAGGTTGAGTACCTTGCGGCGTCCGAGGCTGCGAAGGAAGTTTGTTTGGATTAGGCAATTCATGGAGGGGCTAGGAGTAGTCCATTCCGCCAAAGATCCTATCACTCTATATTGTGATAACAATGGAGCTATTTTTCAAGCCAAAGAGCCTAAGTCTAGTAACAAATCTAGACACATTGAAAGGAAATACCATGTAATTAGAGATTATGTGGAAAGGAAGGAAATTGACATTTGTAAGGTTGGGACAGATGACAACATTGTTGATCCTTTAACCAAGCCTTTATCAAAGGCTAAGCATGATGGTCATGTCGTCTCTATGGGATTGAGACGAGTACCAGATTTTCTTTAGATTATGGATATGTAATAATTGGATAGTGTATCTTTTATTATATATATGATAATCATATTCATTGTTTTCGTATTCATTCTTTTATGAATTTTTATTTAGTGTGACTAAATTTTAATACCTTGTTTATCCGAATAAGTTGTGGAGACAATGTTGAACACTATTCAAGTGAATAAGATGAACATTGTATTTTGTCCCTAGTCACTTAATGAGGTGACGTCTCGGAGTGACTAGATTGTAAGTCGATTGATGGTTGTTCAACACCATAAGGTCATATGTGATGACTGGTCGATTACATAGGCAGAGTGTGTGACACTTTGCCGGACAGTGACCATTTAGAGAGTCCCTAAGTTCTATTATAGACGCCTGGTCGTGGCGGGGATCTCTAAGATGTTCTAATGAGTCGATTCTTTTGACTGGAGACTATTATCCGAGCAGTGCGTTTCCGAGTGACTTTGGTTTTTGTCCTAGGTCGTGCCGTGAAAGGAGGCCAAAAGGGCATTTACTAGGTCATGGTGAGCTGTATTGTGCAATAGGATAGATAGGGCATACAGAAATTGTCCACCCACGTTGGGTAACTATATCTCAAGGCCACTCGAGGAGTTAATGACTACAAATGCGTGGCCACGCTCGGAAGTAATCTGTGAGAGATTTTTCCGGTCAGGTAGTCACACTCCCGATCGAGAAAACCACTCACGATGTGTTCATGTGCAAGTGCGACCTGAAAGACACCTTGCATTGAGTGGGAGATTAAAACGGACAAGAGAATTGGTAGCGCACACCTTGTGTCGGACAAGTGGGAGATTGTTGGAGCTAGTGTCCTCCACAATAGTGCGTTAACATAATAAATCTCATTAATAGAATATCATCAGATATTTAATTATTTGATCCTCGTCAGTTGATTAACGTAAATCGATAACGGTTGGCTGACTAGAGTTTGACGTTATTGTCGTGAGACGGCGGTGATCAATACCCCTTTCGGTCACACCTAAAGGAACGAACCCCAATTGATAACTAATTAATTGTATGAGATACAATTCATTTAGTCCCTTGATTTATCAACTAAGAGGTTAGTCGATTAGTATTAGAGAGATTTCGAGTTGCGAACTCGAGGAGCGGCAGTTATTATTTAATTATGCGATAATTAAATAATAAGTTTTAGGAAACGGGTTTTAGTTAATTAACTGTTAATTTACTAAAATTGTACTAATTGATTAATGTGATTAATATTAGTACGTAAATAATATATGTGTAGTGGTACACGTATATTTACGGAGTGAATTGGACGAATTTATTATGGAAGCATTTAAACATGAAACGATGTTTAAAATGAAAATTACACGGATTTGTGCGACAAATATAAAAACCAACATGGACCCGTATATGGTCATGTGGACCGTGTAAAATAAGTGCAATGAATGATTACTTACATAATCATTTTTACCCTTATTTTGTATACTACCATAATATATGTCTTATACTACATTTTGCATGTGATGTAAGATAAAAATATAAAACAAAAATTGTCCACTAAAGACTCCTTCCACCCGCCACTTCCTTTCCCCCTTACACACTCCATATATTTGTTCACTTGCTCACACTACCTCTCTTACACAATTCATTATTTTGCATGTGAACAAAACTTCCTCCATCTCTCTACAATTATTCTCTAGTATGCATTATTACTAAGAATAGTTAGTAATATTACTAGTATTATTATCAAGGGCACATATTAATAAGTTACTAGTTCTTACTTATTAATATTATTTGGGTTGTTCTTGGGTGCTACTTGGAGGAGACTTTCTAGTTGAAGGTTATACAAGGAGGATCATCCACATATATTTAGCTCAAGAACAAATTAGTAAGGAGAACTAATTTGTGCCCATTTTACCTTATAATCAATGTAAGGAAATTGTTTTTCCTTATACTTTGTTTTTATGCTTTCATATTAGCATGCATGTTACATAGATCACATAAATAACTATTTATGAGATAAATTTATTTTATTAGAGAGTCTAATATGGATCTATGATCTTTCAGGTTTTGCCCTTTTCAGGGCAAATTACTACATGAATGACATGAAGAAAAGTCCTCATGAGCTACACTCACTTCTCGTACAGACCGAGAAGGATATGAAATTGAGTGGGAGCATGAAGCAAGATGTTCTCATGATTTCCAACAAGAATAAGGGTAAGGGCAAGGCTCACGATGACCTAACTGTAGGAAAGCCAAAGTTTAAAAAGTCAGGAAACGGTAAGAGTGGGCCTGGTGAGACTAGTGGCTCACTAGGCAAGGCAAAGAGTAAGAACGGTAACGTTGAGTGCCACCATTGTCACAAGTCTGGACATTGGAGGAGGAACTGTCCCGTGTACCGTGAGGACATAAAAGCAGGTCGCGTCACTCCTGTTGGTATGTCATCTTATATTCATATGATTGAGATTAACCATGCAAGTTTCGGAACTTGGGTACTTGATACTGGTTGTGGTTCTCATCTGTGTAATCATTTGCAGGGCCTAAAGAACATCACACCTCTCGCAAAGGGTGATGTGGACCTGCGAGTTGGGAATGGAGCACGAGTTGCTACAGTCTCAAAGGGAACATACGTAATCCAACTCCCAAGTGGTTTTGAGTTATATTTATATAACTGTTACTATGTACCCAGTTTATCTAAGAACATTATTTATGTTTTCGTACTTAATAAAGACGGTTTTTCATTTTCAATAAAGGATAATAGCTGTATTTTCTCTTTTAATGAAATGGTTTATGGCAAAGCAGTTTCCATGAATGGAATTTACATCTTAGATCAAACCACAGATATATTACACGTGAATAATAAGAAATTAAAGGTTGGTGACAAAGATCAAACTTATCTATGGCATTGTCGAATGGGACACATAAATGAAAAACGTGTACAGAAACTCGTCGAGAATGGGACTATTCCCGCATTGGATTTTTATACATTTGGCACGTGTGAATCATGTCTTATCGGCAAAATGACTCGAATTTCCTTCAAAGGTGTTGGAATGCGCGCTAGTGACCTATTAGGACTCATACATACTGATGTATGTGAACCTATGTCAATTACCGCTAGAGATGGCTATAGATATTTTATCACTTTCATTGACGATTTGAGTAGATACGGATATGTCTACTTAATGAAGCATAAAAGTGAGTCCTTTGAAAAATTCAAGGAATACCAGAATAAGGTTGAGAACCAACTGGGAAGAAAGGTTAAAGCACTCCGTTCAGATCGGGGTGGCGAATATCTTTCAAATGAGTTTGATCAACACCTTAAAGACTGTGGAATCGTTTTACAGCTAACTCCACCTGGAACACCTCAATTAAATGGTGTGTCCGAATAGAGAAATCGAACATTACTTGATATGGTTCGATCCATGATAAGTCACACGGTAGTACCTGATTCATTATGGGGTTTTGCTCTTTTGTCAGCTGCTCTTATACTTAACCGAAGTCCGTCTAAAGCTGTCGACAAGACTCCATATGAAATGTGGAAGGGAACGGTACCTAACTTGTCCTTTATTCGGGTTTGGGGCTGCGAGGCTTATGTCAAGTGGAGACACGAGGATAAGTTCGGCCCGCGATCGGTCAAGACATACTTTATTGGTTATCCAAAAGCAATGTTTGGTCATTACTTCTATTCGCCTACCGAACATCGAGTTTTTGTTGCGGCTAGTGCGAAGTTCTTAGAGAAATAATTTCTCGAGAACAAGTCAAGTAATAGAACCTTCGAGCTGTCGGAGATTCAAGAACCAACAACCGAGGAACAGATGGAGGAAGTTGTTTCTTCAACTGATGATACGGTTAATATTCCTCAGGAACCTAGGAGGTCGGGTAGAGTCTCTAATCCTCCAGACAGATACATTGGTATGGTCGAGGAGAATGACGTTTTGCTCCTAGAGAGTAATGAACCCGCTACCTATAAAGGTGCAATGACCTGTTCCGACTCAAAGCTATGGCTTGAAGCCATGCAATCCGAGATGGACTCCATGTATGAGAATAACGTATGGGATCTAGTATATTTACCTAATAAGGTAAAACCTCTACAGTGCAAATGGCTTTACAAAATAAAGCATTCTGTAGACGGGCAACCAGATACCTATAAGGCACGACTAGTGGCAAAAGGTTTCACTCAAGTGCACGGATTGCATTATGATGAAATTTTTGCTCCCGTAGTTATGCTGCGTTCCATTCGGATAATCTTAGCGATTGCCGCTTTTCATGATTATGAAATTTGGTAAATGGATGTGAAAACTGCCTTCTTAAACGGTTATTTTGAGGAGGAGTTGTACATGGTACAACCCGAAGGTTTCATAGATCCTGAAAATCCTAAGAAAGTATGCAAGCTTAAGCGTTCCATTTATGGACTTAAGCAAGCTTCTCGGAGTTGGAATCATCGTTTCGACCAAGTGATAAAAGAGTATGGTTTCACTCGATCGGTCGAGGAACCATGCTTATATATTAAGTCGAGTGGGAGCAAGATTGTTTTCTTGATATTGTATGTCGATGACATACTCTTGATTGGGAATGACATTCCTCTCTTATCTTCGGTTAAAGGATGGTTGAAGAACCATTTCCAGATGAAAGATCTGGGTGAGGCACAACGCATATTGGGAATCCGTATCTATCGAGATAGATCACGACGGACGTTATCATTAAGTCAGGAGTCTTATTTGGATAAGATTCTTGAAAGGTTCAGCATGACCAACTCCAAGAAGGGGAACCTTCCAATGACTTCTGGGATGCATTTGAGCAAGTCTCAGTCACCCACGACACCTGAAGGGGTTGAACGCATGAGTTGTGTTCCTTATGCATCAGCCATAGGATCAATCATGTATGCCATGATATGCACACGTCCACACGTGGCATATGCATTGAGTATGAAGAGTCGGTACCAAAAGAATCCAGGTGAAACACACTGGATAGCTGTTAAAAACATCCTTAAGTACCTACGGAGGACTAAGGATTGGGTATTGACTTATGGAGGCGATATTAAGCTATGTGCAATCGGTTACGCAGATGCTAGCTTCCAAACAGATCGAGATGATTCGAAATCTCAGTCTGGATTCGTCTTTACTCTTAATGGTGCTGCGGTCAGCTGGAAGAGTTCCAAACAAGATGTTGTAGAAGATTCTACTACTGAATCCGAGTACTATGCCACTTCGGAAGCAGCAAAGGAAGCTATATGGATGCGTTAATTCTTACAAGGACTAACCATAGTTCCTAGTTCGAATGACCCGATCACCATCTATTGTGACAATAGAGGTGCCATCTTCCAGGCCAAGGAGCCTAAGTCTAGCAACAAGTCTAGACATGTATGATGCGGTCGTTTCTACACCAAAAATAAAATACCTAAATATAACTAACAGAAGTCAGTGATAAGTAGGGTCGATCTCCACAGGGAGGCGGTGTACTATCTATTTGTCTATTTATCTGTCTAATGTCACTAAAGGGGGTTTTGATTGATTGTTAACTGACTAGAGACTAAAGCGAGGGAAATGAATAAAAGAAATTAACAATAAGAGGAAGGAAGTATGCTAGGAGTCGGTCCACCGTGGCAGCTATCAGATCTTATACTATCGGGAATACTAAAGCGATTAGACTATTGATAAGAAGAGCTATGGTCGTCACCTTTCGGTCCTTAAACCGCCCCAGAGCGTAAACAGCTTAACTTTCGCCCTCACTGCAATACCCTATTGTAATTAAGCAAGCCTTCCCTTCCAATCTTTCGATCTAGGTCGGGGTTAACTAGATTTATGGGTCTCCTGCATGCATACATTCGACCGGATAACAATTAAATTGCCTAATACAATTCCTACCGCAGGGCCAATCTATTTAATACAGTTAAAGCATGGCTACCACGGCTTCCCTAATCCTAACATACTAGGGGAATTAGCTATGCATGATAAAATAAACAAGAACAACAATAAAAGAAGAAATAAACATTAAAAGTGAATAAGGGAAGAAGAATTACTGAAATTAAGCGATCCGGAAATAAGAGAACAAAGTAACAGTGTTTAAAGAAGGGAAAAGGAGTAACGTGATCCCCGGATTATTCGATGATTACAAATGACAACCCTTACTCCTATTTATAAGAAATTAGGAGTAAAGGTTAAACCTAATGACGGAATTAAACCTAAAAAGCCCAGCCCGTCAGCATAGCCACTCGATTGACCACTTAAATCACTCGATCGAGTGAACTTGGCTCTAAACACTCGATCGACCAAGGAAACTGTTCGATCGAGTAAAGGCATATAAGGAACTGGTCGATCGACTTAGAATAGAGCTCGATCGACTGATTATTGACTCCTAAACCACTCGATCGACTAGAAAAGCACTCGATCGAGTGGATCTTGACATCAGCAGCTTGTAATTCTCGTTAGTTTGCCTTGACTTGTCCTTTTAGTGCCCGAAACACCTTCACGCATCCCAAGACAGCAATATTTCCCCCTCCAAATCTACTCTTTCTCCAAATGCATGCAAAATGGACGGTAAATAGCTTGATTTCCGCTCCTTTCGGGTCCATACCTGTAAATAAGACATAATAACCCAAAGTAGCATATTCGGGGCATTTCGTAGCATAAAACCACGATAAAAGCATAGAAATACGTGCATAAAATAGGCTAAAAAGACTATACAAAATGCACGTATCAAATCTCCCCAAACCAAACCTTTACTCGTCCCCGAGTAAACTAAAATGCAACTAAAGGAACGGAAAAAGATAACTCAGAGCTAGCTACAAATGCCCACTTAAGCCAATTTAATGCAAGCAAACTAACACTTATAGCTAAACAGTCGAATGCAAACGAGTTATAGGATGTTTATAAACAAAGCTGAACCGTCGACCTTGCAAGACCTTTGATAATGGACTCTCACGGGTCACTCTTTCTCTCATGAAGCAAAGGGTGAACATATATATGTAAGAGAGAAAGAAAAAAAATAGTCGCTCACCTAAACTACGACCCACATAAACATGCATGCAACTCATATGATAGACAATTCTAACTACCATACATACATTCCAACCAAACAAGGTCCGTCACAGCCGAGGGCTTACAAAAATATGGCAAAGTGAGGCAATGGGTAAGAAAAGGCAAAACAATTATGGGAATGTGGGGGTATAGGTGATCAAGCTAGTACCTAAACAAAACCATATATCAACATCCGATTCTTAAGCAATTATGGGATTAAGCACATGCCCTTCATTTGGCATAAAATCTCACCAAACCAAACTAGAAACACTCCTCATATGATATAGAATAGAACATAGGAGCAGAAACCGTCAACCAAACAACATTTCTTTTTTGAATTTTTCTTTTTCTTTCTATTTCTTTTCTTTCTTTTTTTTTCGGTTTCTTCTTATTTCTTTTCCGAACTCTTTTTTTTTCATTTTCAATTCTTTTTTTTTTCTTTTTCACGTCAATTTTTTTCATCATCCTCCTTTTCTTCATAAATTACCAACTCCGAATCAATATGATATGAGCCAAACTTGATACAATGGAATGTATACCGCAAAAACAATCTAAACTAGCTTGACAAGGCAGGCTAAATTTGGATGTAGCTAAGGGACAACTGGCAAATTTGGCTAATGTGGAGTTTATGGGTAAAAATGAAAGAAAAGGGAAAATGTAAGCACCTCCCTGCATGTGACACCAACCACTATCCCGAATGTATGACGGCAAAAAGCAATTGAATTTCATATACGTGCAAATTGATGAACATGTTATGCAAGGAGTATACTACTCACAATCCTACATGAAACTGGTCATAAATGCCACCAGCTTATAAGGCTCTAAATCTTAGAAATTATAAGTAGGTTGCCAAAATTTCAGGTCAAGTCTATTCGTTCAGCTAAATTTAAACATTAACTCGTAGATATGCAATAAGACAAAGCTAATAAGATAATAGTTCAATGCAAGGCTTAAGCAAAAAGACAGTTATAGAGCAATATCATCATGGAAATCTACCGTTCCGACTCAACCTATATGCTAAAATAAACGTGAAATTTTTTTTTGAATTTTAACAATTTTTCAATTTTTATGAGAATTTTATGCATTTAAACAAAAATAACCAACAATGCAAACATAAATAAAACGTGATAACATAAATGCATTAAAAACAATATGCAGACACAGATATGGATGCATAACCTCCCCAAACCAAACCGTACAATGCCCCATTGTACCAAAACATGGAAAGGAAATGCAAACTGAAGGAGAAGAGAGAGTAAATGCGGAAAAACTCACCAAATGCGCGAAAAAAAGGGGACCTCCCCAAACCGACCATGAAATGGGAGGTTGCTAAAGGTCCGGAAAACCGTCTCAGGAAGCTAATCCAAGTCAAAAACACTCGATATCCGTCCAACAGTGGTCGATCGAGTGAGTGGGCATCCAAGAACTGCTCGATCGAATGGTGATGTGGTCGATCGAGTGAGTTTCTTCCTGCAGGTGGTCGATCGAGAGGATATGGCAGCATAAGTACTCGATCGAGTACTTCTCATCGTATTTCCTGCAAAAACGCAATGTAAACAGCCCGTAAACTAACTAGACAAGTAAACTGAGATAGTCTATGGTATAAAACCATTTATTACAACCGAAAGTAAATAAAAAAAGTGAAATTAAAATCGCCGGGTTGCCTCCCGGGTAGCGCTAGCTTCAGTCAGGTCCCAGCTCGACCTTCTCTTTCTTCGAGCCTCTCTAATAGTCACAATCAAAACAGCTCAAAGCGCGCAGCAACCTGTCAAATAGCTGCGCATGTGCTACACAGAAGAGTAAGTAGCACCAAAGTGGAATAGCAAAGTAGGAAATAAAAATGTGTAAACATTTAAGTCTAACAAATTTCCTATGGGCGCTCCTAAATTTATCCACAAAATAAAGGAGCGCGGGAGCGATTGTCAATAAAGTAGGGATTCGTTCTAGATTAACATTATTGGCATGATAGGTAAGGTGAAAGGCAGTCAAATTATACGTCCACATGGGAGGGGGCGTAGCATTAAAAGAATTGGCATGAGTTAAATAAGGTAGCTTACTCTGAAAATTAACAATAATAAAATTACCGCTAATTACCTCAGGTAGGTTGCTCTCAATGGAATCATTGATAAAAGAGTGTAATACCTCATCCGTGCTAGGAGCAAATACCGACTCAGCTGTCCTTTCGTCGCCCTCAGTGGAATTCGTCCCGTAAATCTCGGCCTCAAGCGCATCTAACTCGGCCTTGAATAAGGGGGATTCACCGTAACCGTTATCATCGTCAAAATCGTCATCTAAATCAAACCCACATGACGAATTGCAGCTCCCAATGACCAATTCAGTCGATCGAGCAGAATTATTACTCGATCGACCAATTTCTTCCCGCATTTCACTCGATCGAGTGGAAGAATCACTCGATCGAGAACTATCCTCCTGCATTCCACTCGATCGAGTAGTATTTTCACTCGATCGAGCAAGTTCTTCTGAAAAATCACTCGATCGACCAATAATTGTCACTCGATCGAGTGATACCTCCTGTACAGTGCTGAAATCTTCGCGTGGGGTAGTGAAATATGATAGGAACTCGTCGTCCGAGTCATAGAAGTCATCCTCATCATTGGGCAACACGGTTTCCTTACGAGAAAAATCGCTCTCAGCAAGATAAACCTCTTCTTCTTGCATCTCAGCTGCTAACTGAGCTATTTGTGACTCCAGTTCGGGAATTCGAGCGTCCATATATCTATCACTCTCTTGCACTTGTGATACAAGCATTCTCATTAAATATGTCAGCTCCGCGATCTCTTCTCTCTCCATCTCATTTTTGCTAATTGAGCAAGCTGCAGACTCGAGCTCATCAAATCGCGAGACATATTCTTGCACTTGGAATGCAAGTGCCTCCATCAAAGATTTCAGCTCCGCAATGTCTTCTTCTTGTATATCAGGGGAATCTTGTCGCGGTGGCCATTGATAGGGCGGATGTGGCGGCACAACTACAGTTTGCATTGTGCTCGCAGAACCACATCTCCCATAGCGAGATCACCTACTGTTCCATATAATGGGACATCGGTGATGGGTCAAAGGTACTCAAGCCTTCCCTTTGATTGTCTTTCACCTAGAACTGTCTAGGTAGTACCTGTAAGGCCTATCAAAACAAAGACTAAACAAAAGATTAAAAAACGGCCTCAAGGGAAAAATCCCTTGAGGCTAAAAACAGATAAAATTAAACAAATAAATAAATAGATTGCCTCCCCGGCAACGGCGCCAAAATTTGATGCGGTCGTTTCTACACCAAAAATAAAATACCTAAATATAACTAACAGAAGTCAGTGATAAGTAGGGTCGATCTCCACAGGGAGGCGGTGTACTATCTATTTGTCTATTTATCTGTCTAATGTCACTAAAGGGGGTTTTGATTGATTGTTAAGCGACTAGAGACTAAAGCGAGGAAATGAATAAAAGAAATTAACAATAAGAGGAAGGAAGTATGCTAGGAGTCGGTCCACCGTGGCAGCTATCAGATCTTATACTATCGGGAATACTAAAGCGATTAGACTATTGATAAGAAGAGCTATGGTCGTCACCTTTCGGTCCTTAAACCGCCCCAGAGCGTAAACAGCTTAACTTTCGCCCTCACTGCAATACCCTATTGTAATTAAGCAAGCCTTCCCTTCCAATCTTTCGATCTAGGTCGGGGTTAACTAGATTTATGGGTCTCCTGCATGCATACATTCGACCGGATAACAATTAAATTGCCTAATACAATTCCTACCGCAGGGCCAATCTATTTAATACAGTTAAAGCATGGCTACCACGGCTTCCCTAATCCTAACATACTAGGGGAATTAGCTATGCATGATAAAATAAACAAGAACAACAATAAAAGAAGAAATAAACATTAAAAGTGAATAAGGGAAGAAGAATTACTGAAATTAAGCGATCCGGAAATAAGAGAACAAAGTAACAGTGTTTAAAGAAGGGAAAAGGAGTAACGTGATCCCCGGATTATTCGATGATTACAAATGACAACCCTTACTCCTATTTATAAGAAATTAGGAGTAAAGGTTAAACCTAATGACGGAATTAAACCTAAAAAGCCCAGCCCGTCAGCATAGCCACTCGATCGACCACTTAAATCACTCGATCGAGTGAACTTGGCTCACAAACAGCTCGATCGACCAAGGAAACTGTTCGATCGAGTAAAGGCATATAAGGAACTGGTCGATCGACTTAGAATAGAGCTCGATCGACTGATTATTGACTCCTAAACCACTCGATCGACTAGAAAAGCACTCGATCGAGTGGATCTTGACATCAGCAGCTTGTAATTCTCGTTAGTTTGCCTTGACTTGTCCTTTTAGTGCCCGAAACACCTTCACGCATCCCAAGACAGCAATATTTCCCCCTCCAAATCTACTCTTTCTCCAAATGCATGCAAAATGGACGGTAAATAGCTTGATTTCCGCTCCTTTCGGGTCCATACCTGTAAATAAGACATAATAACCCAAAGTAGCATATTCGGGGCATTTCGTAGCATAAAACCACGATAAAAGCATAGAAATACGTGCATAAAATAGGCTAAAAAGACTATACAAAATGCACGTATCAATGTACATCGGAAGGCTCACCTAATTCGTGATTACGTGGAGCAAGAGGAGATAGTGATTGACAAGATAGCTTCGGATGACAACATCGCGGATCCTCTCACTAAACCGTTGACATATGATAAGCATGTAGGGCACGTTATTTCCATGGGAATTAAACTTGTTCCTGAGTTGTAGTAGTTGATTATGAATTCGATACATTATCTTTTTCATATGCTATTTATAACTTCATCGTTTTATTTCATATTTTGTTTTTCATGTGGATTGTACGACAACATTGAACGCCACAAAGTGAACTGAATTACATTATATTTGTTTTGGTCCGTAATCGCCTACATGAGCTGATAACTCTGGCTATTATTTTGTGAAGTCGATTGATGGTGGGTTCAACGAACCATAAGTCAAACAGTTGGCTGATCGATCACAGATGCGAGTTATAACGATACCTCGTAGGACAAATTGGGACAACGTAATGGAGTCCTAAATGTTTAAAAAAACTTCGGTGCCAGGTCGTGGATTGGACGTCCATTGTGTTCCTAGAGTCGATTCTTTTGACTATCGACTGTCTCTTGAGATTAAGGCAGTTTTTGGGTGACTTTCGTTTCTTTCTCATGGTCTGCCGTAACAGGAGGCTAAGCATATTTTTTCTGGGTCATTTCATACTGTGCTTATATCTGTAGGATTCGAGTTGAAGAAAATATCCAACCTTTATCAGGTTTAGTTATTTCTCAGGGCCACTCGAGGAGTTGTAACTGAAATGCATGGCCATGCTCGAATGATGATTCGTTTATCAGTTAAGTTACTCTCTAGTCGGAAAAACCACTCTTGATATTGATCACTTGTAAAATACGACCTTTGTGAATACGGATTTTGCAAATTGTTTTACATTGAGTGGGAGAAATTTTAGGATATGAGAATCGGTTATCGCACATACACTTGTGAGGACAAGTGGGAGATTGTTGGAGCTTGTGTCCTCCACAATTAGTGTGATAACATTTATAAATCTCTTATAGGTTCACAAGGGTATACTTAGTATTTTATCAGTTGATTAACGTTTACTTAATAACGGTTGGCTTGCTAGAAGTTTGACGTTATTATCATACTGATGGCGGTGATCAACTGGTCCCTAAAAGTCACACCTAAAGGATGTGTATGAGAGATGTGATTGTATGAAGATATAATCACATTGATGCCTTATATGACTGAAAGGTTAGTTCATGTATTTGACTAATCAGTTAGTCAATGTGATGATGAGACGATTATTTAATACAATTAAATAATATTAGCTGAGACGAATTAACTGTCAATTCGTAAATTGAATATAAACTGTTATATTTAATTAATGTATATAATGTTAGCTTAAACGAATTAAGATGTTAATTCATAATTAAATGTAACCAGTTATATTTAATTAGTGAATTATAAATATGTTATATTTATAGTTAATGTATATATTATGCGGAATTGTCATAATAAAATGTTGACAGACCGGTATTAATAAATCGACTACAAACTGTTGATTGTGGACTTATTAAATACATGTTAACATAATTGACAATAGATAAATATACACATTATATATAATTAGACAATAACCGAAAATAAGAGGATTTTATCCTTATTTTTGGTTGTTGCTAAAACCGAAAAATAGGAAAGAAAAATCTATCCTAATCATTCTCCATTTACACGGTTTTAAAGGGGAGAAGGGGATCATTTTTCCGTACCTAATTTTTGACCTAATTCTCTCATCACTCACACAAAAATCCTAAAAATTAATTAACAATTTTTGGGGATCTCATTCTAGCAAATTGAGGGGCATTTCTCATAGCATCTTGGGTGCAACGATTAGGCGAATATCGATTTCGATATTGTTCTTAGGCCTAATTTGCTAGGACCAAAGGTTGATTCTTAATCTCTACTATTTTGTTTATGCAATTTCATTTATGACTAGTTTTCATAATCATAATTTCGTTATAATCCTAATAATCTTAAAGGAAGTATACCGATATTTCCCACATTCCAAGCATACAAGAATGGCACCCCTTACTCTAACTATTACAATGAAAATACCAAATTCCACCCAAACCTCTCATACAAAAGCCAAAAGTCCAAAACCCTTAATCCACATACACCCCACCTCCAATGAGAAACCCTACTCAAAGACCATACTTCAACCAAAACCAACCCTCTTACAATCAATCCAATGACCAAGCTTTTGATGTTCAAAAAGCGGTCCTCCAAATGCAAAAGAGCCAACAAGATTTCTTTGCTCAAATGCAAAGAGATAGCCAAGCCAAAGACACTACCATCAACAATATCCTTGCTCACACCAAGATGTTAGAGACTCAATTGTCTCAATTGGCCTCTTCTAGTTCCCAAAGACAAAAAGGACAATTACCTCCTCAAGGTAATCCTCCTACAAGACATGAGACCATCAATGCCATCCACTTGAGGAGTGGTGCAAGATATGAAGGACCCAAGATGCCAATTGAAGAGAATATTGTTGAGGAGAATTTCAAGCAAAGTGATGTGATTGAACCATTGAGGAGAAATCCTAAGGTGGTAGAGCCAACTACCAATGACTCATCAAAGAAGAAAAGTGAGGAGAAGGCCAAAGAAATTGAGAAAGAGCCTATTGTGATTAGACTTCCATTCCCAAGTCGCCAAGCCAAGCCTAAGCTTGATGAGCAACTTGGAAAGTTCATGGAGATTGTGAAGAACTTAGAGGTTTCTATACCATTTACGGAGCTAATAGACCATGTTCCGGCCTATGCGAAATACATGAAATATATCCTTACCAAGAAGAGGTCCATAAAGAAGTTTGAAACCATTGCCTTCACAATGATTAGTAGTGCAATTCTTCAAGGGAATTCCCCACCTAAGCCCAAAGACCCGGGAAGCTTCTCTAATCCATGTACCATTGGTGACACCACAATCAACAAAGCACTATGTGATCTAGGTGCAAGTGTTAGTGTCATGCCATATTCGGTATGTGAAAGACTAGGAGTGGGAGAGCTCAAGTGCACCAACATGACCTTACAAATGGCGGACTGGACAACAAAGAAACCACTAGGAGTATGGGAAGATGTGCCCGTGAGAGTTGGAAAGTTTTTCATACCGGTGGACTTTGTTATTGTTGATATGGAGGAAGATTCCAATATTCCAATCATTCTAGGAAGACCATTCCTATACAGCGCTGGAGCGGTGATTGATGTAAAGCACGGGATGCTCACACTTGAGGTGAGTGATGAAACAATCACCTTCAATCTTGATAAGACTATGAGAGCTCCCAATTTGTTTGAGCCATGCTTTATGGTTTATCACTATACTCGGGAGGGTGACAAGGAGAAGAAGATGGAATCTCCATTCAAAGAACAAGGAAAAGATAGAAATATCAAAGAGAAGGGCAAAGACACACCGCCCAATTGGAAGAAAGATATTGATGATGTTGAAATGGATCTATTCGGAGAGCATAAAATTTTTCACAACAAGAATGAGAGCTTGCAAAGCTCACCCATGATAAGTATAGATGGAGGCCTCATTGGCCATGTTAACAAAGAATAAGAGTTGCTCTTGTCAACTCATGATCCACCCGATATAGGGAAAGAATCAAGAGAAGTATGTAGTCTATGGGATGACGAGTTTGAAGGACATGTTAACCCATACATTGGGAATGCTATGACTCTAGACCAAGGCTATGTAAACCCTTGTCACCTCTTTGACTCGGATTACTACATGAATGAAGACAAAAATATGCCAAGGTCCATGCAAGATCTTTATCATGACAATGAACAAGCATTCGACGACTTCTTCAAGGCGTTGAGCAACATCAACAACATCCTTGCTTTACCCCCTTGACACCTCTCAAAAGAAGGAGAGTTTGGTGGAGTCCTCCCTAAACCACCATTTGTAAATATTCTAACCTCTTAACTTGCATTTCATTTAACTTGTACATTACTCAATTTTTGCATTGCATTTTATATGCTTTGTTTGTAGAATTTGTGTAACATGAGAGCAAGTGAAGGAGGGATTCTAATGTGTTTGGAATGTGTAGTGTTTGATGATCAAGTGTGGGGAAGCAATTGCCTAGGCTAGCCAAGCCTTTGTAGTGCAACCTCATAGGAAATAAAGAAGCAAGAATTGCGAGAAAGAGATCCCCACGGGCAGACCTGAGCTCGTGGGGGCTGAAGCAAGGAAGAAAAGAAAAGAAATGAGCTGCAGCAGAATCCGCCCGAGCTACCTTCAGGACGAGCGTCCTTGCTCATGAACTGCTCGAGCCGAGCTCAGGTCGAGCGTCCCTATGACTTAAGAAAAAAATCCTGATTGAAAATCCGCCCGTCCCCACTTTGAGACGCCCGTCCCGACCTGTTACAAGAGCAAAAACACGGGACCTTTATTCTTCATTCTTCATTTCTATCTTTCTTCAAACACATACACAACAAAATCCCTCACTACAAACATCAACCCCATCATCCAAAAACATTAATTTCTCAACCAAATTCATCCAAATCAATTGTGAACTTGCTAATAATAAAAACAAATCACTCCTTTGTCAACAAAAACACCTTATAACATCAAAATCTCCACAAAATCAATCAAAATTTCTAGGGTTAGGGTGAAATCCGAAAACCCCCAATTTGATTGCAAATTTGATTGAAATTGGAAGAAGAAGAAGGGAGCATTCAAGTATACTCATAGTTTGTTGACACAAATTTAAAGGACCAATCAATAATGGCAAGGACAAAGGGCAACACCAAAGCACCCAAAGCCCCAACTTTGTCCAAGAGGAAAAAGGTTCTAGCTTCTAATGCTCTAGTGGTGGTACAACAACTAAGGGTCCAAGCAAGGGAAGTGGTTGAGGCCGTGGAAGAAGTTACTACCACTTTACCGGAGATTGAGCAACTAAAAGACTATCTGGAGGTAACTTTTATTTCCAATGATCATAGAAAAGCTTTTCAATCTCTTGCTAGGAAGAAAATTATCGCCACTAAGTTTGTTTGCCATGATGCCTTGGATAAGTTGGGAGTGCTAGACCAAACAAGGGCATTTTTTGGGTCCATGGGGTTAGCTACCCTTTTTGACATGAATGAATTGACATACCCTTCCTTGACCTTAGAATTCATTAGTTCTTTTAAGGAGTATAAGATTGAGACCCGAAAATATGTCGAATTCTGTCTTGAGAATAAGAGTAGGAGGATGTTTAAGGGTGAGTTCGAAAAGGTTTTTGGAATTGAGGACCTTCATGATTTCGACAAGAAACCCCACAACTTTAATGCCGAGCCACTTTGGAAGGCGATTTCCGGGAGGAAGTTGACTAAATATAGAGAATGTAAGGCCGTGTATATCCATCATCCAGGTATACGGTATTGGCATAGGTCCATTTCCAACACCTTGATCGCTAGGAAAGAAGCCACACATATGACCGAGCTCGACCTAGCCTACTTAGATTCCAAGATAAATGTCCAACGGAAGAAAAAGAATGAATATAATATCCTTTAATTGTTGATTAAGAGATGGTTAGACCTCAAGGAAGAAGGGAAAGAGATAGCGGTTTTCATTGTGATTGAAGGCTTGATAACAAGATTGGCAAAGCACTTTAACCCACAGTTCAATGAAGACATAACCTACAAACCAGTTAAAGGTGGCAACCTCCTTGATATGCACACTTTGATCCACAAGTTTCATTGGGTAAAACATGACAATTCGGCCCAAGGATATGAATGGGTAATCAAGGATGTCGATTCTATTATCTTGCCCGGGAAAATTTTCCGTCTCAACACTCGCCGTTACAACTACCTCCTCCCCGTCTCCAAGCATGCCAAGAATATAATCAACCAACAACAACAAAGTCCAAATGAAGAAGCCTCCTCCCTAGTGGTACCTCCTTACCCATTTGCCTACAAAGAGTTCACAACAAATGAGCCTAGTGTTGTGACGGGCAATGACTATATGGTGCAATTCTTGAAACATATCCATAAGGAAGCTTACAATGATCGGCTGAACGCTTATTATGCCCAATATCCGCCACTTTACCACCTTGCTAGGAAAGGACTCCTTGATCCCACGAGTTCTTTGCCAGATTGGGCGGATAGAAAAGTGTTCTTTCCTAAAGCTTCTAGAGATGAGGAAGGAGATGCTCAAGAGACTAGGGGGATTGAGGAGGTGGTTCATGATGAAGAAGAGGAAGGTAGTAGGTCTAGCCATGATTATAATGAAGAGCAAAGTTCAAGGCCAAATGAAGAAGGAGAGGATGATGATGATGATGCCTCCGGGTCCATGGAGGGAGATGATGATGATGAGATGAGTGAAAGTTGATGGTTGACGAAGCATGAAGAGGACGACACAAGTGTGGGGTTAATGGCTTATGCTAGTACTTCAACCTATTCCATTGTGAGTCTCCTACCCCTCCTTTTGCTTTGTTTTTATCACGTTTACATAATTTCTTTGACTTGTATAACATTTAGTTTAGTGCATTTAGAGAGTCATTTTGGACTCTTTGATGGCTAAGAGTTTTGAGTCCTAGCACCACCAAAGGACTCACACCTCGGTAACATTGAGGTGACTATCTTTTTGGTCCCACCCTAAAGAATCCAAAATGACAACTTACCTTTCATGCATTATACTTGCATGCTTGTGAATAAACTTTCCCTCTTTTTGCACTAGAAATAGTGTTTGGTTTGGTTTGCGGAAGTTCATTCATAAGCAATCCGAGTTAATTTAAATTAGCTCTCCAAACAATAGAAAGCATGCATCATGTAGTTTAGTTTAGTTTGCATCACTTGTTTATATTTATCACATGTAAATATTTCACATGTAGTGTGCATTTAGTATAGAATCATGCATCACTTCATAGTTCATATCATTGCATTTGCATAGTTTTCTATTGTTTTGTCCATTGGGGACAATGTCCATTCTAAGTGTGGGAATGGGGAATTCTAACACTTTCTAAACACTTATTTCAAAAATGATAAAAATTTGAAAAATTTCAAAAATCCAAAAATATGTTCTTCCCTTTTGTAGTGTAGAACATTATATATTATATATATTTGTTTGTTTGTTGTTCACTCCTATCACTTGGGACCGACTACGCCACATTCGAGGCATGAGGAATATGAAGACCGCATGGTATGACCTTTCAAAATCTCCTTTTTCCTCTTATTTGTTAATGACAATGTGGCTTCTTTTTGTTTGATGCGGTACAAACCAATGTGATTATAGGAGTTGCATTTAGATTATGTGGCATACTAGTGATAGAAGCATATGCATTAGGTTGTATATATGATAGTTGCATCATGGCATGTAGTTGCATATTAGGAAAAATTTTGTGAAAATGTCTAGTTGGGAAGCTTGGCAAGTTGTTTATAGGCCCTTGTAGATAATTTTTCTCCTTGAGACTTTGTTTGCTAGAATACCCTCAAGACACCTTAGGATGTGTCATACTAATATCTTTTGACCCATGGACTAAGGCCTAGTCAAGAGTACCTTGTGGTGTGATAACTCCTTGGCTACCTTTTACTCCAAGGTGACCTTTGAAGCCATGCAACCGTTCTTTTATTTCTATCACCTTGTTTTGCTAACAAAAAGGGAATGAGCACAATAATCTCCAATTTGAGTTCAAAGTACCAAAGTGAAAGTAAAAAAGTTTGCAAAAATTGCATCAATGAAAAGAGGAGCAAAAATAGACTCCTATGCTTCAATAAAAGCACTCTTTCTACAAAATGGGGTTACTTTGAAAATGTTCAAAAAGAATGCAAAAATCGAAAAGAATTGCCAAGTATCAAATTGCCAAACATCAAAAAATGGTAAGAAATGTTCTCAAAAGACAAATGCCACAAGAAATTGGGGGGAAAAACAAATCAAAAACAAACTACCATTGTAAAACTCAAAGCATATTGATCCCTTTTATCCATTGATCTCATTTTTGTTGCATGGTGAAGAGATGACGACCCTTCTTCTTGTCTAGGCAAGAGGGGGAATTTCGCGATCCTACAGTGTTTCTAACGCCATAGGGAGTCTACTCTTGACAAAAGCATTTAGAGATTGTGGACAAAAGTACCCTAGTTTGGCACAACTTGGAGGTGATTTGTTGGTATCCTTTTAGACTTAGTAACTTGGAGAAATAATATCTACAATGGAATGTGTACCCTTAGATTGCTTCCCCTGTAGATGATTTCTGCCACTTAGATGAGGAAAGTGGCTATTATTTTTGTAGATGAATCCCTTACTTGATCTTGTGTGCTTAAATGTTAGGATGCATCGCCACTTCGGCAAGCCCACCTTGCCTTGCAAGAAGCCATCTTACGTCATAAGTGTCTTGTTGTGAGTTGAAGGTAGGGATGGCAGTGGGTCTGGGACCCGACCCAGACCCTGAGGGTCGGACCCTAATTATTGTTGTAGTGGAATCGAGTTAGTTTATGTCTTACAATTCCTAGGAAGATTTGGGTCTCGGAGCCGAGTCGGTCAAGACTGTACAACACCTACAAGTCAACTTAGTTTCTTCCTATTCAACTATATGCATGGTCTAACAAGCCTTGAGTTAGTTTATATATTACAAGTCTTGTTGAATGGATAAGAGATTCATGCTAGGTTGTCAATTAAGCAATTCATCAAGCGTAACATGTGCATAAGTTAAAACTACAACAAGCAAGCAATCTTATGAAAATATATTAGATTAAGTATAGATCTACCCCCCATGTTTAATTCCCCTAATCCCCCATTAACCCTAACTAGGAGTAGGGATGGCAGTGGGTCGGGGACCCGACCCAGATCCTGAGGGTCGGACCCTAATCGGGTATGGGTCTCATTTTTTGCATACCCAATGGGTATGGGCCATGATGAATTGCTTAATTGACAACCTAGCATGAATCTCCTATTCATTCAACAAGACTTGTAAGATATAAACTAACTCAAGGCTTGTTAGACCATGCATATAGTTGAATAGGAAGAAACTAAGTTGACTTGTAGGTGTTGTACAGTCTTGACCGACTCGGCTCCGGGACCCAAATCTTCTTAGGAATTGTAAGACATAAACTAACTCGATTCCACTACAACAATAATTTGCTTGCATCTATGTAAACGTGTTTGTAAGATCTCCACCATGAATCCCCTATAAACCCAGGACACCCTAGTGCCTTAATCAATTGTTTACAATCCCTATTTGTTTACTTGCTTTGTTTTGCTTTCATTTCTTTACATTTTATTGTTAAGTAGTTTAGATTGTAAACCTCAAACTCAACCCAATTTGTGACACCCTAAGACATAGCTCTCTACAACCGATAACTTGATTAAATACCCGTCCTTTGGGATCCGACCTTTACTTGACACTCTACTAAGAGTAGTTAGTTGAGTTTATAAATATTGTTTTGATTGGTTAGCTTTGACGACAAAGTTTTAAACCGAATCATTTTGACATGAAATTATTATTTGACAATCTTTGGTTTGATGGAGTTCCTCAATAACCATTAACTTGTATATATGCATTTAGTGTACATTTGCATTCATTTAATAATTGCATGAGAGATTAAAGGGAGGGATCTCATATTTAATTGAGCTTTTTGAAGGAAATTGACGAAAATGAGAAGGTAGGAAATGCAAAGAAATGAAGGAAATGGAGGATTCGAGCTTTGGACCAAATCCTGCATCAATCCGTGCAATCTATGAAGAACTCGCACGAGTTAAAGTCCAAAGAAAGAAAAAAAGGTTCCTGCATGAGAACACGGGCGGATTTGGGAGAATCCGAGCGTCCCAAGCCTCAACTCGAGCGGGTCAGAACTGACTCGAGCGTGTCGAGCAGTAGCTCGAGCGAGCTACTTTGGACTCGAGCGGGTTGACAGTGAAATAACAAAGCTGCATCAGAATACGAGCGAGCTAGGCCCAGCCCGCCCGTGTTGATCCAGAAAACCGTGTTTGCTATCATTCAGTCCGTGACATTGCAATACACTCCAATCTTACCTACCATCTTCATCTTCTACATACAAAACGCATCCCCAACTACCAAAACTCACTCAAACATCAACCAAATCCAAACAAATCACCTTCTAATTCCTCTAAAAATAATTCTAATCCATTTCTACACAATAAAAACCAACATTTCAACCTTCTACATACTCAAAATCACCCATTTTCATCACTTTAAAATTTGGGCCTTCAAAAATCCGTGAGCCTCATTTGTTTTTCGGGTTTGATTTTTGTCTTCTAGCTTCAATTCATTACTTCTAGTGTTCTAATAAGGCATTTTCAAGGTTGATTGGTTCTTATTTGTGAAGATTTGAAGTATTCTTGGGTAGTGATTCTTGGTGGATTTTAAGACAACAACAATGAGTTTTTGGGGGCAAGAGTAAGGCTACTTGTGGACACGGGGGCCCACGGGGTCGCTTGGGAAAACAAGCGTCTGCATTTGCGGAGTCGCCACCAATTATTGTGGAAAATTGGAAACCGTTCGAATACTTCGCGTCATGTCAAGACACAAAGTAGTGACATAGACAATAAGAACTCGTTACCCTTAGCATTCTATGTCTAGAATGACTCTCGTGGATGCCAATGAACACGGATGTTCACAGAGATCTGGAGTAAGGGGTGAGGGTACGTATTAGGAAGCTCTTTTAATCGAACACCTAATCCCGCCCGCCTCGATAGCGGCCTCTACTAATGATTAGGGAAAATCATCTATACTTGATATGTTGTCGATTATATGCATGCAATGCAACATCCAACGTTTTAATCCTAGCATGTGAGAATTAACTAAGTCGGTGAACAATTAATTAGCACTCATTAATGTCGAAGTATGGTTTAGATTAATTACATGTGAAAACAAGTAAATAAATCATATAATACGATAAATAAATAAATGCAATAATTAAAATTATAATAATTACAATGGTTTAATTGATTTACGTCAAAAATACATTTAAGACGGATAATTTGAGAAAAATAGAAGAAAATAAAATAGGTTGGAAAACGAACAGATTAGTAATGATAATACGGGTAATAGTTGAATAATACATAAGCTAATGAACTAGGTCAAAGCAGAAACGGAAGTTCAGAGACAGAACTCAACCCGGAACAGGCGCAGCAGAGCTGCGTCCCTTGGAAGAGGCGCAGTGGTTACTGCGTCTGTTCCTGAGGTGAGCTCTGGCTGTGAAGCCGGAACTGTGAATTGTTAATGTTCGTTGGTAGTTTTAATGGTTGATTATGGATATTTGACTCGGATGAAAGTGATTTAACATATTATTTACATATGAAATTGTCATAAAAGCAATAAAACATATGTTAAAACGGATAATAACTACTAAAACGAATTATAAACAAGTTAAAGTTAATTAAAACGAATTAGGTTAAATTATGATGGAAACTATGTGAAAAGTCGTGATAAACAGCAATAAAAACATGTACAAAAGACGGATTCGAGAAACTTGATATGAACGAATCGAGTCTCTAAAAATCCGGGTTTGATTTAATGACGGAAACCCGCAAATATTGATTATTAGGGATCTAGGTCGGAAATTAAAAGGTGATAAATTATTTAAGAACTATGTATTAAAATTATTATGCGAACGAAATAAGAGGAAAAGACGGAAGAAAGAAGACGAATTAACAGAGAACAAAGGAAGAAGAAGAAAAGCAGAAACTGCGGCAACCTTAGGAAGAGGCGCAGCAGGTGCTGCGACTCTTCGAAGAGGCGCAGCAGTTGCTGCATTTCTTCTCGACGCCTGTCTCCCGTTAATCCGTAAAAACAGTTTGATAAAAGTTTTGTAAATCGGTTTTAAACGTGCTTTCGACGTAAATCTTACAATAATTGATACAATAACAAAATACAATAGTAAAAGTAGGATTTACACCCTCAGACTTACTTGTTTGACAAAACGAGATTGACTAAGTTAACAATTAGTGATTGCTCGACTCGAATGTACGACGAAAGTGCCCTCTTAAGCGGAATTAAACTAAATTGATTAAGTTGATTGAGTGGAGTTGGTCAAATTGGTCGGTCATGCAAAACGAGGCTGGTACTCAGAAGGATCCGAGCTTACGTGGTCGAAAGTTCAAGCACGTAGACGCCAATAAGAAAGAGCACGGTCTTAGAATTCAAAGGGAGAAGAGAAGGGCGGACACTCGCGTGAGAAATATGAGGAACGAAGGTCCCTATTTATACTAATCACACGGAGGAATTAGGGTTTCGGTAAAACTTTGGAAACATATCTCTAAAAGTGTTGGGGTTGGTGTCCTTAACAGTTAGTGCAAGGACTTATAAACCTCTAAAAGGATCAAAGGGCATACTTTTGGTATTATTATCAGTTGATCCACGTTTATCAATAACGGTTGGCTTGCTAGATAAGTTTGACGTTATTGTCATACAGATGGCGGTGATCAACTGGTCCCTAAAAGTCACACCTATAGGATACGTCTTGAGTGATATGACGGTATGAAAATACAGTCATGTAGATGCCAAATTTGACTAACCAGTTAGTCTGAGTTATTTGACTAATAATTAGTCAAAATGTGATGTTGAGATGTTATATTTAATACGGATTAAATATCATGGGCCAAAGGCGAATTAACCAGTTAATTCGTAAATTTAAATATAAGCGTTTTATATTTAATTAAATGTGTATTGAATATAATTATACAATACTGTTTTGTCGGACATGTATTAAGAATTCAACTGACCCGTATTATTAGTTGATGCCTTAATTTCCGATAACCGATAACAGTTTATAATGAAACCGCGTCATATACACTTAGCGAGTCATGGACCGGACCACGAGTTTAAGTGAAGAGAAAATGAAAAGCCCATATGGGCTCCCTCTCCACGGTTTGGCCGAATTAGAGAGGCCATAAGGAGAGCTTTCTCCTTTCACTTCAAACCTAATTCATTTGCTAATCAAAATTAGGGTTTTTGGGAATTGTGCCTCCTGAATTCCGGATCTCACATCCAACACAACTCACAAAAACTATCCTCTCAATATTGCAAAGGCAATTAGAGGAATTGATCTAGCACAAGGGCATATCTCGGACTATCTTGGGTGCATCGTTTAGGAGGAGGTCTAATTTGATCTCTCATTGCCTTATTGCACTAGGACCGAAGGTTAATTCTATATCTTAATCGTTTCATCATGTTTTTCGTTTTATGACTAAAATTTACATATGAATTTTGCGTTATAATCCTACAATTAAAGGGTATTATACGGATGATAACCTACAAGTGGTATCAGAGCGAGGCCACGCAAATTTTTCCTATGTGATTTTCATCAAACGATATTTGAATCGATGATTTTGTTCAAAAAAAAAAATTGTCTCGGCTGCTTTTTTTTTACTCGGCACATTTTTTTGTCTCGGCAATTTTATGTTGCTGCGTTTTTTTTTTTTGTGTTGGGATCCGTGTCTAGTTTACACGGTGATGATTGTTTTGTTTTAATTTTGATTGCATATTGTTTTGAAATCGATATTCATTTCAATATGTTTAAGATGCATCAAAATGATTGCATAAAATTTCGTGTGGCACGAATTTTTGTCTCGAAAATTTCTGAAAACCGTGTGGCCTCATGTCTCGGCCTGTTTTTCTGTTTTTACATTGATTTGCGTGCTACACATTTTGTTTAGATCGTTCGATCTCAAGTATTCAATCGTTCTTCACATGTTGCAATTCTAACCGATAATTATTGCAAAATGTTGAAGATTAACAATTGTAGTGTGATTTCTATACGGATTAGATTAAAACTACAATTGTGTTTTTATCAAACCGTTTTGTTTTGATCCTTTTTGCTCACGTTTTGAGCCGCGTAAAAATTTTTTTTTTCTTGTAGCTCTCGGCATTACTGCCGGTTTATAAAAAAAAAAAAAAATTTTTTTTTGGCCCTGGTACTGTTCACGTACAGTACAGAGAAGAAAAAAAAAAAAAATTTTCTTGTTTTTTTTTTCGGCCTTTTTAATGCATAAAACGTTTTTATGCTCTCGCTTGATTAGTGAAACGGTTCACCCACGTAAAATAAAGTTACTTTAACATGATTTATTGTAACGGATTATCTCGGATTAAAATTAACTTGACTAAAGCGGTTTTGTCATGTAATTTTAATTATCTTTGGTGGTTTGGATAAAAATTTAACATAATTACGGAATTATGTCACGAATAAATTTAATTTTTAGTTGATGCATTTTAATTTATCGTTCTTGTTTATATTTTGAATGTTTTGAATGCCTTTTAATTACGTATTTAATTATTTTGCAAACGGTTGTAACTTAGTGTGGCCTTAGTAGAACGTGTTACCGTAATGATGGAACACGGTCTTGGTTGTATTTTGAGATCTCGTATCTCCATTTTATTTCTTTTAATTACAGTTTTTATTTAGAATGTAAATAGGTTTATATTTGTAAATTTTAATTGTAATTTTTGAGAAGACTAAAGATGGAGACCGGAGCTCACTCCCGCTACATGGACAAAGATGGAACACCAAGACAAGCTTTCGGGTCCAACGGTGGATTCCAAAGTTGTATTTTGTTCTTTTTACTAGGATAGGCCACACTAGGAATTTTTTATTTACGTATCGCATTCATTTTATTTATTTTATTGTAACGATAGTATGCATCATATTCCGCCTAAAAACCAAACCACCTAATTATTGCATGAAAACTGACACATATAGAGGTCACGAGTTAGTTTTCATTGACATTCTCATGTCACACGATTTTAAGCCATCACCTAAATCGATTCATTCACGCAGACGCTAGTTATTCGTTCACTTAAAATGAATTATAATTAAGTTGATGGGATCTTCCTCGTATAAACAAAAATTGAGAACGGTCTTTATAGGTCAAACTCCAATGAGTCCCTTCTTCGTCGGTAGGCATACTATGACCCCTTCTACGTCGGGTAAGTTGGAACTGATTGACCTATTTTATCTCAACACTATGGTCACTCGTACGATCCTGTGACTATGGTGGACTATAGATAGGATTTACGGAAATCTATCGACCAAGAGTTCTTCCGGAAGAATTAGCTAAACAGTTGGCTTATCAATTTACAGAAATTGAGTCTTGGGATCACTTGTATCATTCTTGAGGGAGATCAATTATGCAAGTGCAAGAGTCTACATGTTTAAAATAAATTTTAAAATAGACTTAAATCACCTCGATGAGTTGCTTATTTCGTTTTGTTTTTCCTTTCTTTTTCAGTGTAGATCACGATTTTAAACTGCTAAACAACTAATGGCCGGTTCAAGTGATAACCCAATGCCAAGTGCCACATTGGACCGTGAGTCCTGGCTTCGGATCTTCATGAATCGAGATGAATCGGTCTACTCGGATCGAAGAATGATGGATCCAACTTCGCGGACCGGGAGGCGGCATTACGGAATCTGCCGCCGCTGCCGACGGAAGCTCAAATATCTCTTGGAGCCCATCCCGGCAAACCCAGGTCCCACGGCTAGAGCTGCTGAAATCGCCAAGTTTAACGATTTCTGTATGGAAGCGGGTGCGATTAAAAACGTACTCATTTTTGCAATGGAACCCAATTTGCAGAAACGCTTCATAGCCCATGGTGCAAACAAGATTTTCACCACGCTCACCAAGGAATTCTCGAAAGCACCGAGAATCGTGACTTATGAGCATACCACTCGCTTCTTTGATGCGAGACTCGAAAAAGGGCCAACCGGTTAGCCCACACATTCTCAAAGCATGATTGAGAATGTCGAGAAACCGGAGACCTTTAATCGTAACATCAGCGAGAACATTGTTGTCGACCGCATACTTCACTCACTCCACGATGGTTATTCGCAATTTAGAGCGAATTACTATATGAATGATTTGAAGAAGACTCCCCATGAACCGCACTCCCTCCTCGTACAGACCGAGAAGGACATGAAGTTCAGTGGGAGCATGAAACAGAATGTTCTCGTTGTGTCAAATAAAGGGAAGGGTAAGGGCAAAGCTCGGCAAACCTAGCGAGAGGTAAGGCGAAGTTCAAGAAGTCGGGCTCGGGTAAGAGTGGTCCTGGTGAGTCGAGTAACTCATCAAAGCGCGACAAAGAGCAAGAAAGATAACATGGAATGCCATCACCGCCACATGATCGGGCATTGGAGACGCACATGTCCTGTTTATCATGAGGACTTAAAAGCAGGTCGTGTTAAACCTGTTGGTATGTCTTCTTCTTCTACTTTTATTCATATGATTGAGATTAACCATGCAAGTTACGGAACTTGGGTACTAGATACTGGTTGTGGTTCTCATCTGTGTAATCATGTGCAGGGGCTCCGAAACATCGAACCCCTCGTAAAGGGTGAGGTGGACTGCGTGTTGGGAATGGAGCAAGAGTATTTTGCCATCTCAAAGGGGACATATGTGATCCAGCTTCCTAGCGGATTTGAGTTATCATTATATGATTGCTATTATGTTCCTAGTCTTTCAAAAAACATTATTTCAGTTTCTGCACTTGACAAACTTGGTTTTTCATTTGTAATAGAAAATAATGCTTGCATTTTCTCTTTACACGATATGATTTATGGCAAGGCAGTCTCCATGAACGGAATTTATGTTTTAGATCAGACCACGGAAATATTACACGTAATGAATAAAAAGTTAAAGGTTGGTGACAAAGATCAAACGTATCTATGGCACTGCCGTATGGGACACATTAATGAGAAACGCGTAAAACAGCTCATCAAACATGGAGCTATCTCGGCCTTTGATTTTCAATCATTTGGCACGTGTGAATCATGTCTCATCGGTAAGATGACTCGTATTTCCTTCAAAGGTGTTGGAATGTGCGCTGCTGACCTATTAGGGCTCATACACACGGATGTATGTGGTCCTATGTCAATCACCGCACGAGAAGGCTATAGGTATTTCATCACTTTCACGGATGATTTAAGTAGATATGGCTATGTCTACTTAATGAAACACAAAAGTGAATCCTTTGAGAAATTCAAAGAATACCAAAATAGGGTACAGAACCTACTTGGTAGGAAGATAAAAACACTACGTTCAGATCGTGGTGGCGAGTATCTTTCTCACGAGTTTGATCATCACCTCAAAGACTGTGGGATTGCCCTACAGTTAACTCCACCTGGAACACCTCAATTGAATGGTGTGTCCGAACGAAGAAATCGAACTTTACTTGATATGGTTCGATCCATGATGAGTCACACGGTTTTACCTGATTCATTATGGGGTTATGCTCTTTTGTCAGCCGCTCTAATACTTAACCGAAGTCCGTCTAAAGCTGTTGACAAGACTCCATATGAACTATGGAAGGGAACGGTCCCTAACTTGTCCTTTATACGGGTTTGGGGCTGCGAGGCTTATGTCAAGTGGAGACCTGAAGATAAGCTCGGCCCGCGATCGGTCAAGACATACTTTATAGGTTATCCCAAAGGATCACGTGGTCATTACTTCTATTCGCCAACCGAACAACGTGTTTTTGTTGCGGCTAGTGCGACATTCTTAGAGAAGGAATTTCTCGAGAATGCAAAGAGTGATAGAACCTTCGACCTGTCGGAGATTCCAGAACCAAATACCGAGCAACTATTGGAGGAACCTATTCCTTCAATCCCGGCTGCGGTTAACATTCCTGAGGAACCTAGGAGGTCGGGAAGAGTCTCTATTCCTCCGGACAGATACATCGGTATGGTCGAGGAACATGACATAGATGACGTTCTACTCTTAACGAGTAGTGAACCCGCAACCTATAAAGGTGCCATGACCAGATTCGACTCAAAGCTATGGCTTGAGGCCATGCAATCCGAGATGGACTCCATGTATGAGAACAACGTGTGGGATCTTGTTGACTTACCTGCTAAGGTTCGTCCCCTTCAATGCAAATGGCTTTACAAGATAAAGCATTCTGTGGAAGGTCAACAAGATATCTACAAAGCACGACTAGTTGCTAAAGGTTTCACCCAAGTGCCAGGTTTGCACTACGATGAGATTTTTGCACCCGTAGTCATCTTTGCGTTCCATTCGGATTATCTTAGCGATTGCCGCTTTTCATGACTATGAAATTTGGCAAATGGACGTGAAAACCGCCTTCTTAAACGGCTTTTTGGAGGAAGAGTTGTACATGGTACAACCTGAAGGTTTCATCGATCCAGTACATCCTAAGAAAGTGTGCAAGCTTAAGCGTTCCATTTATGGACTTAAGCAAGCATCAAGGAGTTGGAATCATCGCTTCGACCAAGTGATAAAAGAAAATGGATTTACTCGATCGGTCGAGGAACCATGTCTATATATCAAGTCGAGTGGGAGCAAGATTGTCTTCCTAATATTGTATGTTGACGACATACTCCTGATTGGGAATGACATACCTCTCTTAACTTCGGTGAAAGTATGGTTGAAAAACCATTTCCAGATGAAAGATCTGGGAGAGGCACAGAGAATTCTAGGCATCCGTATCTATCGAGATAGATCACGACGGATGTTATCTCTCGATCCAGAGTCTTACATAGACAAAGTCCTAGAGAGATTCAGTATGACTAACTCCAAGAAGGGGTTCCTTCCCATGTCCCCAGGGGTGCATTTGAGCAAGTTTCAGGCACCAGAGACACCGCAAGAGAAAGAGCGCATGGCACAGATACCTTATGCCTCGGCAATAGGATCTATCATGTATGCCATGATATGCACACGTCCGGACGTGGCATATGCATTGAGTATGACAAGTCGATTCCAACAAAGAACCAGGTGAATCACATTGGTTGGTTGTCAAGAACATTCTTAAGTACCTACGGAGGACTAAAGATTGGGCATTGACTTATGGAGGCTCTCAAAAGCTATGCGCGCAACCGATTCTGCAGATGCTAGCTTCCAAACGGATCGAGATGACTCGAAATCTCGCCCTGGATTCGTTTTTACTCTTAATGGCGCTGCATGATCGGTGGAAGAGTTCAAAACAAATGTTAAACAGATTCTACGACCGAGTCCGAGTACTATGCCGCGTCTCGAAGCTACAAAGGAAGCGATATGGATGCGTCAATTCTTACATGGGCTATCTGTAGTGCCTAGTTCGAATGACCCGATCACCATCTATTGCGACAATAGTGGTGCCATCTTCCAAGCTAAGGAGCCAAAGTCTAGCAACAAGTCTAGACATGTACAACGGAAAGCTCATCTAATCCGGGATTACGTGGAGCAAAAAGACAAGAGTGATAGAAAAGATTGCTACTGAGATGATAACATAGCAGATCCTCTCACTAAAGCATTACGACAAGATAAGCATGAAGGGCACGTTAATTCCATGGGAATTAAACGTGTTCCTAAGTTGTAGTACTCTTTCATGGATTAGATTCATTCGCTTTTGTACTCTATACAACATCATCGTTTTGATATTTTATATATTTTGTTTTTCATGTGGATTTGTACGACAAATTTTGAACACCACAAAGTGAACTGCAAGAACATTATATTTTTTTTAGTCCTTAATTGCCCACATGAGCTGATAACTCTGGCAATTATTTTGTGACGTTGGTTGATGGTGGGTTCAACTAGCCATAAGTCAACAGGTTGTCTAACCAATCACAGAGGCGATTTATACGGATATTTCGTAGGACACAATTGTGACATCGACGTGGAGTCCTAAATGTTTTACAACATTCGTTGCCCGGTCGTGGATAGGACCTCCATGGTGATCCTAAGAGTCGATTCTTTTAACTATCGACTGTCTCTTGAGACTAAGGCAGATTTTGGGTGACTTTGGTTTCTTTCTCACGGTCATCCGTAACAGGGGGCCAAGTAGTTTTTTTCTGGGTCATTTCATGCTGTGCTTAGATCGGAAGGAGTTCGAGTTGAAGGAAATATTCAGCCTTTATCAGGTACTCGATATTTCTCAGGGCCACTCGAGGAGCTGTAACTGAAATGCATGGCCATGCTCGGATACGGATTCGTATTATCAGTTAAGTTACTCTCTAGTCGGGGAAACCACTCTAGATACAGATCGATTGTAAAATACGACCTTTGCGGATCCAGATCTGCAAATTGTTTTACATTGAGTGGGAGAAATTTTTAAATGAATATGAGAATCGGTTATCGCACATACACTTGTACGGACAAGTGGGAGTTTGTTGGAGCTTGTGTCCTCCAGTTAGTGCGGATAACGTCATTGCACATACACTTGTACGGACAAGTGGGAGCTTGTTGGGGTTGGTGTCCTTAACAGTTAGTGCAAGGACTTATAAACCTCTAAAAGGATCAAAGGGCATACTTTTGGTATTATTATCAGTTGATCCACGTTTATCAATAACGGTTGGCTTGCTAGATAAGTTTGACGTTATTGTCATACAGATGGCGGTGATCAACTGGTCCCTAAAAGTCACACCTATAGGATACGTCTTGAGTGATATGACGGTATGAAAATACAGTCATGTAGATGCCAAATTTGACTAACCAGTTAGTCTGAGTTATTTGACTAATAATTAGTCAAAATGTGATGTTGAGATGTTATATTTAATACGGATTAAATATCATGGGCCAAAGGCGAATTAACCAGTTAATTCGTAAATTTAAATATAAGCGTTTTATATTTAATTAAATGTGTATTGAATATAATTATACAATACTGTTTTGTCGGACATGTATTAAGAATTCAACTGACCCGTATTATTAGTTGATGCCTTAATTTCCGATAACCGATAACAGTTTATAATGAAACCGCGTCATATACACTTAGCGAGTCATGGACCGGACCACGAGTTTAAGTGAAGAGAAAATGAAAAGCCCATATGGGCTCCCTCTCCACGGTTTGGCCGAATTAGAGAGGCCATAAGGAGAGCTTTCTCCTTTCACTTCAAACCTAATTCATTTGCTAATCAAAATTAGGGTTTTTGGGAATTGTGCCTCCTGAATTCCGGATCTCACATCCAACACAACTCACAAAAACTATCCTCTCAATATTGCAAAGGCAATTAGAGGAATTGATCTAGCACAAGGGCATATCTCGGACTATCTTGGGTGCATCGTTTAGGAGGAGGTCTAATTTGATCTCTCATTGCCTTATTGCACTAGGACCGAAGGTTAATTCTATATCTTAATCGTTTCATCATGTTTTTCGTTTTATGACTTGCTAGATAAGTTTGACGGTTGGCTTGCTAGATAAGTTTGACGTTATTGTCATACAGATGGCGGTGATCAACTGGTCCCTAAAAGTCACACCTATAGGATACGTCTTGAGTGATATGACGGTATGAAAATACAGTCATGTAGATGCCAAATTTGACTAACCAGTTAGTCTGAGTTATTTGACTAATAATTAGTCAAAATGTGATGTTGAGATATTTTATTTAATACGGATTAAATATCATGGGCCAAAAGGCTTAATTAACTGATTAATTCGTAAATTTAAATATAAGCGTTTTATATTTAATTAAATGTGTATTGAATATAATTATACAATACTGTTTTGTCGGACATGTATTAAGAATTCAACTGACCCGTATTATTAGTTGATGCCTTAATTTCCGATAACCGATAACAGTTTATAATGAAACCGCGTCATATACACTTAGCGAGTCATGGACCGGACCACGAGTTTAAGTGAAGAGAAAATGAAAAGCCCATATGGGCTCCCTCTCCACGGTTTGGCCGAATTAGAGAGGCCATAAGGAGAGCTTTCTCCTTTCACTTCAAACCTAATTCATTTGCTAATCAAAATTAGGGTTTTTGGGAATTGTGCCTCCTGAATTCCGGATCTCACATCCAACACAACTCACAAAAACTATCCTCTCAATATTGCAAAGGCAATTAGAGGAATTGATCTAGCACAAGGGCATATCTCGGACTATCTTGGGTGCATCGTTTAGGAGGAGGTCTAATTTGATCTCTCATTGCCTTATTGCACTAGGACCGAAGGTTAATTCTATATCTTAATCGTTTCATCATGTTTTTCGTTTTATGACTAAAATTTACATATGAATTTTGCGTTATAATCCTACAATTAAAGGGTATTATACGGATGATAACCTACAAAAAGATCTTAAAATACGCAGAAATGAGCTGGGGAAGAGGCTCAGCAACCACTGCGGCTCTTGGAAGAGACGCAGCAGGTGCTGCGTCCTTTCCCCAGGAGTTTCCTCCTGCCGAAGAAAGATTTTCCGCGTTTCTATTATGGAATTGCGGTAGATCTCAACTTCCTTATTGCTTAAAATATAATTTCGGGATATATTTTGCCAAAAGATTAAAAGATTGAAATATGGAATAGAAATATCCGGAACATTCCAGAACATTATGACTCGGCATTTTAATGGTTTATTAGAAAATGAAGACGGTTTTTGACCCGGACTCCAAATGAACTCTAATTACTGTCAAAACGACCGTAACGGCACGTATATGACGACCAAGGAGTAGACACAAGTATTTGAGCTATCACTTGACAATAAACTTACGAATTGTCATAAATCGTTCCGTGTACCAAACATGCGGCCCAATCATCACCGGGTGGCTTGCGGGAGGTGCATAAACGAGGTATCTACATAGCCCCCAGTTTGACTAAGGCTTGGACAAGGCAAAAGTCAAAGTATAGCCATCAGGCCAATCGAAGATTACAACCTGACGACTATGGCGACGCGAGGCGGCTCAAGGGGTATGAGCCAAGGACCTGTCGTCGGGAACATTTTAGAGTCTGTTGACTATCGGGGAGGGCCGTTTAAAGTCCATTAGACTACGTAAGGAGCTCGTCAGCCATAAGAAGAGATCATACCTGAGACTTCTTTCTTTGAGGGGAAATAAAACGTAATATTGAAGGACAGCAGGACGTCGGTAGAAACTGCTGGGTGGAAATCTGCTTGCTTCGGTCTCAAGCGAACTCCGACAAAACTTGAGGTTGAATTTGCCTGCGTCGGTCTCAAGCGAACTCCATGTCTCGAGAAGAAAAATCGGCTGTCATGAACTCTCGCTAGGGAAATAATTGAGGCGTGTCGAAACACCGTCAGAGAAAATTCGCTCGTTGTTGCAAGCGAAGTCTTGATAAAGTACTGTGACAATTCACAGTCTACTCGTAAGTACGAGTCCGGATGAGGAATAAATATCAAACGGACCAAATACACGATGTATGGTGTTGAAGAAGAGGCGCACCAAAGATGGGCCCACAAATAATGAACTTATAACGAATTTTTGAAAATCGAATTGGAGGGATGCTGAGGAAGAGGGGCAGCAAGAGCTGCGACTCTTGAAAGAGGCGCAGCACCTGCTGCATCTTTTCCTGGGTTCGTCCCTGTCTGAGTAAAAACTCGACAGAACCCGTGTTTATTCATAATAACAAAACACAAAATTCTCTTAAAACTCTCTCAAATTCCATCGACATTCTGCCAAAATTTGATCAAAAGCTTGCATTAATTATGACTAATCGAGGTATGTGTCCTATTCTTGCATTAACATCCGCATTTTGCTTGATTTGAGTCGAGAAAATTAGGGTTTTCAACCCAAATAACTCAAAAATTTGGGGCTTTTCCCCCAAATGAATTCTCCTCGTGAAATTGACATTAGAAATGGATGATTGGTAGTGTAAGGAACATAACCATGTGTTCTTTTCGAATTTTCATTGAGTATTGAGCATTTGAATAGAATTTTGACGGTTTCACAATTGTGCCGTAAATTGCTTCAAAAATGGCCTTAGGATTGTCCATTTGCTATGAAACTTGATATTTGGAATCCTTGTATGATGGGTAAACCTCCTACCATCTCGGATTTTTGATTTGTGACAGCTTTTTCAGGACACTTTTCTAAGGCATAATCGCCGTTATAACGAAATGCTGCCAAAATTTCGACCTAAACCCATGATTAGGCTCGAATTTAGACTTGCCTTGACCCATTTTACCACATGAGCGGTCGGGTTTCGAAATAAATGGCCAAAGATGGCGAGAAAAGGGCTATTTTCGGAGCTTGAAAGCTTGAAAATACCTTAACCGAGGCTTGTCGTCACTTGACGCGGCCTAATTCACTCTAATTTTGCAGGTGACGAGGCTTCTACGTCGGGGAGGGCTACCATGGACGTAGATGCTGGCTTTGGCCCTTCTCTTACTTTCGAGGAGGTGCTAGAGGCGGTGTTTGCTGAGCAGGCTACCGAGGAGGAGGCTATTGAGGAGGAGGCTACAAGGCGGGCCAACGTCGGACGAGGCGGTCACCAGCTAGCGAGGGCATCCCAGTGGGCTGAGAAATGGGATGGTCAACATCTCATCTGGGCAGCGGAGAGTCACCTGTCCTATAGGACGGTGAAGAGCTTGGTAAATCTCAATCTTGTTATTCTCTCATCATCTTTCTTTACTTATTCATTTGCCGTTTCATTTCTCTTTCACTTCGGGCTAAAGATAGATTTGCGTCGAATCGATATAGGAGGCTG
This sequence comes from Silene latifolia, assembly GCF_048544455.1. Lineage (NCBI taxonomy): Eukaryota > Viridiplantae > Streptophyta > Magnoliopsida > Caryophyllales > Caryophyllaceae > Silene > Silene latifolia. The sequence continues at coordinate 2,784,004 of NW_027413827.1, read as the reverse complement.
GGAACATGAGTGTGGATGCGACCCCACGGGGGCGAAAAGCGAAGCAAGTTTTCCTCTTTGTTTGTTTTGCATTTGTGGAGTCGCCACCAATTTATTGTGGAAAATTGGAAAACGTTCGAATACCTCGTGTCATGTCAAGACACAAAGTAATGACATGAACACTAAGCACTCGTCACCCTTAGCATTCTATGTCTAGAATGACTCTCGTGGATGCCAATGAACACGGATGTTCACAGAGATCTGGAGTAAGGGGTGAGGGTACGTATTAGGAAGCTCTTTTGATCGAACACCTAATCCCGCCCGCCTCGATAACGGCCTCTACTAATGATTAGGGAAGTTGTCTATACTCGATATGATGACGGTTTATATGCATGCAATGCAACATCAAATAAATTTATCCTAGCATGTGAGAATTTACTAAGTCGGTAAACAATTAATTTAACATACAATTAATGTTGAAGTAGAAATTTAGGTTAATTGCATGTGAAAACATACAAGCAATACAATAAAAGAAATACAATAAAGGAAAATTACAATAATTACATCGGATTTATTGATTTATGTCGAAAATACACCTAAAACGGATGGTTTTAGAAAAGAAAGAATAAGTGAATAAACGAACAGAGCATAGGTGATAATACAATTAATAGTTAATTAAACACGTAATTAATAAACTAGGTCAAGGCAGAAACGGGAGTTCAGGAACAGAAATCAACCGGGAACAGGCGCAGCAGAGCTGCGTCCGTTGGAAGAGGCGTAGCAGTCGATGCGTCTGTTCCTGGGTTGAGTTCTGGCTGTGAAGCCGGAACCACATCATATTCAAATTTTTATGTTAATGAAACAATGAACAATTGATAACAAAACGAAAAACAAAAGGACGAACAAAAGACGAAGGAAGAAGAAAGGAAGCAGGAACTGCGGCAGCCTCACGAAGAGGCGCAGCAGGTGCTGCGTCCCTTCGAAGAGGCGCAGCAGTTGTTGCGTCCTTTCTCGACGGTTGTCTTCTGATAATCCGTAAAAAGGGTTTTAAAATAAGGTTTTACAAATCGGTTTTAAGAATAATTCGACATAAATCTTACAATTGTGATTACAATAAATAAAGAACAATAAACAAAAGAAGGATTTACACCCTCAGACTTACATGTTTGACGAAACGAGATGAACTAAGTTAGCGTTTAGTGATGCTCGACTCGAATGTACGACGAAAGTGCCCTCTAGGAGGAAAACGAATAAGATTGATTAAAATGTTGATTGATGTGGAGTTGGTCAAATTGGTCGGTCATGCAAAACGAGGCTGGTACTCAGAAAGATCCGAGCTTACGTGGTCGAAAGTTCAAGCACGTAGACGCCAAAAAGTAAGAACGTGGTCTAGAATGCAAAGGGAGAAGAGAAGGGCGGACACTCGCGTGAGAAATATGTGAGGTCGAAGGTCTCTATTTATACTAATCACACGAAAGAACTAGGGTTTTCGGAGAAACTTTGGAAGTGAATCTCGAAAAGATACAAAAAAATACGCATAAAAGTGTTGGGAAATGTGTCCTCAACAATGGTGCGATCACATGATTTAAATATCATTATTAAATCTCATTCTAAAGAATACAATTGGGAAGTATTTTTACTGTCAACTGATCAACATATATCGGTAATGATTGGCTGACTAGAGTTTGACATTACTGTCGTGCGACGGTGGTGATTAGTTGATCCCCTAGGTCATACTTATAGGGCAACACTCTTAATTGATCATTTAATTAATCGTATAATGTTACGAGTTAATTAAATTACTTGAAAAATTGACGGACGATTTTGGAAGTAAAATTTACGTATCACATTGAAATGTGATTAAATGAGATACTGATGCGAGTAATCGAATTGTATCATTAGTCGGATGAAATTATTGTTTAAAGAAACAATTGAAATTGAATGAATTATTATAAATACAATCTGTTGTGATTTATAAATGGTAAAATATTTTGGTACAAGTAATTATGACATTACTAAGTCGATTTTTGTATATGACGTATTTTATTAATACGTTGATTTTTAATATGATAAAAATACATAACAAATTTATGTTACATATGACATGTGACATATTGATAATTGACAAAAATAATATGGAATCCATATTTTCCATATGTGCCGAAATAAGGAGGAGGTTTAGGCTAAATATTGTGTTTGATTAAGTTAGTGGAAAACAAAATCATTTACATAATAGACTAGCCTTGCAACCTATTTTACATGGTGAAGAACAACAAGAGCATGCATTGGCTCTTCCTTCTTCCCTCCTCTTCCCCTACCCGGTTTCCTCTTGAAAAGAACAAAAGTTCTTTTGCTTAAAAATTGGTCATTCACTATATGCATGGGTGTGTGATAATTTTTCATTCATTCACTTCATAAAAATATTTTTAGAGAGATAAAAATATTTACTCTTCCTCTCCTCCTCTCCTACCCGGTTTTAGGAGACCAAACCAAAATCATTTTGGGTCATTTTCTCATAAAATTAATATTGTACTAGTATTCATAATATTAATTTTAATTAAGAGTAAGCTTTGGGTATTATTCCTTGGGAGAGATCCTACACTTGGATCTTTGTTCATCCAAAAGGAAAGCTCAAGAACAAAAGAGAAGGAGATCTCTTTTGTGCCCATTTGAACCGAAATTCCAATGTAAAAACAATGTTTCTTCCTTATTTTGTTTTAATGTTTGCATGCATAAGATCAATCATTAATTTTATGACGAATTAAATTACAACATATATGAATATGTTAAGTATATAGATCTACTTTTCCTTCAATTGGTATGAGAGCCATGGTTGTTTGCATGCAAATCGGTTAAAAGTTTTTCCGAGTTATAAGAATAACATATAAAACTTGTAAAATTTGTGTTATTATGATATATCACGAAATTAATTCATGCATGTTAATATTTCTAGTCCTAAAATGTTTTAGGATATTTTGTTTATATTTACGGATTTTTATTGTTCATATTATACAATAATGGCATTTAAATATGATTTTATGAGTAAAAATGTCATTTTCGGTCTAAAATTAGCTATACTTCGAATTATTCAGTGATTTTTGGATATGTTGTCACATATATTATTTTGAGATAACCTGTAAATTTTCATAATTTTTGGACTTGTTATGCTCGAAAAATGGATTTTTCATTATTAAATTCGGATTTAGGTGAAAAATAGGTTAATATGAGATAAATTTCGAATCTGGTCATAGAAATTTAGTATGTTGTCACATGAAATTTTACAAAATGTGTGTAAAATAATTGGCTATAAAGAAGTCTTTTTGCATAATTTATGGATTTTGAAGAAAAATAGCATAAATAGTGACATTATTAGTGAAAAATTAATAAAACATAATCTATGACTAAGGAAAAACGTCTAATGTTGCATTTTATTATCTTTTTCAGATCTAAAATTGAAAAGTTAATGAATATAATTTTTCCATGTTTTTATGATTATTTTATTAAAAAATCGACAAACCGCAACATTGTTTTTCCGGAAAATTTCGAAATTTTTAACCTAAGTTTTGAACATTATGAGTGTCATGGTATTTTTCCAAAATGTTCATGAGTTTAAATTTCAAATTTTGAATTTATTTGAAATTTTGTGATTTATTTGAAGTTTATAGCTTATTTTTGTAATTCTTTAGTCCATTAATGAACAATTTTATAAATATGAGTTAGTTATGGTCAAATAATTAGTGAAGACTAAATTTTGAGTCCTAAGAGGTTAGGGTAATTAACTTATGCATAAATATGAATTTATGCAATTTTTGTGATTATAAAATGTTGAAATCACGCAAATCCGTAAAAACCAAGTAATATACGATATTGGCTAATTAAAGGCGATTTAGCATAAAATTGGGCATGTTCATACATATTATAATGCTGCATTTTCTTTATGATTGTCATAATTTTATTTATGTAATTTTGAATTATGTAATTTTACTTAGTATGGCCTTAGTTTTCAATTGGTATTTCCCGAAATGTATGGGAATATCGATTCGGTTGTAATTTTATTGTGATCTCGTATCACCGTTTTGTAATTTAATAGATTTATTTTATTTTAGTTACAAATGTATAATAGGAAATTATGTAATTTATTATGTAATTTAATTTATCTCGGAGTTCCCAAAGACGTATTTCTTCAAGATGGCGATACCTAAAGACGGTGTTACCTCGAGATGCGTGCCACAACCGAAGTTCAAGGGACCAATGGAGTTGGTTTCCGAATATGTAATAGTTAAATAGTTTTTCTTTTTTTTTAGGAAAGGCCATACTAGGATTTATTTATTTTTATGCTTGCATTTTATTTTATGTCATATGCATCGCTAAATCGCCATAACTAAAACATGCATCTTCTTTCATCGAGTTTATCGACCGTGTCAATTAGAATTATCGTAGTTCACCACTTTAGTTAACTTAAAACGTGATAGATAATAAATTGACATGACCTCTCGCTAAAACAATTAATTGAGACATAGCCTTACCAAATAGTAGAAACCATGAAAACCTATTTCGCGAGGGAGTGCACTCGGCCCTACCGGGGTACAAACCTTGTTACGTAGGGGAAGTGGGTGATGAATGTTAATCCACCGAGTTCATGTTAATGAGGGTTTCATCGGCCATACCGTGCCCAAGTTGATGTGGATTTAGATCATGGACACATTTATTCGAAATTTGGATTGAACTCAACAAAAGTTTTTCGATAAGGGTTTCATCGGCCATACCGTGCCCTTGTCGGATGTGTTTTGGGCTATAGATAATTATTAGAGTAATTTTATCGACCAAGAGTTCTAAAAGTAGAATCGATTAAAACGTTAATCCACCGAGTTATATTGATAAGGGTTTCATCGGCCATACCGTGCCTAAGTCGATATGAATTTGGGTCTTGGAATCATTTATTATAGTTGGGTAGAGGTCACTATATAAATGTTCATATCTTGTTAATATTTTACAAGTATGATTTAAAAAGACAAATGTTAATATTTCCTTTTCCTCCATATTTATAGTTCATTACAATGAATCCATCAAATGCTACCGCACCGATAACTATTGAGTCTTACCACAATGTTTTTGACGACGTTTGCTCCAACAATGATTTCGACACTACTAGAAAACTTCATTTTGGGATAGGTTCGGATGGAAATCTTAACTTCATCACTTCTTCTAAACCACCTACTACTACTAGACCGCGTGTGAGTCCGTCTCAGGAAGACTACCTCATACAATCTATAGGGTCTTTGTCTCTGGAAGATAAAGATGCCAAAACTAGTGGGAGCTCAAGCAATCAAGTTCTTGCTTCCAAGGGCAAAAGGTTCAAGAAGAAGGGAAAGAAAATCAAAAACTTCAAGCAAGTTAATGATGAGTGCCATTATTGCTATGGCATGGGACATTGGCTTAGGAATTGTCCCGTATATTTGCGAAATATAAGGGAAGGAATCATCACTCCAAAAGGTAAAATTCCTAAGGAAATTTATGTTATTTATATAAATTTTACTTCCACTACGACATGGGTACTAGATACCGGTTGTGGTTCTCACCTTTGTAATCATTTACAGGGTTTAAGAGATGTGAAGAGGCTTAGCAAGGGAGATGTGGATCTACGCCTTGGAAATGGAGCTCGGGTAGCGGCCGAATCCAAAGGAACTTATGTTTTAGCTTTGCCTAATGGATTTGAGTTGTATTTACATAATTGTTTTTATGTGCCTACACTCTCTAAAAACATTATTTCGATCGCCATGCTAGACATGGACGGTTTTTGTTTTGTCATTAAGAACAATCGTTGTTCTATTTCTAGGAACGACTTGGTTATAGGCCAAGCTTCCTCTATCAATGACATTTACATTTTAGAGACCTCAAATCCGACTAATGATATCTATAACATTCAATCAAAGAAACTCAAATCAAGTGACCCAAGTGAAGCGTTCATTTGGCATTGTCGATTAGGTCACATAAACGAGAATCGCATCAAAAGATTAATTTCGACTAATGTGATTACACCATTTGATTATCAATCATATGGTACATGCGAATATTGCCTACTTGGCAAGATGACTCGTAATCCTTTTAGTGGTAAAGGGACACGAGCTAGTGAACTATTGGGACTCATACACACCGATGTATGTGGACCAATGAGTATCACCGCTCGTGGAAATTATGACTACTTTATAACATTCACCGACGACTTGAGTAGACATGGGTATGTCTATTTAATGAAACATAAGAGTGAAGCGTTTGAGAAATTCAAGGAATTTCAAAATAAGGTAGAGAACCAATTAGACAAAAAGATAAAAGCACTACGTTCCGATCGTGGTGGAGAATATCTTAGCCTTGAATTCGATTCACACTTAAAAGGTTGTGGTATTATATCACAATTTTCTCCACCTGGAACACCACAACTCAATGGTGTTGCCGAAAGGAGAAATCGAACTCTACTTGATATGGTTCGATCCATGATGAGTCAAACCGAGTTACCGAACTCGTTTTGGGGATTTGCGATTCAAACCGCAATTAGATCTTTGAACAATAGTCCCACTAAATCCACCGAGAAAACTCCATATGAAATGTGGACGGGAAAAGTTCCCAATATATCCTATATGAGGATTTGGGGATGTGATGCTTACGTCAGAACCTAGAATGACAACAAGCTTGCCCCAAGATCCGAAAAATGCACCTTTGTAGGTTACCCCTCGGATTCTCGAGGATACTACTTCTACAAACCTCAAGAGAACAAAGTGTTTGTGTCTTGCGAGGCTGTCTTCTTAGAAAGTCAATTCATTTCTAAGAGACAGAGTGGGAGAAATTTTGAACTTGACGAAGTTCAAGAGCCATAAACCGAGAAAGAGACACAAGAAGATGTTCCTTCGTCGTCTAACACGGTTGTACGTCCTCCACTACGAAGAACGAGTCGAGTAATTCGCCATCCCGATCGATATGTGGGACTTATCGAGGAAGATGGAACACTCGATGTGTTGCTTATGGAAAGTGATGAGCCCGCCACCTACAAGGCCGCAATCTCTAGTCCAAATTCCTCCTTATGGCTTGAAGCCATGAAGTCCGAAATGGATTCTATGCATGAAAACCAAGTTTGGGACTTGGTAGATTTGCCTAAAGGGGCAAGACCTCTTCAATGCAAATGGATATTCAAAGTCAAGAATGGCATAGAAGGACATGACGATGACTACAAAGCTAGGCTAGTGGCAAAAGGATTTACCCAAGTCCAAGGTCTCCATTATGATGAGACCTTCGCCCCCGTAGCCATGCTAAGATCCATACGGATTCTGTTAGCGATCGCCGCATTTCATGATTATGAAATATGGCAAATGGATGTCAAAACCGCTTTTCTAAATGGGCATTTAGAAGAGGAGGTGTACATGATACAACCCGAAGGTTTTGTTGATTCTAAAAATCCTAACAAAGTGTGCAAGCTTAAGAGATCTATTTATGGTCTTAAGCAAGCATCTAGAAGTTGGAATCATCGATTCAATCATGTTATAAAGGAAAATGGTTTCACTCGAAGTGTTGAGGAACCATGTTTATACATGAAATTCAGTGGGAGCAATGTTGTGTTCCTAATCTTGTATGTCGATGACATACTACTCATTGGAAATGATATTCCAATGTTGTCTTCTGTTAAGAAGTGGTTAGGTAACCACTTCCAAATGAAGGATTTAGGAGAGGCACAACGCATATTAGGTATCCGGATCCATAGAGATAGATCCAAGAGGATATTGGCACTAAGTCAAGAGTCTTATGTTGATAAGATTCTTCGACGGTTCAGCATGGACAAATCCAAAAGGGGTTTGGTACCTATGGTAACCGGGACGATATTGAGCAAGACTCAATCTCCCTCCGAATCCCATGATGTTGAACGCATGAAGGTGATCCCTTATGCTTCCGCTGTTGGATCAATCATGTATGCCATGATATGCACACGTCCTGATGTCTCGTATGCCTTGAGCATGACGAGTAGATATCAAGGAAATCCAGGTGAGAGTCACTAGATTCTTTGTCAAGAACATCCTTAAGTACTTGAGAAGAACTAAGGATTCTATCCTAGTGTTTGGAGGAGACACTGAGTTGCGTGTTAATGGATACACGGACTCAAGTTTTCAAACAGATAGAGATGACATGAAATCACAAGTCGGGTTTCGTTTTCATGCTCAATGGTGGTGTTTGAAATGGAGAAGCTTCAAGGAAGTCAGAATCATGATTCTCGCAACGGAGGTCGAGTACATTGTAGCATCGAAGTCGCTAAGGAAGCTGTGTGGATCAGGCAATTCACGGAAGGTCTAAAAGTAGTACCTATCGCCAATGATCCCATCACTCTCTATTGTGATAATAGTGGGACGATCTTCCAAGCTAAGGAGCCAAAGTCTAGTCATAGATCTAGACATGTACTTAGAAAATATCATGTAATAAGAGATTTCATTGAAAGAAAGGAAATTGCGATTTGTAAGGTTGGGACGGATGACAACATAGCCGATCCGCTCACCAAGCCTTTATCGCAGGCTAAACATGATGGACATATGGCGTCCATGGGACTTAAACGTACACCAAGTCTATGTTAGATTTTGAAATGAAATAAAAGTGTTGTTTTTGTTCATGTTTATAATCACATTTGTCTTTTATCTTTAATTTATACATTGTTACATCCAAACGGGTTGTAGTGACAATTGAACCCCGTTAAAGTGAACACGGATTAACATAGTATTTGCCCATAGTCACTTGTATGAGGTGACGTCTCGAAGTGACTAGAGTGTGATGCGATTGATGGCAAGTTCAAGTGCCATAGAGTCATGTGAGATGACTAGTCGATCACATAGGCAGACTGTTAGGAACATTTTGCCGGGCGTTATGACCGCTTATAGAGTTCTGGCAATTTATATAGCCTGGTCGTGGCGAGAGCTACTATAGTATTCAAATGAGTCGATTCTTTTGACTTAAGACTATTCGCCTAAGATGGCACAGTTTCAGATTAACTTTGATTTGTGTTACTACGACCTTCGTAAATGGGGTCAAATGGGCATATTTTGGGTTATGATGGCTGTGGCTAGTCGAAGTGAATGAGTGCGATAGGAATTGTCCACCCCTAGTCAGGGTTATAACAATATCTCAGGGCCACTCGAGGAGTAATGAACTGGAAATGCGTGGCCACGCTCGGAAAGTATCTTTGATAGATAAGTCCGGTCAACAGTTATTCTCCAGATCGAGGAAACCACTCTCGATATGATCACTTGCAAGTACGACCTGAAAGACACCTTGCATTGAGTGGGAGATAGTAATAGGACAAGAGAATTGGTGACGCACACTTGTCGAGGACAAGTGGGAGATTGTTGGGAAATGTGTCCTCAACAATGGTGCGATCACATGATTTAAATATCATTATTAAATCTCATTCTAAAGAATACAATTGGGAAGTATTTTTACTATCAACTGATCAACATATATCGGTAATGATTGGCTGACTAGAGTTTGACATTACTGTCGTGCGATGGTGGTGATCAGTTGATCCCCTAGGTCATACCTATAGGGCAACACTCTTAATTGATCATTTAATTAATCGTATAATGTTACGAGTTAATTAAATTACTTGAAAAATTGACGGACGATTTTGGAAGTAAAATTTACGTATCACATTGAAATGTGATTAAATGAGATACGGTCTGAGTAATCGAATTATATCATTACTCGGATGAAATTATTGTTTAAAGAAACAATTGAAATTGAATGAATTATTATAAATACAATCTGTTGTGATTTATAAATGGTAAAATATTTTGGTACAAGTAATTATGAAATTACTAAGTCGATTTTTGTATATGACGTATTTTTATTAATACGTTGATTTTTAATATGATAAAAATACATAACAAATTTATGTTACATATGACATGTGACATATTGATAATTGACAAAAATAATATGGAATCCATATTATCCATATGTGCCGAAATAAGGAGGAGGTTTAGGCTAAATATTGTGTTTGATTAAGTTAGTGGAAAACAAAATCATTTACATAATAGACTAGCCTTGTAACCTATTTTACATGGTGAAGAACAACAAGAGCATGCATTGGCTCTTCCTTCTTCCCTCCTCTTCCCCTACCCGGTTTCCTCTTCAAAAGAACAAAAGTTCTTTTGCTTAAAAATTGATCATTCACTATATGCATGGGTGTGTGATAATTTTTCATTCATTCACTTCATAAAAATATTTTTAGAGAGATAAAAATATTTACTCTTCCTCTCCTCCTCTCCTACCCGATTTTAGGAGACCAAACCAAAATCATTTTGGGTCATTTTCTCATAAAATTAATATTGTACTAGTATTCATAATATTAATTTTAATTAAGAGTAAGCTTTGGGTATTATTCCTTGGGAGAGATCCTACACTTGGATCTTTGTTCATCCAAAAGGAAAGCTCAAGAACAAAAGAGAAGGAGATCTCTTTTGTGCCCATTTGAACCGAAATTCCAATGTAAGAACAATGTTTCTTCCTTATTTTGTTTTAATGTTTGCATGCATAAGATCAATCATTAATTTTATGACGAATTAAATTACAACATATATGAATATGCTAAGTATATAGATCTACTTTTCCTTCAAAAAGGACTGAGGAAGAGGCGCAGCAGGCACTGCGTCCCTTGGAAGAGGCGCAACAGTTGCTGCGTCTTTTCCTAAGTGGTTTCCTCCTGCGGAAGAAAGATTTCCGCGTTTCTATTATGGAATAGCGGATTAATCTCGTTTCCTTAATATTTTGTGTGAATATTACGGGAGATATGTTACCAAAGATCAAAAGATTGAAAAATATGGAATAGAAATATCCGGAACATTCCAGAACATTCTGACTCGGTTATTAGAAAATGAAGACGGTTTTTTGACCCGGACTCCAAATATACTCTAATTACTGCCAAAACGACCGTATCGGCACGTAGATGACAATTAAGAGGTAGACACAAGTGTTTGAGCGATCACTTGACGATAAACTTACGAACTGTCACAAATCGTTCCGTATACCAAACATGCGGCCCAATCATCACCGGGTGGTTTGCGGGAGGTGCGGAAATGAGGTATCTACAGAGCCCCCACTTTGATTGAGGCTTGGACAAGGCGAAAGTCAAAGTATAGCCATCAGGTCAATCGAAGATTACAACCTGACGACTATCGGGGAGGGTCGTTTAAAGTCCATTAGACTACGTAAGGAGGCTCGCTAGCCATAAGAAGAGATCATACCTGAAATTCCTTGAAACTCAAGGGGAAACAAAACGCGATATTGGGAGGAGGCAGCATGACGTAGTCAGGAACTGCTGGGAGAAATCTGCTTGGGTCGGCTTCAAACAAACTTTGGAAGAGCTTGGGGTCGATGTTGATCTCCATGTCTCGAGAGGGACGATTGCCTATCCTGTGAACTCTCGCTGGGGGAACATAATCGGGAACTGATCTCCATGTCTCGAGAGGGACGATTGTCTGTCGTGAACTCTCGCTGGGGGAACATAATAAAGGTGTGTCGAAACACCTGTCAGAGAATATTCGCTCGTTGTGACAAGCAAGGTCTTGGTAAAAATATGGCGACAATTTGCAGTTGGCTTGGAAATACGGGTCCGGGCGAAGAATAAATGTCAAACGGACCAAATATGTGATATGACATCAAGGAAGAGGCGCACCAAAGATGGGCCCACAAAATAACAAACTTATAACGAATTACAAAAATTCATATGGAGGGAAACTGAGGAAGAGGCGCAGCAAGAGCTGCGTCCCTTGGAAGAGGCGCAGCACTCGCTGCGTCTTTTCCTGGGCGTGGCATTCCTGAGTAAAACCCGATAAAACAGGGGTTTTGTTTCATTATTTCGAAACACAAAATCCTAATTTCTCTCTCAAATTCCAACCATTTTTCACAAAATTTGATCAATAGCTTGCATTTGCCATGACTAATCGAGGTATGTGTATTATGTTTTGCATTAATCTTCTATAATTGATCAAATTGGACCGACAAATTAGGGTTTTCAACCCTAATTACGTCGAAAATTTGGGGCTTTTCCCCCAAATGATTTTGCCTACAAAATTGACCTTATAAATGGCTAATTGGTAGTATAAGGATCATAACCAGGTATTTGTTTCGAATTTTCGTTGAGTTTTGAGCACTTGAGTGAAATTGAGACGGTCTCACAGCTAAACCGTAAATCGCTTCGAAAATAGCCTTAGGATTGCCCATTTGTGACGAAACTTGATATTTGGAATCCTTGTATAATGGGTAAACTTCCTATCATCTCGGAATTTTGATTTGTGACGGCTTTTTCAGGACACTTTCCTAGGGCATAATCGCCGTTATAACGAAATGCTGTCGAAATTCCGACTCGAACCCATGACTAGGCTTCAACTTAGGCTTGACTTGACCCAAATTACCACATGAGCGGTCAGGTTTGTGGGAAAATGGCCAAAGATGGCGAGAAAAGAGCGATTTCGGAGCTTTGAAAACTCGAAAATCCCCTAATTAAGGCTTGTCGTCATTTGACGCGGCCCAAATTCACTTTAATTTTATAGGTGATGAGGCTTCTACGTCAGGGAGAGCTCCCATGGACGTGGACACAGCTCTTGACCCTTCTCGTACGCTTGAGGAGGTGTTAGAGCAGGCTTTTACCGCCGCGGTGACGGCTGCTGAGGACGAGGTCCTTGAGGAGGACGTTCTTGAGGAGGAGGAGGCCCCGAGACGGGCCAACGTTGGACGGGGCGGTCGCCAGCTGAGGGGAGCACCTGCGTGGGCTGAGACTTGGGACAGCAGGCACCTACTTTGGGCTGCAGAGGGTCACCTGTCCTACAGGACGGTGTAGAGCCTGGTAAATCGAACTCATCACTCGTCACTCATCTTCTTTCATTTCTTTTTGTTATTCCTTTTCTTCTTCATTCAAGCTAAAGATAGATTTTGTTTCGAATCCAAATAGGAGGCCGGGAACATCAGATCGTTCTCGGGCTACACGACGGCGATGGGGTGCTTGTGGGAAATATCGGTATACTTCCTCTAAAAATCGGATTATAACGAAATTATAATTATGAAAAACTAGTCATAAACGAATTTACATAAACAAAAAGAGTAGAGATTTAGAATTAACCTTAGTCCTAGGAAATTCGGCCTAAGAACAATATCGAAATTGATATTCTCCTAATCGTTGCACCCAAGATGCTATGAGAAATGCCCTTGTTCTTGCTAAAATAGATCCCCAAAATTGTTATGAAATTTTTAGGGTTTTTGTGTGAGTGATGAGAGAATTAGGTCAAGAGAATTAGAGAAATGAATTCTCCCTCTAATCTCTTAAAAACCGGCCAAGGAGACAAAATGGGGAAGATATTTTTCTTCCCTTTTTTTCTCTTATTTCGGTTTCAACAACCACAAAAATAAGGAGAAAAATCTTCTTATTTTTGGTTGTTTTCTAATGTATAAAATGTGTATTATTTTCTCAATTGTCCATTTATGTCGACATGTATTAATTAGTCTATACACAACAGTTTGTAGTCGATTTATTAATACCGGTCTGTCAACATTTTATTATGACAATCTCGCATAATATATACATTAACTATAAATATAACATATTTATAATCCGCTAATTAAATATAACTGGTTACGTTTAATTACGAATTAACATCTTAATTCGTTTGAGCTAACATTATATACATTAATTAAATATAATAGTTTATATTCAATTTACGAATTTAACAATTAATTCGTCTTCGCTGGTATTATTTAATTGTATTAAATAATCGTCTCATCATCACATTGACTACCTGTTTAGTCAAATACATAGACTAACCTTTTAGTCAGGCATCAATGTGATTATATTTTCATACAATCACATCTCTCACACACATCCTTTAGGTGTGACTTTTAGGGACCAGTTGATCACTGCCATCTGTATGATAATAACGTCAAACTTCTAGCAAGCCAACCATTATTAAGTAAATGTTAATCAACTGATAAAATACTAAGTATACCCTTGTTAACCTATAAGAGATTTATATATGTTATCACACTAACTGTGGAGGACACAAGTTCCAACAAACTCCCACTTGTTTTCACAAGTGTATGTGCGATAACCGACTCTCATATCCTAAAATTTCTCCCACTCAATGTAAAACAATTTGCAAAATCCGTATTCACAAAGGTCGTATTTTACAAGTGATCAATATCAAGAGTGGTTTTCCCGACTAGAGAGTAACTTAACTGATAAACGAATCATCATTCGAGCATGGCCATGCATTTCAGTTACAACTCCTCGAGTGACCCTGAGAAATAACTAAACCTGATAAAGGTTGGATATTTTCTTCAACTCGAATCCTGCAGATATAAGCACAGTATGAAATGACCCAGAAAAAATATGCTTAGCCTCCAGTTACGGTCGACCATGAGAAAGAAACCAAAGTCACCCAAAAACTGCCTTAATCTCAAGAGACAGTCGATAGTCAAAATAATCTACTCTAGGAACACAATGGACGTCCAATCCACGACCTGGCACCGAATGTTTTTAAACATTTAGGACTCCATTACGTTGTCACAATTTGTCCTACGAGGTATCGTTATAACTTGCATCTGTGATCGATCAGCCAACTATTTGACTTATGGCTCGTTGAACCCACCATCAATCAACTTCACAAAATAATAGCCAGAGTTATCAGCTCATGTAGGCGATTACGGACCAAAACAAATATAATGTAATTCAGTTCACTTTGTGGCGTTCAATGTTGTCGTACAATCCACATGAAAAACAAAATATGAAATAAAACGATGAAGTTATAAATAGCATATGAAAAGGATAATGTATCGAATCCATAATCAACTAGTACAACTCAGGAACACGTTTAATTCCCATGGAAATAACGGCCCTTCATGCTTATCTTATGACAATGGTTTAGTGAGAGGATCCGCGATGTTGTCATCCGAAGCTATCTTGTCAATCACTATCTCCTCTTGCTCCACGTAATCACGGATCAGGTGAGCCTTCCGATGTACATGTCTAGACTTATTGCTAGACTTAGGCTCCTTAGCCTAGAACATGGCACCTTTATTGTCACAATAGATAGTTATAGGGTCATTCGAACTAGGAACTATGGTTAGTCCTTGTAAGAATTGACGCATCCATATAGCTTCCTTTGCTGCTTCTGAAGCGGCATAGTACTCGGATTCAGTAGTAGAATCTGCTACAACATCTTGTTTGGAACTCTTCCAGCTGACCGCAGCACCATTAAGAGTGAAGACGAATCCAGACTGAGATTTAGAATAATCTCGATCTGTTTGGAAGCTAGCATCTGTGTAACCGATTGCACATTGCTTAGTATCTCCCCCATAAGTCAATACCCAATCCTTAGTCCTCCGTAGGTACTTAAGGATGTTTTTAACAGCTATCCAGTGTGTTTCACCTGGATTCTTTTGGTACCGACTCGTCATACTCAATGCATATGCCACGCCTGGACGTGTGCATATCATGGCATACATGATTGATCCTATGGATGATGCATAAGGAACACGACTCATGCGCTCGACCCCTTCAGGTGTCATGGGTGACTGAGACTTGCTCAAATGCATCCCAGACGTCATTGGAAGGTTCCCCTTCTTGGAGTTGGTCATGCTGAACCTTTCAAGAATCTTATCTAAATAAGACTCCTAACTCAATGATAACATCCGTCGTGATCTATCTCGATAGATACGGATTCCCAATATGCGTTGTGCCTCACCCAGATCTTTCATCAGGAAATGGTTCTTCAACCATCCTTTAACCGAAGATAAGAGAGGACTGTCATTCCCAATCAAGAGTATGTCATCGACATACAATATCAAGAAAATAATCTTGCTCCCACTCGACTTGATATATAAGCATGGTTCCTCGACCGATCGAGTGAAACCATACTCTTTTATCACCTGGTTGAAACGATGATTCCAACTCCGAGAAGCTTGCTTAAGTCCATAAATGGAACGCTTAAGCTTGCACACTTTCTTAGGATTTTCAGGATCTATGAAACCTTCGGGTTGTATCATGTACAACTCCTCCTCTAAATAACCGTTTAAGAAGGCGGTTTTCACATCCATTTGCCAAATTTCATAGTCATGAAAAGCGGCAATCGCTAAGATTATCCGAATGGAACGCAGCATAACTACGAGTGCAAAAATTTCATCATAATGCAATCCGTGCACTTGAGTGAAACCTTTTGCCACTAGTCGTGCCTTATAGGTATCTGGTTGCCCGTCTACAGAATGCTTTATTTTGTAAAGCCATTTGCACTGTAGAGGTCGTACCTTATTAGGTAAATCAACAAGATCCCATACGTCATTCTTATACATGGAGCCCATCTCGGATTGCATGGCTTCAAGCCATAGCTTTGAGCCGGAACAGGCCATGGCACCTTTATAGGTAGCAGGTTCATTACTCTCTAGGAGCAAAACGTCATTTTCCTCGACCATACCAATGTATCTGTCTGGAGGATTAGAGACTCTACCCGACCTCCTAGGTTCCTGAGGAATGTTAACCGTATCATCAGTTGAAGGAACAACTTCCTCCATCTGTTCCTCGCTTGTTGGTTCTTGAACGTCCGACAGCTCGAAGGTTCTATTACTTGACTTGTTCTCGAGAAATTCTTTCTCTAAGAACTTTGCACTAGCCGCAACAAAAACTCGATGTTCGGTAGGCGAATAGAAGTAATGACCAAACATTCCTTTTGGATAACCAATAAAGTATGTCTTGACCGATCGCGGGCCGAGCTTATTCTCGTGTCTCCACTTGACATAAGCCTCGCAGCCCCAAACCCGAATAAAGGACAAGTTAGGGACCGTTCGCTTCCACATTTCATATAGAGTCTTGTCGACAGCTTTAGACGGACTTCGGTTAA
The DNA here is from genome assembly GCF_048544455.1 of Silene latifolia. Taxonomy (NCBI): domain Eukaryota; kingdom Viridiplantae; phylum Streptophyta; class Magnoliopsida; order Caryophyllales; family Caryophyllaceae; genus Silene; species Silene latifolia. Next base: position 2,767,115 of record NW_027413827.1, on the reverse strand, counting down.
GTATAAGAGCAGCTGACAAAAGAGAAAAACCCCATAATGAATCAGGTACTACCGTGTGACTCATCATGGATCGAACCATATTAAGTAGTGTTTGATTTCTCCGTTCGGACACACCATTTAATTGAGGTGTTCCAGGTGGAGTTAACTGTAAAACTATTCCACAGTCTTTAAGGTGTTGATCAAACTCATTTGAAAGATATTCGCCACCCCGATCTGAACGGAGTGCTTTAACCTTTCTTGCTAGTTGGTTCTCAACCTTATTATGGTATTCCTTGAATTTTTCAAAGGACTCACTTTTATGCTTGATTAAGTAGACATATTCGTATCTACTCAAATCGTCCGTGAAAGTGATAAAATATCTATAGCCATCTCTAGTGGTGATTGACATAGGTCCACATACATCAGTATGTATGAGCCCTAATAGGTCACTAGCGCGCATTCCAACACCTTTGAAGGAAATTCGAGTCATTTTGCCGATAAGACATGATTCACACGTGCCAAATGAAGAAAAATCGAATGTGGGAATAGTCCCATTCTCAATGAGTTTCTTTACACATGTTTCATTTATGTGTCCCATTCGACAATGCCATAGATAAGTTTGATCTTTGTCACCAACCTTTAATTTCTTATTATTCACATGTAATATATCCGTGGTTTGATCTAAGATATAAAGTCCATTCATGGAAACTGCTTTGCCATAAACCATTTCATTAAAAGAGAAAATACAGCTATTGTCCTTTATTGAAAATGAAAAACCGTCTTTATCAAGTACGGAAACAGAAATAATATTCTTAGACAAACTGGGTACATAGTAACAGTTATATAAATATAACTCAAAACCACTAGGGAGCTGGATTAGGTATGTTCCCATTGAGACTGCAGCAACTCGTGCTCCATTCTCGACTCGCAGGTCCACATCACCCTTTGCGAGGGGTTTGATGTTTTTTAGGCCCTGCAAATGATTACACAGATGAGAACCACAACCAGTATAAGTACCCAAGTTCCGAAACTTGCATGGTTAATCTCAATCATATGAATATAAGATGACATACCAACAGGAGTGACGCGGCCTGCTTTTATGTCCTCACGGTACACGGGACAGTTCCTCCTCCAATGTCCAGTCTTGTGACAATGGTGGCACTCAACGTTACCGTCCTTGCTCTTTGCCTTGCCTAGTGAGCCACTAGTCTCACCAGGCCCACTCTTACCGTTTCCTGACTTTTTAAACTTTAGCTTTCCTACAGTGAGGTCGCCGTGAGCCTTGCCCTTACCCTTATTCTTGTTGGAAATCATGAGAACATCTTGCTTCATGCTCCCACTCAATTTCATATCCTTCTTCTCGTGCATACGAGAAGTGAGTGTAGCTCATGAGGACTTTTCTTCATGTCATTCATGTAGTAATTTGCCCTGAAAAGGGCAAAACCATCATGAAGTGAATGAAGCATACGGTCAATGACTATGCTCTCACTGATTTTGCAATCAAGTGCCTCCAGTTTCTCGACATTCTCAATCATGTTAAGAATGTGTGGGCTAACCGGTTTGCCCTTCTGGAGTTTCGCATCAAAGAAGCGACAGGTATGCTCATAAGTAACGATTCTCGGTGCTTTTGAGAACTCATTAGTGAGCGTGGTGAAAATATTTTTTGCACCTTGGGCAATGAAGCGTCTTTGCAAATTGGTTTCCATTGCAAAAATGAGTACGTTCTTTATCGCACCAGCTTCCATGACGAAGTCACTATAAGCAAGTGACTCGTTAGCTCTTGCATTGGGGCCTGGGTTTGGCGGTATTGGCTCAGTTAAGTACTTGAGCTTACCGTTAGCAATGGCAGCATTCCGTAATGATGCCTCCCAGTCCGCAAAGTTGGACCCGTCATTCTTCAGTCGTGTGAACTGATTCATGTGGTCCATGAAAGCTTTTAGCCAGGACTCGCGTCCAAGTGTGGCACTTGGCATAGGGATTTCGTTATTTCCAGCCATTTCACTATAAAAAGAATAAGCCATAGCTACAGAATTTTTGCGATGGAATAATAATCTGTCGCTAATTACTGATTTGCGATGGATTTTGTGATAGACTACTTTATTTGCGATGGATTATGCGATGTACTATAGTTCGCGGGCCAAAATTCTAATAGGCTCTAATCCTATGCGATGGATTTTGTAATGGACCACTTTAATTAACTCTCTACCCCAATTAAACAGAGTGATTAAATCTCTTAGTCCATCGCAATATTAATCAATCCATCGCAATGGAAAACTAAAACACCCAAACCCCTAACTCGACATAATACAATCCCCAAATTTATCCCCAAATCAATTTAAGCACTCAATCCCTTGTATGCTCCTCCATCAATCGTCCGCTCCACCATCGTCCTCCACCATCGTCCCCGGCTAGCTCTGGTCCACCATCGTCCTCGCCGTCGTCCTAGCTGCGGTAGCTCTTTGTTTCCCTTTCTCTTTTTTTTTTGCTTTGTTTTCCTTCTCCCTTTTCCCTAATTAAAAATCTTCTTCTTTTTGATTTTTTAATTCACCAAATCAACTCTTTCATGTTTATGACTGTTTCAGCATTTGGGTATCAATCATTTTTACAAATTTTATGATTTTATGCCCTAAATCTTGAACCATTAATTACTCATTATTATGATTTGGATTTCTTAGATATATCACCAACTTTTAACTTAATTAATGGTATTTGGTGATTGCATTTCTCTAGTGTTCAATACGTCAATAGAAGTATGCATACCAGATGTTTGGTTCTTTGTCTTAGTCATTTGTTGACGGAGTTTTTAATCAAAGGTGAAAAAATAGTTGGAACGGATGGAGTAATATGCAGAACATTCGGATGAACTGACGAATTTGATTTTCTCGTCTGGAAAAATAATGGGTTTGATCAACAGAAATGGTTTTGAAGCTGATGATGTTATTTTGAATGCGTAAATTGGATGTGATATTGAAGTGATGGTTGCAATACCTAATAATATGGTGGAGTTTATGAGTAGAGATTTTGATAATGCTGTCGATTGGGTCGATTATAATGTCACTTCTTTCGTGGCATTATCATTGCCTCTTCTTCTTACTCTTTGTTCATTTGCTAGTATTTTTATATAGTAAGGGATCTCAAACATAAAGCTTTAGTCTTTGCTAGTTTTTTTGCTTTTTTGTGTGGCTTTTTTCAAAAATAATGACGATATTCTGAAAGATTTATAGATGAAACGATGTAATAGTATTAGAATTAGTAAATGGCTTATCTTCTCTTCTTCTTTTAATTAGTAAATGGCAAGTTTTTCATCCATTTTTATAAAATCACGTGGATCTATAAGGTCTACCTTTTGTTTGTTGTTAGTCATAGGTTAGTATTGTAGGATAGAGTAAGCTCTTTGATTTTAGTATACAATGGTTCATTGTTAGGGTAAATCTACAGATTATAAATGATTTTTTCTTTTTACTCTGCTGAGACTTATGTGTTGTTTTCCTTAGTAATCTAGTTTAAGATGTCCATGTCTTCAACATTTCTTTTGTTTATGGTGGCAAATGTGTCACTAACATGAATTTTCTTTTCACCTGGGATGATCAAGCAGGCTATTTTCTGCCAATGTTTACTGGTTTTGGCGGTCTACTTTTAACAAACACTATTTTCTAAAGTAAAGTTTAGATGAACTAAGTTGTTATAGAGCTTTGGTGGTTGTAGGCAGACAAGAGAATGATATTGTTAGTTTGATGGGACTATTGCAGACTGGCTCACAATCAACTATGCAAGTAGTATTTCCAATCCAATAGGAGTAAGTGGTCAAAGTAAGACTCTTATGAAAGGAACAAGTGATAAAAACTGTAACAATGGGCACCAATATAAGATGTCCTATGAATTTCAGTTGTCCGAATTTCAGTTTTGAGTTCGATATTGAAGTTTTTGATAACATGTCATCCGCAATTGTTAAGAGTTGTCTTCTGTTGTCTCTCCCTAACCTAAGATCATTGTTGGAAATCAGTTTGGTTGATTTTTGTTGATGAGCAGATTTTTTTTCTGGTAGAGGCTAACAGCTTGGTATAATTCAGCTAAATACGTGATATATCTTATTCAGGTAAGTTTGATTCTCTTTTTGTTCTTTCTTGAGGTGATTTTATGCATATATGTAATTCAGGTCAGTTGCATATGCGTTGGTCCAGGTAAATACATGATATATCTTATTCAGGTCAGTTTGATTCTCTTTTTGAAGTCATTAAAAATGGTAGGTCCAGGTTCAAGGTTAATAAATTGCGGGGCAGCTCTATGATCGCAGAGGAGGAAGTACGTAGTCGACGGATAAATGGTAGCTTAGATCTGACAATTTTGAATTTATTATTACAACTAATGTCTCTTAATTTTTCTTGTAAACTCAATTAAAGTATCAGAACTATAACGAACCTGAAATTAAGGCTGGATTTGAAGAATATTGTAGCGAGAGGTTGAGGGATTTAGTTTGCCGAGCAGGCACAAGGAAAATACGTGGATGGAAGGTTCAGTAAAGGAAGAAGAGATGCTGGCTTATAGAGCCACGAAGGTATAGTATACTATCCTACATCCTTCTCTAATCGTACTTGACCAACTTTTGTTTTTTGAAATTTTTGTTAATTAGCTAAAACTTCTTCCAGGACACAATCAAGACAAAAAGGGAGAAGTTTGGGGCATGGGGAAGGCGACGAGCTACTACTATGACAAGCCCTTACTTTCAAAAACTCATGGATCAGCAACTTCCTACACTCCAGGATTCGTTAGTAAGCTTTCCGTCGAGAATCAAGCTATAAAATAGCAGTTGAATAGCATGCAACAATGGACGTTGCAATTGGAGCAAACTCTAGCTTCACAAGGTATTCACATAACTACTCAATCATGTAATCCCAACTCTCAACCTCACAATGATAGGCGTGCTAATGATAATGATGGTAATGGAGGATATGGGGGTGACTTTGCAACTCAAATATTAGGTTGTTAGATGCTTGAGTTGGTTTTAGATAATTAGTAGACTTGGAGTATGTATAAGACTTATCTAGTATTTTTGTTTGTTTGTTGAATTGTCAAGAAGACTCGGTTTGTAAAACAATGTAGGCTGAAATTTATGTATGAAAAGCCTTTTTTTGGTTATGCAGGTTGTTCTGTGGCAGTTCCGTAAGAAATTTGGAGCATATTACTGGACAGAAATTGGTACAGGTACAGATTCAGGTCTGAAAATATGTGGTGGGGGGTGCCTGTAAATAAATGCGGGGATTGTAAAAATAAAGTTTGCGACAGAATAATTAGAGTTTGCGATGCAATAATTAGGTTTTGCGATGGAATGAATAAAATCTGCGATGGAAATTTTAGGAGTTGCGATGGAATAAATAAAATTTTGCGACGGAATTGTAAAGATTTGCGATGGAAAACAAAAGTAAATTGCAACCTTAATCAAGATTGATTAATTTAGAATCCATTGCAAAATACGTCGCTAAGAGTTTTGCTACGAAATTTCCATCGCAAAGTACAAGATTTGCTACTAAATTGTGCAATTACTTGAAGTAGTCGCATTTTCCGTCGCAAATACCCATTTAGCGACGGATTTTAATGTATTTGCGACGGAATTTTGTTGTAGCTAAAACCACTTCTTTTTGTAGTGTTTGTTGTAACAGTATTATCAATATAAAACGAATTCTACACTGCGAAAGAAGAAAAATATAATAAGCATACTCATCGTTATGATTTAAGTCTAATGCAAAACTGTTATAAGCGAAGACTCAAGCATTTATACAATTGACCTCCCTCAAGAATTATATAAATGATCCCAAGACTCAATTATCTGTAAATTGATAAGCCAACCTCTTGGCTAATTCTACTATTAGAATTCTTGGTCGATAAATTTCTGTAAATTCTATCTATAGTCCATCATAATCACGAGAAACTCTTCGGATTATAATGTTGAGGTAAACTAAGTCAACACAAACTACTTACCCAACGTAGAAGGGGTCATATGGAGAGTAAGGTCCCATATGCCTACCGACGAAGAAGGGATTCATAGCTGTTTGGCCTATAAAGACTAGTCTCAATTTCAGTTTTAGAGGAAGATCCCATCAACTTTATTTTAATTCATTTTAAGTGAACTAATATCTAGCATGCGAGAATGAATAAACTAAGGTGATGGCTTAAAAATTTTGTGACATCTTTATGTCCATGAAAACTAACATTCAATCTATATGAGTCAATTTTCATGCATATTAGGTGTTTTGGTTTAGGCGGAATATGATGCACTAATTATGAAGCGAAGATAAGCAATAAGAATGGAAAAACGTAAAACAAAATAAAGTCCTAGTGTGGCCTATCTACCAACATGAACATAAATACAACTTTGGAATCCTTCCTAGGACCCGAGAAGCTTGTCTTGATGTTTCATCTTGGTCCATGTAGCGGGAGTGAGCAATCCAATCTCCATCTTTAGTCTTCTCAAAATTACAATTAAAAATTACAAAAAAACCTATTTACATTCTAATTTCAAAACCATAATACTAAAGAAAACCAAAAGGAGATACGAGATCTCAAAATTACATTAAAATTATGTTTCCATCATTACGAAAACATAATTAACTAAGGCCACACTAGGTATTACAAATTACAACCGATTGCAAAAGTACGTAAATAAACCATTCAACAAAACATTCAACTAAATAAAAATGCATCAACTATAAAATTAATCATTCAAGACATAATTCCTTAATTATGTAGAGTAATTTATCCAAACCACCTATTTAAATGATCAAATTATGTGACAATTCCTCAATTACTCACATTAATTCAAATCTTAATACATATTAACTTGTAATATGAATTAATCCAACATTATTTTAAACCTCTTTAAAATAATTAGGTATCTAAAAATTTGTGAACCTTTTCACAACAAATAATCATACATTATAAATTTAATGTATAATCAATATTGGCCAAAACAAAACCAACAAAACAAAAAAAAACTCTTTTTTTTTCTTTTGTTCTCGGCAAATAAAAAAAAACAAAAAAACAAATTTTTTTTTTCTTTTCTCTAATGCTCTCGGCATTTTAAAAAAAAACAGTTTTTTTTTTCTTTAACTCGGCATTTAGCCCTAAAACAAGGAAAAACAGTTTTTTTTCTTTTTCCTGCTCTCGGTAAACAGCCCAAAAAAAAACAGGTTTTTTTTTTGTGTGCTCTCGGCTGAATTAAAAAACCGAGAACAACCCCTTTTTTTTTTCTTAACAAAAAACATTTAGATGAACAAATTCGTTTAAAGTTGCTATTAGAATAAGATTGGCATAATCATCAACATTTAAATTAATGAATCATGATCCTAAACAACAATTTAACATCATGTATGCCAAAAACTATATAGCAAAAACAAATTATCATCATAAAACAAAAACAATTCCCATTTACATTTCAATTTAATTCTTATTAAATCAAAACATCTACAAATTTATCATATTATCATCTTAACAAATTAAAACAACAATATGAATAAATCAAATGGAAACAAAACATCAAAAGGCAAAAATCATTTCGGCAAAAACAAAAAAATAGCTCTCGGCAAATAAAAAAATTTCGGCCGAAATGAATTTGTTTTGTCAAATTGATTTTGTTTAAATCCATTTATGAAAATCATATAAAATAATTTCGTGGCCTATGCTCTGATACAACTTGTGGGAAATATCGGTATACTTCCTCTAAAAATCGGATTATAACGAAATTATAATTATGAAAAACTAGTCATAAACGAATTTACATAAACAAAAAGAGTAGAAATTTAGAATTAACCTTTAGTCCTAGCAAATTCGGCCTAAGAACAATATCGAAATCGATATTCTCCTAATCGTTGCACCCAAGATGCTATGAGAAATGCCCTTGTTCTTGCTAGAATAGATCCCCAAAATTGTTATTAAATTTTTAGGGTTTTTGTGTGAGTGATGAGAGAATTAGGTCAAGAGAATTAGAGAAATGAATTCTCCTTCTAATCTCTTAAAAACCGGCCAAGGAGACAAAATGGGGAAGATATTTTTCTTCCCTTTTTTTTCTCTTATTTCGGTTTAAACAACCACAAAATCAAGGAGAAAAATCTTCTTATTTTTGGTTGTTTTCTAATGTATAAAATGTGTATTATTTTCTCAATTGTCCATTTATGTCGACATGTATTAATAAGTCTATACACAACAGTTTGTAGTCGATTTATTAATACCGGTCTGTCAACATTTTATTATGACAATCTCGCATAATATATACATTAACTATAAATATAACATATTTATAATCCGCTAATTAAATATAACTGGTTACGTTTAATTACGAATTAACATCTTAATTCGTTTGAGCTAACATTATATACATTAATTAAATATAACACTTTATATTCAATTTACGAATTTAACAATTAATTCGTCTTAGCTGGTATTATTTAATTGTATTAAATAATCGTCTCATCATCACATTGATTAACTGTTTAGTCAAATACATAGACTAGCCCTTTTAGTCAGGCATCAATGTGATTATATTTTCATACAATCACATCTCTCACACACATCCTTTAGGTGTGACTTTTAGGGACCAGTTGATCACCGCCATCTGTATGATAATAACGTCAAACTTCTAGCAAGCCAACCGTTATTAAGTAAACGTTAATCAACTGATAAAATACTAAGTATACCCTTGTGAACCTATAAGAGATTTATATATGTTATCACTCTAACTGTGGAGGACACAAGCTCTAACAGTGCTACGAGAGGCTGTCGGCTGAGGAGCGAGCCATCATCGAGCGGGGAGCGTTTGGTGCTTTGGTGCAGGCTTGGAGGGATATCACGAGGAGGAAGCTTCGGGCTAACCTCAGCCTGGTCCGAGCTTTCTTGGATCGGTTTTGGGACACGACCTCCACATTTCACATGCCTTTTGGCGAGGTGGGGGTCACGTTAGAGGATTACGGCATGATTTCTGGTTTGCCGTGTGGGACTGAGGTAGTGGAGTGGCCGGAGACAGCCATGAGGGTAGACTCGGCTGAGGCTAGGAGATTGATCGGCTGGAACTTGATGCCGAAGGCTGCTGCGGTACCCGGGTTGGTGCCTAGTTCTTACGTCCGGGACTATTTTGCGGGGAAGACCCCGACGTCGGTGGTGATCGAGGGGAGGGAGACGGCTCCTCCTCCCTGTACTACAGAGCAGAGAGTCCACTTGTGGCTCTGGTGGTTCATGTCTTCGATCTACCTCGGAGACAAGGGAGAGAGGCTATCGACGAAGCTCCTCCCCTTTCTTTCTGACCTGAGCGACCTAGGCCGTTGGGACTGGGTCACTGCTGGTTTTGCGGTCCTCATTCGCTTTATGAGGGTCATGGTTCGTCCGGAGTTGATGGAGAAGGGGACTTCTCCTGCCGCTGTTGGCCCTGGACTGTTGTTGGAGGTATGAACCTTCATTTCATTTCATGAAAGATCATTTCTTTTTCTTATCGAATCACGAAAGATCGTTGTTGACTATCTTGTTTTACAGGCGTGGGTGTACTCCTACTTTCCGAGCCTCGCGCCCAAGAGGACGGAGCCGGTGGAGAGGGCCTATCCCGTTGTGAGGGATTGGGTGATGTGCCGTACGAGGAGCCGACGTTCCTTTCACGACATCTGTCGACGGGAGGTGAACGCTCTTCAGTTGGACGGCAAGAGTATTTCACCTTGCGTTGTTTGTCTTTCTTCATTTTCCTTTTAGAACTGATCATAAGAATGACCCTTCGTTTGCTATTCTTAGTGGGTGCCCAGGCCTTTGGTGGACTACGCTGGTGCTCCTCCCTTTGTGGCTGAGGTCCTTCGACCTAGGAGCTCGAGCCGGTTGCTGCTTAGGACGTCGATGGGTTCTGTGTGGTACTTGGGCGAGCGTTTGGCTCGTCAGTGCTCTCAGGATGTCTTGACGGTTCCCATCGATCCTCCTTGGACGATGTTCAGGGAGCCTTCTGAGGCTGAGAGGGAGGCTGACCTGGCAGGCGTTGGTGCTGACGCCCTCCTTCTTCCTGGTGAGGACTACTCGGCATTCCTCTATGGAAGGTTGGCGTACTGGCCGGTTGTGGTAAGTGTTTTACTCTTACTTTGATCATTTTCAAAACACGATGAATGAGCATCGGTTAATGGAAATCATTTGACTTTGCAAGAGGTCGAGGCGGCGGGCATCGAGCCCCGAGAGTACCCCGAGACCCTTGAGTACACTGACGCGACGGGGATGACGACGATCTTCGAGCTTCGCGACTTTGATGCGGCGGTGAGAGATGCTGGTTTGGACGAGTGGCAGCATCTGATTCGGAGGGCGAGTCTCCTAACTTGTATAATTTTGTGTAAGAACTCATTTGCTTGAGTCTGTCCAATCGTTAAGAATCTCTTCTTTGTGGAGGGTAGCCAACCGGCTGCGAGCTACTTCCATCGAGGCACTTGTTAGAGGTCGAGGACGTCAGGTATGAACCTTCCGTTTACTTCATTTTCGAATTTTCTAACTTTTCTTATTTTTGAAATGATTGACATAAGCCAATTCTTGCGTTTGCATAGGGAGCGCGATCTGGAGCGAGAGCTAGCCCAGTCTCTGGAGGAGACAGCTCGTCTGCTGAGGGAGCTCGAGGTCCGTGACGCCGAGGTTGCTGCTCTCGAGGCGAGAGTTGCTGAGCTAGGTGGCGACCAGCAGTAGTTTGCTTGTTGTTTTTTTCGTCTTCGGCTGTATTCTGCACATTTTGTACATATTTAGGACCTATATTTTGGACATTCGGACTTTGTTTTGGGGCTCGAGCCCCCAGTTTGGTGTACATATCCCCTCTTGGTTGTATATATGATGGCTGGAGTGCCTTTGTTGTTGGGTTGCTTTGTTTGTACCTGCAGGTTAGCTTTGAACAGGTTTGGTAGATGACGGTTTATGCCGTCATGCTGCCGAAATTTACACAGAAATCACATAGAACATACATTTGTACACATGGCCTAAATTAGCGCAAAACAAAAAATGCAAAAAAATTTGCCGGAAATGACCGGACGGTAGGGAGGGCTACCCCCTAAAAAAAGGAAAAATAGAAACATATAAGTTTGAAATGTAATGTGGAACGGAGTGAAATGATTCCCCAAAAAGAAAATTAAAAAGAAATGTATAAGTTTGAAAATGAATAAATTAAATTGGTGAAATGAGTCCCCAAAAGAAAATTAAAAAAAGGAAATGGATAAGCGTGCTAAGATGACGAAAATGTCGATATCGCCTCGAAATGCGTGCCCGTGGAATTAGGAAACACGAAACATGGAAATTTGACGGATTTACCAAAATAATAACCCGTATGAATAGGAAATTATTATTTGAAGAATTAGGAAAGATCCAACGCGGAAAAACACAGAAAGAAGGCTGAGGAAGAGGCGTAGCAAGAGCTGCGTCCGTTTGAAGAGGCGCAGCAAGTGCTGCGCCTGTTCCCCAGTGTATCCGTCCTGACGGATTTTAGGAAACAGCTTTTAGTATAAATAGAGACGTCGAGGGAGGTTTTATTCACATAATTCTTTCGTCTTTCCTTCGTCTTATTACATAAAGCTCTCAAAATAAGCATACATCATGAATACTCTCGAAATTCGTCTAAAAGAATGGACAAATGAGTTCTCCAATGTGGAGAAACACGACATGGGTGCTTATAATTTTGGATCACTTTTGAGCTTGAAGTTGATCAAGGTGGTCAAACCGTTCCTAGATGCTTGTCTTGATTATTGGGACCCGAATTATCACGTATTTGCCTTCCCGGGGGCGACATTTGCCCATTTCCCGAAGAAATTGCTGCGATTGGTGGTTGGGACCCGGAACATTTTCCTGCTATTCCCTGTACTTCTCAGGGATATAAGAACAAGTTTAGGGATTTGCTTGGGTTGACAAGAGCTGAGGTGGACCGTCTTGTGACCTCTAAGGGAGTGCGAATATTGGACTTCATTGATCGATTCATCAATAGGGCAGATCCCACTATCTCTTATGTTGCCAGGCGAAGGGCATTCGGGTTTTGCCTACTACATATATATGTCCTTCAGGGGCATGTTGATGAGGATTTGAGAGGTGATCCTCGTTATTTGAGCCTGATTGAGCAAATGGAGCTGCGCAGGAGCCCAGCTTGCCTGTGTCTAGGAGAGATCCTTTTGGGGTTAGATAACAGGAAAGCCAACCGTGACCTTCCTTATCTGGGAAGTCCCATTATTTTGCAGGTAAAAGAACTCTTTTTCTCTTCTTTTTTTTTTCTTTTTTTTTTTTTTTCTAATACCTGCTTTTGGTAGGTCTGGCTTATGGAACGTCTTCGATTGATCGAGCCCCCAGTTAATGTTCCTGCCTATCATGCTCGCTCAATCGCGATGAGGACCAGGCTCTACATGGTGGACTTCACTCGAGTCTGCAACTATTGGGAAAAAAAATTTAAGAGTGACGATGGCCCCTTGATTAGATGGATCGTACCATGGTGGCATCTTAAATCTGTCACTGGAGTATCATCCTTGGATCCTACCCGGTCTGTACACATTCCTGGCTTGAATTTTATGATATGCATCTTCCCGGAGAGGTTGATGAGGCAGGTTGGATTGAAGCAGATAATTCCGAAGCTGGACACTGTCCTGCAGACTGCCGTGGCGCTTACTACTGAGAGTCGAAGATAATGGGCCATCAAATGGGCTCAAAGAAATATGTGGTTCTTGAACTCTTCTGTTAGTGCTCTATGGGTGTCGGATTCCTATCTGCGGTGGAGGAAAGCTACTACTCCGGAGGAGCGCGAGAGATTGAGGAAACGAGAGCCTGTTGACTATAAGGTTCGTGATGTAGAAAAGGAGAAAGAGAAGCATCTGACTGAGGGAGAGGAAGAAGCCGGGTTTCGAGTTGTTCATCCTTCGAAGAAACCGAGGACTTCTCCTGCCGTCGAGATGGTGGTTGACAAGAATGGCAAGGCTAGACCACAAGAGAGACCGTTGGTGATTAGGTCTGAAGTGGCGCAAGAACGTCCGGCTCGAGGTCGGGACAAGAAATATGATAAAAATGACAAAGGCAAAGGGAAAATGGAAGAATAACCTAAGTCTTTATTATTATTTATTATTATTATTGTTGTAATAAGAAGGTGGGGTTTTAGAATCCTAGCCTATTTTTATTTTTTATATTTTGTGGCATATTATTATTTAAAAGGCATGGAATAAAAGAGGTTGATTGGTTATGAAACCGTTACGATTTTCTATCATTATTCTTGTCGAATTCCAAATGCATTTGCAAATGTCCTTCTATTTACATTTAAAATAATTAATGGGTTGTATCCTGTGAAGGATTTCCTACGTATTCATTAAAAAAAATGAAATCAAACCCTTGCGCGTAGTTCAAGTAAATGTAAAAGAATAATTGTTCTAAGCAAGAGCTTGTAATGAACTTAGAAAATAAGCATGAGCTTTCACTTACTCCTAAAATGCATTTTAGTTTATTTGATGATATGAGGATGACAAATTGTCAAAATGCAAGAGCAAGATGACATTAGCTTATTTCAGCTTGGCCAGGGGCCGTTTATTTTGTACCACAAGAGCGACACGTGAGGTTACGCGAGGCGCGTTTTTGCTCCTATTCTAGGCATAGTAACGTTTCAGTTGGTCGAGGTTTGTCGGGTTGGCAAATTCATTCCCATCTAAGTCTGTGATCCTAACCGCACCCCCTGGAAGTATGGACTTGACTAGAAATGGCCCGGCCCAATTGGGTTTGAATTTTCCTCGTGAATCGACAGGTAAAAGAGCTCTAATTGATTTGAGGACCAAGTCTCCTTCTTTGATGTTCCTTGGCTTAACCCTTTTGTTGAAGGCTCGTTTGATACGTGCCTGATATGTTTGCACATTATGTAATGCACGCAATCTCCGTTCATCCAGGAGGATGAGTTCTTCATATCTATCCCTCTTCTAATCGGCTTCTGGGATTTGACTTTCGAGTAAAATACGCAAGGATGGTATTTCTAGCTCGACTGGTTGTACAACTTCCATGCCGTAGGTCAAATAGAAAGGGGTGGCCCCAGTGGGCGTCCTAACAGATGTACGTGTTAGAATTATTAATCTCATAAATTTACATATTCATATATGTGAGAAATTATTTAGTCATAAAATAATTACAAATCTTATGCATGCAAACATAAATAGAAGTAAAGAAGAAATCATCAATCCTTACTATGATAGTTTCGGATTTTGGGCACAAGTAAGATCTCCTTCTTACTTGTTCTTGAGCTTCCTAATATTGGATGAACAAGGATTCAAGCTTAGAATCCCTCCCAAAGACTTATACCCAAGATGACCTCTTAAAAGATTAATATTATTAGTACTAGAACAATATTAATCTTACTAAAATTGACCCAAAATATGTGTTTGTTCTCTTGTTTATTCGGCCAAGAGAAGGCAAAGATTTTGGAGATTTTTATTTCTCTAATATTTCATAAGATGTAGAGAGAATTAGAGATGATTTCTTACACTAGAAATTATCATATGTAGAAGTGAATAATAGAGAAAAACTCTATGTTTTTAACTTTTGAAAAACCGGTGGGGAGGAGGTGTGGTGAGCCAATGCATGGTGCACATTTTCTTCCCAAGAAAGTAGGCTTGCATGGCTATAATTAGGTAGCTAATTATTTTGTTCTCCACTTAAAATAATTAACATAATTTTAAACCTAATACTCCCTTCATTTTTTTCGGCACTTATAAAATGGGAGGTCCATTTTATATTTGTCATTTGTCAATTGTCACATGTTACAAGTCATGTGTAATTGTAATGTATTTTTATCATATTAAAATCAACGCATTAATAAAATACGTCATATACAAAATCGACTTAGTAATTCATAATTACTTGTACCAAAACGGTTTATCAATTATAAATCACAACGTCTTGTATTTATAATAAATTATTCATTTAGTTTCAATTTGTTTCGTAAACAATAATTTTATCGAAGTAATAAAACAATTTGATTACTTAGACCGTATCTTATTTAATCGAATTACAATAAGACATGTCAATTATACTCACAAAATCATCCGTCAATTTTAAGCAATTTAATTAACCCGTATCGACATACGATTAATTAAATAATCAATTAAGAGTGTCACCCTTTAGGTATGACCTAAGGGGATCAACTGATCACCACCTTCGCACGACAGTAATGTCAAACTCTAGTCAGCCAATCATTACCAATTTGTGTGGACCAGTTGACAGTAAAATATTACTTCCCACGTGTATTCTTAAATATGAGATTTAAACATGTGATCATCATGATCGACAGTTGTGATCGCATTATTGTCGGAGGACACTTATTCCAACAATCTCCCACTTGTCCTCGACAAGTGTGCGTCACCAATTCTCTTGTCCTATTACTATCTCCCACTCAATGCAAGGTGTCTTTCGGATCGTACTTGCAATTGATCATATCGAGAGTGGTTTCCTCGATCTGGAGAATAACTGATTGACCGGAATTATCTACCATAGATACCTTCCGAGCGTGGCCACGCATTTCCAGTTCATTACTCCTCGAGTGGCCCTGAGATATTGTTATAACCCTGACAAGGGTTGGACAATTCCTATCGCACTTATTCCCTTCGACTAGCCACAGCCATCATAACCCAAAATATGCCCATTTGACCCCATTTACGAAGGTTGTAGTAACATAAATCAAAGTTAATCTGAAACTGTGCCACCTTAGGCGAACAATCTTTAGTCAAAAGAATCGACTCATTAGAATACTATAGTAGCTCTCGCCACGACTAGACTATATAAATTTGCCAGAACTCTATAAGCGGTCATAAGGCCCGACAAAGTGTTCCTAACAGTCTGCCTATGTGATCGACTAGTCATCTCACATGACTCCATGGCACTTGAACTTGCCATCAATCGCATCACACTCTAGTCACTTCGAGACGTCACCTCATGTAAGTGACTATGGGCGAATACAATACTAATCATGTTCACTTTAACGGGGTTCAATTGTCTTTACAACCCGTTTGGATGTAACAATGTATAAGGAAAAGATAAAAGACAAATGCGATTATGAACATGAACAAAAATAGCACTTTTATTTCATTTCAAAATCTAACACAAACTTGGTACACGTTTAAGACCCATGGACACCATATGTCCATTGTGTTTAGCCTGCGATAAAGGCTTGGTGAGCGGATCGGCTATGTTGTCATCCTTGCCAACCTTACATATCGCAATTTCCTTTCTTTCAATGAAATCTCTAATTACATGATATTTTCTAAGTACATGTCTAGATCTATTACTAGACTTTGGCTCTTTAGCTTGGAAGATCGTCCCACTATTATCACAATAGAGAGTGATGGGATCATTGGCGGTAGGTACTACTCTTAGACCTTCCGTGATTTGCTCGATCCATACGACTTCCTTGGCGCTTCCGATCTTTGTAATGTACTCAGCCTCCGTTGTTGAATCCGCAGTCACAGCTTCCTTGAAGCTTCTCCAGCTAACAGCACCACCATTGAGCATGAAAACGAAACCAGCTTGTGATTTCATGTCATCTCTATCCGTTTGCAAACTTGAGTCCGTGTAACCATTAACATGGAGCTCGGTGTCTCCTCCAAACACTGAGATAGAATCCTTAGTTCTTCTCAAGTACTTAAGGATGTTCTTGACGGCTATCCAGTGACTCTCACCTGGATTTCCTTGATATCTACTCGTCATGCTCAAGGCATACGAGACATCAGGACGTGTGCATATCATGGCGTACATGATTGATCCAACAACGGAAGCATAAGGGATCAACTTCATGCGTTCAACATCATGGGGTTCGGAGGGCGATTGAGACTTGCTCAATATCGTCCCAGTTACCATAGGTACCTATCCCCTTTTTGGTTTATCCATGCTGAACCGTCGAAGAATCTTATCAACATAAGATTCTTGTCTTGACTTAGTGCCAATATCCTCTTGGATCTATCTCTATGGATCCGGATACCTAATATGCGTTGTGCCTCTCCTAAATCCTTCATTTGGAAATGGTTACCTAACCACTTCTTAACAGAAGACAACATTGGAATGTCATTTCCAATGACTATTATGTCATCGACATACAAGATTAGGAACACAACATTGCTCCCACTGAATTTCATGTATAAACATGGTTCCTCAACACTTCGAGTGAAACCATTCTCTTTTATCACATGATCGAATCGATGATTCCAACTTCTAGATGCTTGCTTAAGACCATAAATGGATCTCTTAAGTTTGCACACTTTGTTAGGATTTTTAGGATCGACAAAACCTTCGGGTTGTATCATGTACACCTCCTCTTCTAAATGCCCATTTAGAAAAGCGGTTTTGACATCCATTTGCCATATTTCATAATCATGAAATGCGGCAATCGCTAACAAAATCCGTATGGATCTTGGCATGGCTACGGGGGCGAAGGTTTCATCATAATGAAGACCTTGGACTTGGGTAAATCCTTTTGCCACTAGCCTAGCTTTGTAGACATCATCATGTCCTTCTATGCCATTCTTGACCTTGAAAATCCATTTTCATTGAAGAGGTCTTGCCCCTTTAGGCAAATCCACCAAGTTCCAAACTTGGTTTTCATGCATAGAATCCATTTCGGACTTCATGGCTTCAAGCCATAAGAAGGAATTTGGACTAGAGATTGCGGCTTTGTAGGTGGCGGGCTCGTCACTTTCTAAAAGCAACACATCGAGTGTTCCATCTTCTTCGATAAGTCCCACATATCGATCGGGATGGCGAATAACTCGGCCCGTTCTTCTTAGTGGAGGAGGGACAAACGCGTTAGACGACGAAGGAACATCTTCTTGCGTCTCTACCTCGGTTTGTGGCTCTTGAACTTCATCAAGTTCAAAATTTTTCCCACTCTGTCTTCTAGAAAGAAAGTCACTTTCTAGGAAGACAGCATCTCGAGACACAAACACTTTGTTTTCTTGAGGCTTATAGAAGTAATAGCCTTGGGAGGCCATAGGATATCCTACAAAAATGCATTTTTCGGATCGTGGTGCCAACTTATTGTCATTTTTAATTTTGACATAAGCATCACAATCCCAAATTTTCATATGGGATAGAACTGGAACTTTTTCTCTCCATATCTCATATGGAGTCTTTTCAATTGCTTTGGTTGGACTAACGTTCAAAGATTTTATTGCGGTTTGAATCGCAAATCCCCAAAACGAGTTAGGTAACTCGGTTTGACTCATCATAGATCGAACCATATCAAGTAGGGTTCGATTTCTCCTTTCGGCAACACCATTGAGTTGGTGTTCCTGGTGGAGAAAATTGTGATATAATACCACAACCTTTCAAGTGTGAATCGAATTCATGGCTAAGATATTCTCCACCACGATCGGATCGTAGTGCTTTTATCTTTTTGTTCAATTGGTTCTCTACTTCATTTTGAAATTCCTTGAATTTCTCAAAAGCTTCACTCTTATGCTTCATTAAATAGATATACCCATATCTACTTAAGTCATCGGTGAAGGTTATGAAGTAGTCATAATTTCCTCGAGCGGTGATACTCATTGGTCCACACACATCGGTATGTATGAGTCCCAATAGTTCACTTGCTCGAGTTCCTTTACCGCTAAAAGGATTACGAGTCATTTTGCCAAGAAGGCAATATTCGCATGTTCCATATGATTGATAATCAAATGGTGTAATCACATTAGTCGAAATTAATCTTTTGATGCGATTCTCGTTTATGTGACCTAATCGACAATGCCAAATGAACGATTCACTTGGATCACTTGATTTGAGTTTCTTTGATTGAATGTTGTAGATGTCATTAGTCGGATTCGAGGTTTCTAAAATGTAAATTCCATTAATGGAAGGAGCTTGGCCTATAACCAAGTCGTTCCTTGAAATAGTACAACGATTGTTTTTAATAACAAAACAAAAACCGTCCATGTCCAACATAGCGATTGAAATAATGTTTTTAGAAAGTGTAGGCACTTAAAAACAATTATGTAAATACAACTCAAATCCATTAGGAAAAGCTAATACATAAGTTCCCTTGGATTCGACCGCTACTCGAGCTCCATTTCCAAGGCGTAGATCCACATCTCCATTGCTAAGCCTCTTCACGTCTCTTAACCCCTGTAAACGATTACAAAGGGGAGAACCACAACCGGTATCCAGTACCCATGTCGTAGTGGAAGTATAATTTACATCAATAACATAAATTTCCTTAGGAATTTTACCTTTTGGAACGATGATTCCTTCCCTTATATTTCGCAAATATACGGGACAATTCCTAAGCCAATGTCCCATGCCATAGCAATAATGGCACTCATCTTCAACTTGTTTGAAGTTTTTCCCTTTCTTTCTCTTCTTCTTGAACCTTTTGCCCTTAGAAGCAAGAACTTGATTGCTTGAGCTCCCACTAGTTTTGGCATCTTTCTCTTCTAAAGACAAAGATCCTATAGATTTTATGAGGCGGTCTTCCTGAGACCGGCTCACAAGAGATCTTGTAGTAGTAGGAGGTTTAGAATAAGTGATGAAGTTTATGTTTCCATCCGAACCTATCCCAAAAGAAAGTTCTCTAGTAGTGTCGAAATCATTGTTGAAGCAAACGTCGTCAAAAACATTGTGGTAAGAATTAATAGTTATCGATGTAGTAGCGTTTGATGGATTCATTGTAATGAACTACAAGTATCGAGGAAAAGGAAATATTAACATTTGTCATTTTAAATCATACTTGTAAATAATTTAACAAGATATGAACATTTATATAGTGACCTCTACCCAACTATAATAAATGATTCCAAGATCCAAATTCATATTAACTTGGGGCACAGTGTGCCGAAATACCCTTTATTAACATGACTCGGTGGATTAACTCTTTAATCGATTCTACTTTTAGAACTCTTGGTCGATAAAATTACATTAATATTTATCTCTAGCCCGAAACACATCCGGAAATCGTCGTGAATACTTTCGTTGAGTTCAATCCAAATTTTGAATAAATGTGCCCATGATCCAAATTCATATTAACTTAGGGCACGGTGTGCCGAAATACCCTTTATTAACATAAATTCGGTGGATAGACATTTATCACCCACTTCCCCTACGTAACAAGGTTTGTATCCCTGTAAGGCCGAGTGCACTCCCTCACGAAATAGGTTTTCATGGTTTCTACTTTTTGGTAAGGCTAAGTCTCAATTGTTTATTTTAGCGAGAGGTCATGTCAATTAATTATCTATCACGTTTTAAGTGAACTAAAGCGGTGAACTACGATAATTGTAATTGACACGATCGATTAACTCGATTAAATGATAATGCATGTTTTAGTTATGGCGATTTAGCGATGCATGCAACATATAAATAAAATGCAAAGCATAAATAAATTCCTAGTATGGCCTTCCTAGAATAGTAAATCTAATAAACTATTACAAATTCGGAAACCAACTCCTTTGATCCCTTGAACTTCGGTCTTGGCACGCATTTCAAGGCAACATTCTTTGATGGATCGCCTTCTCAAGTGGCACCGTCTTCAAGGAACTCCGGAATTAATAAATTACATAATAAATTACATAATTTCCTATTATACATTTGTAATTAAAAATAAAAATAAATCTATTAAATTATAAAACGGTGATACGAGATCACAATAATTACAACCGAATCGATATTCCCATACATTTCGGGTAATATCAATTAAAACTAAGGCCATACTAAGTAAAATTACATAATTCAAAAATTACATAAAATTAAAATATGACAATCATAAATAAAATGCAGCATTATAATATGTATGAACATGCCAAATTTTATGTTAAATCGCCTTTAAGGAGCCAATATCGTATATTAATCGGTTTTTACGGATTTGCGTGATTTAACCTTTTAAAATCACAATAATTACATAAAATCATATTTATGTACAAGTTAATTACCCTAACCATCTTAGGACTCAAAATTAGTCTCCACTAACATTTGACAATAATTAACCTAGATTTCTTAATATTGTTCATGAATGGACCTAAAATACAAAATTACGTCATAAACTTCAAATTAAATCATAAAAATTTCAAATAATTTCAAAATTTGAAATTTAAACTCATGAACATTCTGGAGAAAATACCATGACACTCATAATGTTCAAAAACTTAGGTTAAAAATTTTGAAAATTTATCGAGAAAATCAATGTTGCGGTTTATCGATTTTTACAATTATCACCATATGAAGGAATAATAAATCACAAAAAGAGAGAATGAATTCTAGAGAGAGAAAATCCTCTCTAGACATTTAGGGTTTCAGTTGCAAATGGCAAAGAAATCTCGATCCAAATCTTCTCTTAATAAACAAAAATTACAATCTAAAGCTAAATTGCGTCTATCCTTTAACAATACTGAGAATTTGCGGTTAGATACTAGTGACGATATGGAAAAACCATCTGATTTGGTGATACCCCCAGCTACTTCAGGAGTTCTGACTGTTCCCAATTCTGCTGATGCGAAGGCTACTCGTCCGGTCAGCGATATTGTGGGGATTCCGGTTCTTGATCTTGATGAGGTGGTTGAAGTTACCGTCGAAACGGAGGATGAAGATGAGTCTGCTGATGGGACGGAGGAAGCAGCTGTGTCTGTTGTTGAATCAGGATGGACAACAGTCACGGGTAAGCGTCGTTGTCCTTCTCCTTCTAAGACTCCTGCTTCCATTCTAATTACCATTGATGATGTTAAGCCAGAAATTGAGTATTGGTCTACAGCTGTCATATGTTATGTGTTGGGGGGAAACCCTCCATGGGCACAATTATCTGGTTTTATTAATAATATCTGGGGGAAGTATAAGTTTGATAAGGTGTCGTTCTTACCAAATGGAGCCTTCTTGGTTCACTTTCCTACCATGGAATGCAAGGATCTGGTTTTAAAACAGGGGTTCCCAATGTTTAAGAACAAGCCCCTTGTTGTCAAACCATGGACTGAGACTGCTTCTTTAGCAAAGGAACCAGTCAAGGTTGTGCCAATCTGGGTGCGTCTGTGTGGACTTGGCCTTAATTTCTGGGGTAGGAAGTGCTTAGAGAAAATTGCATCTTTAGTAGGGAAGTATGTGAGGGCTGATTCTGCAACAATGGATAAAACCAGGATTGGATATGCTCGTCTCATGGTGGAAGTGCAAGTGGGACAAGAGTTTCCTAATAGGATATTTTTTAAAGATGAAAAAGGGGAGGATGTATCTGTTAGTGTGGAATATGAGTGGAAGCCGGTACAATGTGGTGTTTGTCGAGGTATTGGTCATACCAAGGAAGCTTGTAAGAAGAAAGCTGTTGTCCCTCAAAGGGTAGTTCTTGTGTGGAGGCCAGTAGTCAAAGCGTCTGTGACAACTAGTATCCCAGCTGGGGCAGTGCAACCAAATACTGGTCCAGTGGCACCTCTAGTTGCCTCAGGTGTAGGCACTGCTTCCTCTGAACCTCCTCTGACACATGGTGCTGTGCCTGAGACTCCTTTTGGAGGTCCTACACATCATAACTCTGACTTAATTCCAGTTGTTAGTCCAATTATGCAAGTCTCTAGGCAGGAGCATGTGGTTAGTAGCTCTACCAGTCCTACAAAGTCCTATGCTGAAGCTGTCTCACCCAAAAGAGACAAAGGGAAGAATGTTGTGCAAGATGTTAGGGAGTTAGATTCCACCTCAACTAGTGATAATGGATAAATTAGGCTTTTGGAATGTTCGTGGTATGAATAACCCAAATAAACAATTGGAGATTAAAATATTCCTTTTTCAGAATAAGATTGGTTTATTTGGGCTAGTAGAAACTAAAATAAAAGAGTTAGACTTTCTTACTACTCTGCATAAGCTTGGGCATTATTGGGAGGGAGTTAACAATAATAATCATCATCCTGGAGGGAGGGTTTGGATCATTTGGATACCTCAAATTTTTTCTGTTAGGAATATTGCTAGCTCTGATCAGCATATTACTGTGGAGGTCACTGATTCTGGTACTGGGGATTCTTTCTGGTATACTGTAGTCTATGGCTTCAATACTGAAGGAAAAAGGCTCAGTCTTTGGGATAGCCTGAAACAGCTTAAAGATATTTGCACTAAACCCTGGTGTGTGTGTGGGGACTTCAATTCTTTACTTAATTATAATGAGAGGCTTGGTAGTGAAGTGAATGGGAATGAACTCAGAGACTTTAGGCATTGTGTGAATTACTGTGAAGTAACTTATATTCAAGCTCATGGATCGTTCTTCACTTGGAACAATAAGCACGAGCCTGATACTAGAGTATTCTCAAGAATTGACAGATTTCTAGTTTCTATTGATTGGATGTTCCTTTACCCTGATAGCTATGCTTACTTCATGAATGAGGGCACGTTTGATCATTGTCCTTGCATTTGCTATAGGAAAGTTGATGCTCCTACCAGGAAATCTTCTTTTAGGTATTTCAACATGTGGAGTCTTGCTCCTAACTTTCAATCTATCATTCAGATGGAATGGGCTAAGGAGGTCAAGGGTGTAAAAATGTATCAGGTAGTTACCAAGCTCAGGAATCTCAAGTTACCATTGAGGACTCTGAACAAGAACACTTTCTCTGATGTGGAACGTACTGCTGATATGGCCAGAGTCATTTTAGATGACTTACAAACTCAGCTGCATCTTAGTCCTTATGATACTCATATCAGTCATGCTGAGAGAGAGGCTGCTGATTCTTATTCCTTGCTTCAGAAAGCAAAATCAAGTTATTTGCAGCAGAAAGCTAAAGCTGATTGGCTTAAAGGGAGTGATGAAAATTCCATATTTTTCCATAGTCAGATCAAACAAAGGCAGATTAGTAACAAAATTTTCCAGATAAAGGATGTTCAAGGTGTCTTACATCAGGATCCTTAGGCTATTGAGCAAGCTTTTTTGAATTATTATGAGGGGTTACTGGGGACGAGTGCTCCCACTGTTAAGGTTCACAAAGCTACGGTTAGAACTGGGAGTGTTGTTGATGATCAAATGGCCCAAAGGCTTCTGAGACCTGTCTCACCTGAGGAGATCAAACTCTGCTTCTTTTCTATCCCATCCAATAAGAGTCCTGGCCCTGACGGCTATTCTAGCCAATTTTTTAAAGACTCGTGGGACATTGTGGGGCCTGGAATTTGTGCTGCTATCTCTGATTTCTTCATATCTGGCCAACTTTTGAACCAATTAAACACTACCAACATTACTCTTATTCCCAAGACCAACAATCCTACTAGTGTCCTTGAATTTAGACCTATTGCTTGTTGCAATACAATCTACAAATGTATTGCCAAACTTTTATGTTCTAGACTGGGGGATGTGCTACCTGAGGTAGTTAGTGTCAACCAAGGAGGCTTCATCAAAGGGAGGAACATTGTTGAAAATGTCCTCATCTGCCAGGACATAGTGAGACTTTACAATAGGAAAGTTGCTTCTCCTCGGTGTCTTCTTAAAATTGATTTAAAGAAGGCCTATGATAGTGTTGAATGGGACTTCC
This sequence comes from Silene latifolia, assembly GCF_048544455.1. Taxonomy (NCBI): domain Eukaryota; kingdom Viridiplantae; phylum Streptophyta; class Magnoliopsida; order Caryophyllales; family Caryophyllaceae; genus Silene; species Silene latifolia. The sequence continues at coordinate 2,742,690 of NW_027413827.1, read as the reverse complement.
TTCTGCAAATGCTCACCTATCTGAAGTTTCCTAAAAAATTCATTGGATGGATTATGAGTTGTGTAACCACTCCTACCTACTCTTTAACTCTTAATGACAACTCTTTTGGTTTTTTCAAAGGAAAAAGGGGTCTCAGGCAAGGAGATCCCTTGTCTCCTCTTCTCTTCACCTTGTGCATGGATTATTTGTCTAGGATTCTCAATGTAGTGGGTCAACAGGATGATTTTAGATTTCACCCTATGTGTGGGCCTCTGAAGTTGAATCATTTACTTTTTGCGGATGATCTTCTTCTCTTTTCCAAAGGGACTGCAACCTCTATCATGTGGATGTTGAGATCTTTTGCAACATTCTCGGCTGCTTCTGGTCTGTACTTGAACAAGGAGAAGACTGAAATCTACTTCAATGGTGTACCTGATCAGATTATGACTGATATTCTTCAAGTATCAGGCTTCAGGAAAGGTAACCTTCCCTTCAAATATCTGGGGATTCCCATCTCATCAAAGAAGCTCACTAAGAATGAAGGAAGGAAACTTACTGACAAAATTACTGCCAGAATTAGATCCTGGGGGGCAACCCACCTTTCTTATGCTGGCAGGCTCACTTTGGTGACTGCAGTGCTACAGCCACTTCATTCCTACTGGTCTACCATCTTTCTCATTCCTAATAGTATCATGAACAGAATTGATAGCATTTACAGGAACTTCCTATGGGGGGGTAAAGATACATATTGGCGTGCCCCTGCTGTGGGATGGGATCAATGTTGTGTACCAAAAAGTGAGGGAGGATTAGGGCTCAAACATTCAAAAAATTGGAACAAGGCTCTGTTAGGCAAATATATTTGGTGGATTGCGTCTAAGAAGGATCATTTGTGGGTCAAATGGATCTCTCATGTCTATTTGAAAGGTGTTCACTGGACTAACTACAATCCTCCTACTGATTGTAGTTGGTCTTGGAAAAAAATCGCTCACCTTATGTGCATCTTTAAATCTGCGTATACTACAGGTTCTTGGCTTGGAACTCATACTGATTATACTGTGATTGAAGGCTACAATTGGCTGAGATGCCCTGGCCCTACTGTTAGCTGGTATAAACTCTGCTGGAATTCTTTGAATATCCCAAAGACATCGTTCATCTTCTGGATTTATAAGCTTGGTAGACTTCTCACTAAGGATCGCCTGGTTCGTATGGGAGGAGTGTCTGATCTGAAGTGTTTCCTCTGTTCTACTGAGGATGAGAGCCATGATCATCTTTATTATGACTGTGAGTTTAGTTCCAGATATGTTACTTTACTGCAGCTGAAACTTAATGTCCAGTTTAATCCTAGGGAGTTGCTTGACTGGAACAGAAGAGGGAGAAGAAGAAGCATTCTAATTAGGAGGATCATTTGTGCTTGTCACATTCACTTGATTTACTTGATCTGGCGTGTAAGAAATCAGGCAAGGCTATACTCAAAAGTACTTCACCCTACTGTGCTCATCAAGAACTTGATTTCAGATGTTTGTACTCGGTTTTTTGCAAGGAATACGTCCAAGTTGACTAGAGAGGAAGAAAGTTGGTTGCAGAACATTAGATAGTCTTTTGTATCCACTGTTTTGTGCATGGTTGCTTTGTATAGTTTATACCTTAGATACATTTTGAGTTATACTCCATTTTTGTACTCCTTTTGAGATGATGATTAATATACTTAACCTTTTCCAAAAAAAAAAAACAATTATCACCATAAAAATATGAGAAAAATTATTTTTATCAATTTTTTACTTTTAGATCTGAAATATATGATAAAATGCAACATGTGACGTTTTTCTTTAGTCATGAAGTATGTTTTAGCATTTTTACTAATTAAAGTCACTATTTATGTGATTTTTCATCAAAAATTCATAAATCATACATAAAGACTTCATTATAGCCAAATATTTTACACACATCTTGTAACATTGCATGTGACAACATACTAAATTTCTTTGACCAGATTCGAAATATAACTCATATTAACCCATTTACCCATTTAAATACGATTTTAAATTGAAAAATCCATATTTCGAGCAATATAACTCATTTTATTATGAAAATTTACAGGCCATCAGTAGATAATATATGTGAAAACATATCCAAAACCCACTGAAAAAATCGAAGTTTAGCTATTTTTAGTCCTAAAATGACATTTTTATCATAAAAATCACATTTTAATGCCATTATTATGTAAAATGAACAATAAAATCCATAAATAAACCAAAATATCCTAAATACATTTTAGGACCAGAAACTTTAACATGCAAATAAATTTTGTGGTATTTCATAATAAACACAAATTTATAAGTTTTGTTTGTTAATCTTATAACTCGGAAAAACAATAACCGATTTGCATGCAAACAACCTAAGGCTCATGATACCGCTTGTTAGAATTATTAATCTCATAAATTTACATATTCATATATGTGAGAAATTATTTAGTCATAAAATAATTACAAATCTTATGCATGCAAACATAAATAGAAGTAAAGAAGAAATCATCAATCCTTACTATGATAGTTTCGGATTTTGGGCACAAGTAAGATCTCCTTCTTACTTGTTCTTGAGCTTCCTAATATTGGATGAACAAGGATTCAAGCTTACAATCCCTCCCAAAGACTTATACCCAAGATGACCTCTTAAAAGATTAATATTATTAGTACTAGAACAATATTAATCTTACTAAAATTGACCCAAAATATTTGTTTGTTCTCTTGTTTATTCGGCCAAGAGAAGGGAAAGATTTTGGAGATTTATATTTCTCTAATATTTCATAAGTTGTAGAGAGAATTAGAGATGATTTCTTACACTAGAAATTATCATATGTAGAAGTGAATAATAGAGAAAAACTCTATGTTTTTCTCTTTTGAAAAACCGGTGGGGAGGAGGTGTGGTGAGCCAATGCATGGTGAACATTTTCTTCCCAAGAAAGTAGGCTTGCATGGCTACAATTAGGTAGCTAATTATTTTGTTCTCCACTTAAAATAATTAACATAATTTTAAACCTAATACTCCCTTCATTTTTTTTTCGGCACTTATAAAATGGGAGGTTCATTTTATATTTGTCATTTGTCAATTGTCACATGTTACAAGTCATGTGTAATTGTAATGTATTTTTATCATACTAAAATCAACGCATTAATAAAATATGTCATATACAAAATCGACTTAGTAATTCATAATTACTTGTACCAAAACGGTTTATCAATTATAAATCACAACGTCTTGTATTTATAATAAATTATTCATTCAGTTTCAATTTGTTTCGTAAACAATAATTTTATCTAAGTAATAAAACAATTTGATTACTTAGACCGTATCTTATTTAATCGAATTACAATAAGACATGTCAATTATACTCACAAAATCGTCCGTCAATTTTAAGCAATTTAATTAACCCGTATCGACATACGATTAATTAAATAATCAATTAAGAGTGTCACCCTTTAGGTATGACCTAAGGGGATCAACTGATCACCACCGTCGCACGACAGTAATGTCAAACTCTAGTCAGCCAATCATTACCGATATGTGTGGACCAGTTGACAGTAAAATATTACTTCCCACGTGTATTCTTAAATATGAGATTTAAACATGTGATCATCGTGATCGACAGTTGTGATCGCATTATTGTCGGAGGACACTTATTCCAACAGTACGGTATCCCCATAAAGCAAAAGGTATCTTGTTTGGCCAATCTCGATAGTTGTCAATCATTTTCTTGAGAATTGTGACAACGTTTTTGTTTGCCGCCTCTACTGCGCCATTAGTTTGTGGTCTATATGGCGAGGAGTGGTGATGCTTGATTTTGTACTTGGCTAGCAATTGCTCAGTCTCAGCTTGGAAATGTGATCCATTGTCACTGATGATCTCATGAGAGCAGCCATATCGACAGATGATGTTGCTTTGTATGAAATTTGCCACATTCTTGGCCGTAAGACTGGTGTAGGAAGCCGCTTCTACCCACTTTGTGAAATAATCGATTGCTACTAGGATGAAACAGTGACCTCCTATTCCGGCTGGAGTGATCTTGCCGATGATGTCAATTCCCCAAGCAGAAAATGGCCACGGAGATGTCATGGTGTAAAGCAATGAAGGAGGGACATGTTGCACATTCCCGAAGATTTGGCAATTGTGGCAATGTCTTACATATTTGATGCAATCGGATTCCATTGTGGTCTAATAATACCCTAACGTGTGATTTTCTTTGCCATCATGGGTCCACTCATGTGAAGGCCACATTCTCCATCATGGACTTCTTCCATCACTTTCCGTGCCTGTGAATGATCAAGACAGCGTAGGATTACACCAAGAGGAGTTCTTTTGTATAACTCTCCTTGCATGAGAACGTATTGGGAAGCTAGTAAGCATATAGCGCATTGTCCCCTTTTGTCCATATCCGGTGGATAGGTGCCATTGAGTTTGAAGTTTAGGATCGCTTGGAACCATGGATCTTCTGTGATTTCCTCTTCATCGGTGATTTGGTGCACATAATCTGGCTCTGACCGTCGTTCGATGCATAAAGGCATTTCTACCATGCTATCCGGCATATTAATCAAAGATGCAAGTTTTGCAAGAGCATATGCAAATTGATTCTCCTCTCGAGGTAGGTGTAGGTAGGTTACTTGATCGAAAAATTAGGCAATTTGGTCTATTCTGGCTTGATAAGGTGCTAAGCTTTCACTTCGGATTTTCCAAGATCGTGTAATTTGGTTGATGATCAAAGATGAATTCCCATGCACTCGAATATTCTTGATGCCTAAACCTACTGGTGCTTGTAATCCAATGAGACAAGCCTCATATTCTGCAGCGTTATTTGTCACCTCGAAGTCGAGTTTGACAGAGATTGGTGTATGCTCGCCTTCAAGAGAAATGAGCAACACTCCTATTCAGAATCCTCTTAAGTTCGATGCTCCATCAAAATAAAGGTCCCAGGAGTCTACATCGGTTTGGAGTATATCCTCATCCGGAAACGACCAGGTGTCTATTGTTTGTGTATCATTAATGGGATTTTCTGCGAAGAATTCGGCAATAGCGCGCCCTTTTATAACTTTCAGAGGTACATACTTGAGATCGAACTCTGAGAGCATCAAAGTCCATCTTGCTAAGCGTCCATTGAGAATGGGTTTCTCGAAGAGGTATTTGACAGGATCCATTTTGGAGTATATTTTGACGGAGTAGCTAAGCATGTAATGGCGTAGCTTCTTCGTTGGCCACACAAGAGCGAGGCATGTCTTCTCGAGTGGTGTGTATTTGCACTCGTACTCCAATAACTTCTTACTAAGGTAGTAGATAGCTCTTTCTTCTTTTCCTACGGTTTGAGCTAGCATGGCGCCCATGGCCGTTTCAGTTACCGTGAGATATAAACCAAGAGGTTGATCTCGTTGAGGTGGCACGAGCATTGGTGGTTTGGCTAGTATCTCCTTGATTCGGTCGAAAGCCTTATGACAGTCATCATCCCACATGGTGTGATCTGTTTTCTTTAACTTCTTGAAGATAGGTTCGCAGATCATGGTGAGTTTCGATATGAATCGACTTATGTATTGTACCTTGCCTAGGAATCCTCTAACTTCTTTCTCCGTTTGAGGTTGCGCATTTCTGAGGATTAGAAGGGTCTATTTCTATTCCTCGTTGGCTAACAACGTATCCCAGGAGTTTACCAGATGTTACTCCGAATGCGCATTTCTGAGGATTGAGCCTCATGTTGTACTTACGTAGCCTTGAGAAGAATTTGCGAAGGTCGCAATGTGCCCCTCTCTATCCTTGGACTTGACAATCATGTCATCTACGTATACCTCAACTTCTTTATGCATCATGTTATGTAAGAGCGTAGTTGCGGTGCGTTGGTATGTAGCTCCGGCGTTAATTAACCCAAACGGCATAACTGTGTAGCAATATGTTCCCCATTGAGTGACGAATGCGGTCTTATGCATATCTTCTATGGCCATCTTGATCTGGTTATATCCTGCATATCCATCCATGAAGGTTAGTAACGCGTGATCTGCTGTATTGTCCACCAATATGTCGATATGTGGTAGAGGAAAGTCATCCTTAGGACTCGCTTTGTTTAAGTCTCTAAAATCAACACAAACACGGATTCTCCCATCCTTTTTGGGTACGGGTACTATGTTAGCTACCCAGTCTGAGTACTCGGAAACTTTGATGAACCTGGCTTTGAACTGTTTATCGACTTCTTCTTTGATCTTGAGAGCCCATTCTGTCCTTATTCGACGTAGCTTCTGTTTCACGGGTTTGAAACCCGGTTTGATTGGGATTCTATGCTCTGCGATGTCCCTGTCGATCCCTGGCATGTCTTTGTAGGACCAAGCAAAAACGTCTTTGAACTCGTGTAGGAGGTCTATGAAACTGGCCCTTTCGGTAGAGCTCAAGATCGTCCCTATCCTAAGTTCTTGGGGTTCTAGTTCGGTTCCTACATTGATGGGTTCAATGTTCTCTATTACTGGTCCCCCTTCCCCTCTTGTAGTATTTCTTTGGCTATGTAGGGAGGTATCTCGATCGAGTCTGGGTCATCCTCAGTATCATCGTAAACAGAATTGCATTCAAAATAACACGAAGAGTAAGCATAACCTGATTTATTCATATTAAAATTTGAGAAAAGTTGAAACAAAGAAGCCATCTGATCTGTAGTCAGTGGCGGTAAAGGGGCAGCCGCTGGGACATTTCCCGAACTACTGTTACTATCTGATACTAAGCTAGAAGAAACAAGGGGAGTGGGAATGACGACAGGAGGAGACTCTCTAGGAACTTCTCTAGACTCCGACTCTGACTCCGACTCTGACTCTGACTCGAATTCATCGTCTTTTGGTTCTCCTTTGAACATCTCTCCTTGTCCAGTGGTGAGCTTGAAGAGTCTTCCTTGATTGTTTGTCCACGTGATCGACTTTCTCCATCCTTTCTGCTGATTGGCGTTGGTTTCTGTGCCCAGTGTGGCAATGATCTCATCTATGATGCTTTCGGCGCTCTTGATTAAGGGAAGATCCTGGAGGTAGACATATTCCTCGCTATCCGTCCATATCCCATTGATCACCTCTTCTTTTCAGGAGATAAGATGTGAGCAATCTAAGGTAGATTCATCACTTGTAATCATCAGAACTAAAAGAGGATTCTGAATGTTGTTAGGCTTACCTCTTTAGATACCCAGTATCTGCTGAGACTCCAACAAACACCCGATGATTATCGGACTACAACATGTTTTGGAATCGCGGCATTTGATCGACAGTTTGTGTACAACTTTATGTCGGAAAACTTAAAACAATTTCGAAAATAAAACATCTCAAAACATTTCAAAAATACCTGGAGTGTTTAATGCACGGCGACGGGGTCACAATGACACTAACTAGAGTCAAAATCGGCACCGGACCAAAAACCGACTCGAAAATTCAAAATCCCGACTCCAACAACGAGTCAAACCGAGTCAACCACAAAAAACCAAACATTTCAAACATGTGACTACAAAACCTAGGATAGAACAAATCATGATTGCGTTTGTTGTGAAACTGACAACACAGCTCGAAGACCCGCGACGTGGCTCGCGCCTCTTTGAGCAGCCCAGGTGGCCACGTCGCTCAAAACTCACACAACCACTCATTCTCCTATAAATACCCCTCAAATGCCACCCCTTTGAGACTTACGCGAGTGTCCTCCCCCTCTTTTCTCCCTTAAAATTCTTGACTCGACTTCTTAAGTCACAATCTGACGCGTATTTACGACCTACCGATCGTAAACATGAGCCTTACACATTGTTTGGTACCGTCATCGTGCATTAAACCACTTGACCGACCACTTCGACCACTACACCATCACTAAACTTTTAAAACACTCTTTTACTTACCAAAACGGTTTTAAACCGAGTTTTTTCCGATCAAACGAGTTGTTACACTTACGTCGGTCACTCGCCATAACCAAACATGTAAGTATGAGGGTGTAAAAATCCTCTTTTATTGTGTTTTAATTTGTTTCATGACTCTAACATGCTAAAACATGCATAACATGAACCAAAACATGGAATAAACGAGCCAAAACTGATTTTTGGTCTGAGGCAGAAGCCCCTTAGGTCGCCAACTAGGCCGCGCCTAAATGGGGTATTCAGACCAGAGATCAACCGTGTTTGTTCTCGTCATTTCCCTTAATCCATTTTTCATATTTGTAATCGGTTTTCACCATTTCAAGTATTTTCGAACCTTTGTTGTTTTATTTCACATGTTTTAAACATAAAGCATTTTTCACCCTTGGTTCTTCATACCATGACGGTTAAATCCGTGTTTCGGTGATAATATTTGGTTAATGACATTTAAAAGGTATTTTAAAGCCTTTTATTTCATTTCTTTACATTTTCAAACAAACATATTAGTCACCAACACAAAGTCATCCTTGGTTCTACATACCATGCCGGATTTTAACCCGGGTATGATGATGAGTACCGACTAATTACATTCAAATGGACTTAAAACAATTAGTCCATAATCATTTTCAAAACTATTCATGTCAAGTTTGTCAAATCGAACCCGACACCGAATATTATCAAAATAATGATGATTATTCGAGTCGAGTTCTTCAAATCAACAAATGCGGTCTAAACGACCCCTTCAAATCAAACCGGGTTCAAATACCCATTTTCAACACGTTTTATAACGTTTTCTAAAAGGTCAGAACACGGCACATAAACCGTGGGCTAACCCGCGCCTAAACAGGTTCCGGATTTCTCATTTTCAAAACCAGAGGGAGGCCCCTTACACCGCCGGCTGGCTCGCGCCTCATATAGCCGTCTGGTACAGGGCCTGTTCCCTTCCAGCATTAGTCTAGGACGATCCCGACTCCGGTTAACCCGGATATAGGACGGATCAGATGACTATTTGATTATCCAAAACCATATTTGCAAAATGCCTTACTAAGACAAATGGATCATGTTATGCACCCTAAACCTAATACGATAAATGGATGTTTAATTTCCGTCTTGCATGCAAATTAACCTTTAATCCAACTCGACATCTTATACTTGATACTTGGATTAAATCAACCGACTTAGAAAGCTCACACATGTTAGGTTTAAATCATTGGATGCGCATTCATGCATTTAAACCATTTTATCAACTTTTGCATTCAACCAACCAAGATCGATCAGTAGAGGCCGCTAAACGCGTGCGGGATTGGGTGTCTGATTAAAGGGCTTCCCAATACGTACCTTCACCTCTTACTCAGAAACTTTGGATAGTGGACGACCTTATCCAGGGCGTACGAGAGTCATTCTAGAGATAGGATGCTAAAGAGGGACGATTTACTTATCTTTAGTACCTATGTCAAACGCTGCTTTGTGCTTCGATTTGACCGAGGTATAAAGTGGAATTCGAACGGGTTCCAGGCATCCCACAAATGCTTGGTGGCGACTCCGAACATCTCTAATCATTTCGAGACACTTACCGAGACGAAACTGACCAATCTAAAACGATCCGGTCGAAAGCATTTTTACGCCGCCGAGCGTGGCTTTCAAAAGACCGCTGCATGTCCACAGATTGGCTTGGCGTGCAGGTGGCCCGTGACTACGGACCGGTAGGTGGCCCAAATCCACAGACCGAGACGTGGCCCATGTCCACAGATTGGCGACTCCGCTGGGGAAAACTAGGACACTTACGTCTTTGTGATCCCTAGATGGTGAGACTCGAACGAGGTCTTGGTTGGAATGAATTAATTGATATTACGGTCACTGTCGGGTTTCCTTATCCGGGCCCACAACCTAACCCTTTTCGAGCAATTGGCTCGCTTCGTCGGCGTGAGTTTTTTCATCCCCGCGTTTCGAATCCCGATTGAGTCAAGCATACCGTTGACGTTACACATTTCTGTTTCGTCAAAGAGCTTTCATCACTTTCGAGCATGAGGCTAGGGCACCCTCCTTACACATTTTGTTTGGATTGGTATCCCTCTCGCAAATCGGGGTTTGATTGCTTGGTGTGTAACCCACCCTTTTAAGCCAAAACCCGTGTCAGCATAATGCATAATATAATGAAACTGTGAGTGCTTATGTGCTATCTGATCATAAGTCCTTCCGTGTCATTTTCAAAAACACCACTTTGCGCCGTTATAATGGCCATTTCAAACCTCGGTCTTTCGCCGACCGTTGCACGCCTTTCTAGGCCGTCGTAATGACGATTTTCAAACCCGGTTTTTTATAACCATTTCAACACGCCTTTCTAGGCCGTCGTAATGACGATTTTCAAACCCGGTTTTATATAACCATTTCAACACGCCTTTCTAGGCCGTCGTAATGACGATTTTCAAACCCGGTTTTGTGTAACCATTTCAACACGCCTTTCTAGGCCGTCGTAATGACGATTTTCAAACCCGGTTTTGTATAACCATTTCAACAGGCCTTTCTAGGCCGTCGTAATGACGATTTTCAAACCCGGTTTTGTATAACCATTTCAACACGCCTTTCTAGGCCGTCGTAATGACGATTTTCAAACCCGGTTTTTACAACCATTTCAACACGCCTTTCTAGGCCGTCGTAATGACGATTTTCAAACCCGGTTTTGTATAACCATTTCAAAATCACCTTTTTACGCCGTTATAATCGCCGCGTCAAGACACGGATTTTAACCCGTTTCGCGCCGACAATGGCTCTTTCAAAACCGGAGAAAAGCACACACCCTTTTCTCGAGACACTTTCGAGATCTCGAGGACCATAAGACCTCTTCAAACATTTCAAACTCGATTTTCAAAACATACAATTTTGAATTTCAAAACCGTCTTGGGAAACAATGCACTGTTTTCCGAGCCGACTCAAACTCAAACCGTCTTTTGAAAATAAACTTAAGACAACCCTTTTCAACTGATTGACTTGCGGAGATTTCTATCTTCGGAAGCCGCCCATTAAAAGCGACAAATGAATCTTTTTGAAAATTTCTATTTTCAAAAACTTCGGTCCACCTTTCCAATTCCGCCTCGTGTCTATCGAGTCAAAGCAAACGTACTTATGAGTCTTTACTTATGAGTCGTCTCACCACGAGACCCGTCCAATGGCGTCGCGCCGTCATGATTGGACTCCTGTCAAAGGTTCGGTCAAACACCGTCACGTCGTAAATCGAGTCAGCACCGAGGGACCACACTCGGTTACCCCGTCTTGTCGAGTCGGATCTTTGTCTCGTCCTTTCTGTTGTCTGCGTTCAGTCTTGGAACCATGTCGGATTGAGTTGTAATGTGAGCCGTTTTTCTGCCTCAGAGCCATGGCCCCGTCTTCAGCTTCGTCCAGCAACAACAATGATAACAACAGAGATGTCACAACTGATCAGCTAGCCAGCCTGCTTACCGCTCTTAAGGTCACCCTGGATCGCGTCGAGACCCGTATCGACGCCCTGGAGAACAAGGAAACTGGGGAACATAATACCCCACCTCTGACTGAAACTGAGAAGAGGCTGAAACTCTTAGAAGAACAGCTCCTAGCCCGGGGTAACAATATCCATCTTGAGAACAACCGAAGGTTCGAGCCTGTTGGGGACCAGTTACCTGACAATTTCACCCTGACTGATGTGCCTAAGTTCAAGGGAGTGGAGGACCCACTCAACCATATCCGTGCTTTCAAAGACTACATGGCCATTAAGGGGGTCAAACAGGAGCTCTTTAACCGGATCTTCCCATCCTCTTTGGAGCCGATTCCTCGCCAATAGTACTACTCCTTGGACCCGAAAAACCTTACTACTTGGGATGAGATCGCAGTTGAGTTTGCCAAGCAGTATGCCGACAACGTCGAAATCCAGGCCAACACCCGTACTCTCGAGGTGTTAACCCAAAACGACAAGGAAGGGTTCACTGAGTTCCTAACCCGCTGGAGGAGGGTGAGTACTTAATTGGTCAGTAAGCCGAGTGAATCAACTCTGGTGGAAAAATTTGTTAACAATCTCCGCCCGGTTTATGCCACCCTACTGAGGTATCAGAATATCAAAAATTTTCAAGATCTGCAGATTCTGGGGACGCGTATTGAGGACGACCTCCGAAAGGGTGTCTTAGCAAAGACCCCTGGCAGGGGTTACCAGGGATCCACCTCAACCGGTTCTCGCCCTTACGGTTAGACAAACAAGATTGATGAGGTCAACCTCGTTGAACCATCTGCCAAGAAGACCGAGCGCCCCCAGAGAGTGTTCACCAACATAGGGTCGACTTATGCAAGTGCCCTGAAAAGGCTCATGGACCAAGGGAAGCTACAACCGATCAGACCCACCCCGGATCCGACCGACGCCAGGAAGTCCCGATTTTGGAACTCCAACCCCTACTGCCAGTATCATCGAGGGAAGGGGCATGATACCGAAAATTGCTTCAAACTCAAGCACCTCATTCAAGACATGATTGAGAAGGGATATTTGCCTATACCCCCACCAACTAAGCCAAACAACAAGACGAATCCTTTGGGGATTCACGCCATCTCTGACGATGAGCCGACCCTAGACTACTCTCGCCTCATCTTGCCGATTGACGACGAGGTGAATGTTCTGGAAAAGGATCCTTCAGACGGAGTGTTTGTGTTTAATGCTGCCACCATGCTCACTATGTTTCAACAAGTTGAAGAGGCCATAGCCAGCCTCTCTGAAAGAATCACCCGACTCGACGACGCCTACCGTTGACTCATCTTCAATCCCCCAACACCGCGCCCAAGGGAGAATTCCCCAAGCATTCAAAACTACCCACCCCAGGATGGATTGCTCCCGCGACCATTCTGGCATAGACCTCACGAAAATCACCTTCAAAATAACTACCCTCAAAATAACTACCCCCATAAAAATCGCCCTCACAAAAATATTCCCCACAAGAACTACCCACCGAGGAATACCCCTCCAAAGTATCCTCGAGACTCTGAAATTAACGGCATATGGAGGGATGATGTTGAGGATGTCTATATCCTCCCAGGGAAAGGGAAGCGGACGAAGGAAATCGGACATCTCACCCGATCCGGACGTCCCTATCAAAATCCGAACAATCCAACGGTCGTTCTAACAACGAATGGCCAAATCGTCCCAGAGGTGGACACTCAACCAAAGGCCCCCGAGAACTCAATCCTGAAACAGCTCCAGAAAGCAAAAGCCGAAATCTAAATTTGGCAACTGATTGAAATGTCTTTTGAGCACCGACAGTCCTTGCTGCAGGCCTTGGGAAAATTAACCGTGCCCTCCACCTCTTCCCCAGAAGAAATAGTGGCGCACATGACGAGAGACGCCCCTGATCTGAGTAACCCGGTCGTCTTCTCCGACGAGGATATCCCTCCGTTCAGAGCCAATCATAACCTGGCCCTGTACATCACCGTACAATGCCTCCAGAAAAATATACCAATGGTCCTCGTGGATGACGGTTCCGCCGTGAATGTCATTCCTCTCAAAACTGCCCACAGGCTGGGTGTCAAGGAATCTGCTTTGATCCCAATGAATCAAGGAGTACGCGCCTACGACGACACTCGTCGCAAGGTCGCTGGGCTAGTCACTTTGATCGTCGCAACCGGACCCTTAGAAAGACAAACCAGTTTTCAAGTGGTCGACATCGACGCGTCCTTCAACATGCTCCTGGGACGTCCCTGGATTCACGCCGTCAAAGCGATCACATCAACGCTCCACCAAAAGAACAGGGTCCCCTTCAACAGGAAAACGATCACGATTCCCGTTTCCCCAATCAAAGCAGTTATGAGAAGGGGGATAGCCTCCCAAGCCATTGAGGAGGACGACAATGAAATGTGGGGTTTCCAAGACGTAAACGCCATAACTGATGAATCGGCAACCTCTGAGTGTGACCCGTTCACCAACCTCACGGTCAACCATATTACGATGCGTCAGGGTTACTTCCCGGGTTTGCCGCTCAATCCACTAAAGGACCCATTGCCTCCCTTGAAACAGGCTAAGGTCCCCAACATTCCCTTTAGGCTGTGGTACGAACCTATTGACCAAGATATCCGGGAGATGAACCTCCTAATCCGAAAACGCAAGAAGCACGGAGTTATCCTCCGTCCCTACCACCTGACTCTCAACGGATACTTTGTCCCCGAGGGAGAGTCCGAGCTCTACCACGGCTTTCCGGAACCGATCTATGACTCTGTGGCCAAGGCTAGGTACCCGGGAGTGGAAGTCTTCCAGGACTGCTACTTTATCCCCGACTACATCGAAGCCGCATCTACTGAGTCCAAGCCGTCACCATGCCTTGACGGACAAGCTGTCACACTCCTCTTTGGGGAAGATAACGTCAAACACCTCGACTCTGAGGACATCATCAACATCGCCCTGAAAGACAATCACTTTGATCCAACCTCCTTGATCTTCGATACTGACCCGGAGAAAGCTACCCAAGGCTGGAGGAAGACAGTCAAGGGGACCGATCGCCAAGGCTGCATTCTCAAGATAACAACTGGAGAAGGCCCTATGTTCAAAGAGGGAAGTGAAGAAGGATCTGAGTCCGAGTTTGAGTCGGAGTCAGAGTCTGTCATAGCTTCTAACGCTCCTAATGTCCCGGTCAAGGTCCCCTTCTCACTGTTTTATCACAAAGTCGTGGCTAATTCAGAGGCTGAGTCTATTAGGGTCACCCCCACTCCCATGAAAGGTGACAACCTGGAGCCTGTTCCAGGGGCCACTACCTCTGTTGTGTCGCCTCTGACTGACCACGAGATGTCTGTCCTCTCCGAGCTTTTCGCTCGTGTCAACTTAATGAACGCTAAGTTTGCTTATGACTCGTCTCAATTTAACTGCAATGCAATTCTGAATGACTATGAGGAATTTGACTTGAATGACTACCCACCTCACTTAGCCAAAGAAATTGACAAACGGGAAACCAGAACCCCCATCATTGAGGAGACCGAACCTATTAACGTAGGAACCGATAATACACCTCAAGAACTTAGGATAGGGACAACCCTGGACCCCTCGGAAAGACAACAGTTCATTGACCTCCTCCACGAATACAAGGGCGTGTTCGCTTGGTCTTACAAAGACATGCCTGGGATTGACAGAGAAATTGTAGAGCACCGGATACCCATTAAACCGGAGCTAAACCTGTAAAAAAGAAGCTACGCCGGATGCGTCCGGAGTGGGCCCTAAAAATCAAGGAAGAAGTGGACAAACAGTTCAAGGCTGGGTTCATCAAAGTGTCGGAATACTCTGACTAGGTGGCCAACATTGTGCCGGTACCAAAGAAAGACGGAAGGATTCAGGTTTGCGTCGACTTCAGGGATCTGAACAAGGCAAGTCTAAAAGATGACTTCCCTTTGCCACATGTTGACATTCTGGTAGACAACACCGCCGAACATGCTCTCCTATCATTCATGGACGGGTATGCCGGGTACAACCAGATTAAAATGGCTGAGGAAGACATGCACAAAACTGCGTTTACTACACAGTGGGGTACATATTGCTACACGGTCATGCCTTTCGGCCTCATCAACGCCGGAGCAATGATGTGACCATAATTAGCGCACATTTAGTCCCCTAATTGAGCCTATTTTGCATACTATTATAACATTCTATGGCCATTTTATCCGTCAAAACCTTCCTATTTGCTTTTCTATCGCATTTCATATGTTTTGTAGAAAAGAAGATAATAAGGCGGAAATTCCCGTCTTTCGTGCATATTTGGAAGCTTATTGATGATATTAGACGGACTAGTATGAAGAGGAAGCAAAGACTAAAGACCAATCTCGCAAGAATAAAATGGAAATGAGCAAAAAGGGAAGAAAAGAAGAAGAACCATCTTTGAAGAACAATCCGAGCGGATTGTACCAAATCCGCCCGTCTCCACTGAACAATCCGAGCGTCCTGCTCAGAATCCGCTCGGATTCATTCACCAGAATCCGCCCGGATTCTCTTGAATCCGCTCGGATTCCTTTGCCAGATTCCGTCCGTCCCGACCCCAATACGCACGGATTCCTTCACAGCATGATTTCGTCTTCTCAAAGCTTCAAAGAAAGACTCCCTTCCTCCGAAAAATACCGGAGTCTCCTTGCTCAAATCTCAAAAGTGTAATTACTAGTTTAGCCCTTAGTTAACCCTAATGCATCCACCTAATTTCCACTATAAATACCTCATTTGTAAATAATTAAGGGGCATCTCATATATGTTGTTTTTGGGTAGAAAATCCTTCTTTAGATTAGATTAGGAGTAGATTAGAATAGATTACTCTTTAATCTTTCCATAAATTACACATTAATCTCTCCTTAATTATTGTTCAAGTTTATCATTCAAGTTTATTATTGGGTAATTGAAGATTATTGGGTTATTATTGGGAGATTGACAACCTTCCATCAATCATCAAGTTTCTTCTATTATTCTTTGCTTTATTATTTGGATCATCTCAAGTTTGGTATAATTCCTTTACTCTTTAATCTTTATTGTTCATTTCTTCATTCTATTATCATGTTTATACTTGTTGTGATGATTGACACCATTAATGACATGTTTCCCATGATAATGAGTGAGTAGTTTCTTTAGCTAGGATTAGTGGGTAATTAAGGGAAACCAACATGGGATTGATTCATGCTTAATCTAATATGTTCACATGATTAAATTGCTTGCTTGTTGTGATGTCAACTTTATGCACATGTTATGTTTGATGAAATGCTAAGCCTATGAATCCTTGCATTTACAACCATCTCTTATCTACTCAACTTGACTTGTAAGATATAAACCAACTCGAGTCTTGTTAGACCATGCATAGAAGTTGATTAGGAGGAAAGTAAGTCGACTTGTAGGTGTTGTACAATCTAATCGATTCGGCTCCGGGACCCAACTCTTCCTAAGAACCGTAAGATATAACCCAACTCGGTTCCTCCACAACATTAATTGCTTGCAACCTTGTAAACATGTTTGTATGATCAAAACCATGAATCCCCTATGAACCCATGACATCCTAGCACCTTTAATCAATTGTTTACATTTCTTAGTTCATTGTTTGCTCTACTTTGTTACTTTCATTAGTTTAGACACAACTACAAACCCAACCAAATTGTGACACTAGCATAAATTGAGATAGATAGACTTAGAACCCAAAGCACACCGTCCCATGGATCGACCTCGACTTACCGCTAACTAGTAGTTTGTTGAGTATTATAAATGTGTTTGATTGGATGAGTGACGACATCGTCCGGATCAAAATGGCGCCGTTGCCGGGGATGGTGCTATGTGATTAAGTTCTTACTTGTTTGTCTATTTTAATTGTGCTTTCACCTTGGGGAACTTGTTCCTCAAGGATTGTTCTTACCATTTTTGTGTAGTTTCCATGTTTGTAGTTATCTCCTTGTCTTAGTTATGATGACTCAAGACTTGACACATGGAGTATGTGGTAGATTCTTTGAGTATGACTATGGGTATGGGGAGTTTGAGGAGCAAGTCAACACAAACCTGCCTTACTATTTGTACAATGAAAATCCTAACCACTACCCCAATTTTTCTCACCAAAATTACCACACCCAATATCAACAACAACCACCCACTCAATACCCATTTCACAATGAACTTCAATTGCCACAATACAACCATTTTCACACCCACCCACAACAAAGAAATGAACCCATTCAAAACATGATCCTCCAAATGATGGGAGACCAACAAAACTTCTTCAAACAAATGCTAGAAGAGAGCCGAAAAGAAGAAGATGTTCTTAAAAACATCGCTATCCAAAGAAAGGAATTGGGGAATCAAATTGCCCAATTAAAAGAATTCCAAGCAACCCCTCACCACCGCTCTTTGGATATTGAGCATAAATGCGAGTTTGAAGTAGTGACATTTGACATGGAAGACGAAAAGTGGGAGGAGCCAAGTTCCTTGAGCTCTTGTGACTATGAGAGTATTGTGTTTGACGATGAAGACATGAGGTTGAGCAAACCAAATGTTCTTAACCTCTGTGAGTATGAGGGTGTGTCATTTGAAGTAGATGTTGAGGTGTTGGAGAATGAGTTGGTGAAGAAGAGTGAAGCCCCCATTTATGATTCTCGTGAAGATAGCGACAATGATGATGAACCTAGAGGAGGGATTCACAATATCACCTTGCTTGAGGAGCCTATCCTTGAGACATTTGAGATACCTTATCATGAAGAAGAACGTCCTTCCTTTGTCCTTCATAAAGACCACTTGGCACCTATCATGGAGCCAATGATCATTGAAGAGGATATGTTAGATCTTCTTCAAAAAGCCAAAGTGTCTTACAAGAGTTATTTGGTGAAAAAGCTCAAAGAGAAAATTGCTCGTGAGGCTACTTGTGAAGATTTGGCACCCATAATCTCAACTCCTATGGTATCCGACCATCAAAGTCATGAAAACTCTCCTTCCACCTTGGAAGGATTGAAGAATCAAAATGCTATCATCATCACCAAAATTGAAGAAGAAGTTGGTAAGTGGAAGTCCACGGATGAAAATGAACCACACTTCACGCTCAATCTTAACAAGAATCATGAATATTTTTACTTGAAACATTGGGAAAGCTCTAACGCTAAGGAGGAGACAAGAAAAAGAGCATTTTACAAGCTTCCTTGGCCAAATTTCGCGTTCAAGTGGAGCAACCCATACTTATGCTTGTTTGGAGCTTGCTCACAAGCTTTTGATCTTCTACTAAGAGCCTTAAGCTCTATGGATAAGAACTTCTACAAATTGAACTAGTTTGGTGGAGTCCTACCTCAAACCACCATTTGTAAGATATTTCTTGAACCTTTTTATTTTGTATAATATTGTACATTTTATTGTTGCATTTAATTTCTTGCATGAGAGAGAAGAGAGAGAGAGTCATCTTACATGATTTATGAGCAAATTTCAGAAAAAGATAAGGAAAAAGGAGAAAATCAGTGAAAAAGGGGTTTATCATTTCACGAAAGAAGAAAGAAGAAAGAGAAAGAAGCAGAGACGCTCGGATCCAAGCAAATCCGCCCGTCCAGGGCCCACGGAAAAGAAAAAGCTGAAACTGAGAAAGAATCCGAGCGGATTCAAAGAAATCCGCCCGTCGCTTACAATCCGTCCGTCCTCTTCACGGGACGCCCGTCCCAAATGACGTCCAGAAGCAAGATTTTATTCTGCGCTATAATCCGTGCGGATTATCAAGAATCCGCCCGTCCTGATCAAGACGTCCGTCCCGAACGAAATCCGCCCGTCCTCTCCCTGCTTCTCAACCAACAGATTTCTCTGTTCTAGAATCCGTGCGGATTCTACAGAAGACGCCCGTCTTCCCCATCGAGAATCCGTCCGTCCCGTCTGCAATCCGCTCGGATTGTACTGTTCACGCGATAAAAACGGGTTAGGTCCAACCCTATCCGTTCGGATTCCCTTCTTCTTCTATATAAACACCCCCCCTTCTCCCTCATTTCCTCATCTTATCAAACCCTAAAACACTCTCTTCAATCCTCAAAATCACCTCCAAATCCTCAAAAACACCCACATCACCCCAATCACCAACATGAGTTCAAAGGGAAAGGCCAAGAAATTGATTGAATCGATCGCGAAGAAGCGCAAGGGATCATCCTCTTCAACACAACGAGATGTGATAATGAGGGGAGGTATTGAACAACTCAACAACTTCCAAGAAGTGATCTTCCTATCCGACGACCAACGCGAAAAATTCGTCGAGCTTCTAGGTAAGAAATACGAACCTACTCAATTTGTTGACACTAGGGTGTTGGAAATCCTTAAGATAAGGTACCCTACCGAGATGTTCTTCAATGGCCTTGGCATTGGGGACCTTTTTCATGCTCATGAAGAGACTTACCTTAGTCTCACCCTTGAGTTCTTGAGTAGCCTTCGCATTATAGCGGATGCCCGCAACAATTTAGGCATGGAGTTTAGGTTATGCAACCGAGACCATGTTCTTTCT
The DNA here is from genome assembly GCF_048544455.1 of Silene latifolia. NCBI lineage: Eukaryota > Viridiplantae > Streptophyta > Magnoliopsida > Caryophyllales > Caryophyllaceae > Silene > Silene latifolia. The sequence continues at coordinate 2,722,854 of NW_027413827.1, read as the reverse complement.
CTTGAGGAATTTGCCTATGTTTTTGGTCTTCAAGTACCCACCGCCTATACCGAAAAGCCCGATAATTTTCATGTGGATTTTCTTTGGAAAGCTATCTCCGAGAAGGACTTTACCCATATAAAGCGTTGCTATACATTTGCTATCCAACATCCGGTGATTCGATTCACCGAACGCTTTGTAGCCGGGTGCATCAATGGGAGGTACGAGCAAGATCGGTGTACTCTCATCGACTTGACTTTTCTTGAGTCTTATTTGAATGTTCGTGCGGTGAGGCGTTATAACTTCAATGCGCCCCTTGAGATACTCACTAGGTTCCATGACTTTGCTCAAGGGACATCTCAACTTAAGACCTTCGTGATGGGAGGTCTAATTACAATTTTGGCTAAACACCTTTGTCCCGGGTTCAATGCCCGAGGGACCTATATTCCTCTTGAAGGGAGGACTTTGATTGATGAGCACACCATCTTCTATAGTCACCGATGGTGCAACTACACTCAAGATGGGAGTGTGGAATGGTACACCAAGGGTTGCACTTCAATGATCCTTGAAGGATGGAAGATACCGGGCATTGACCCAAGATTGAGTCCATACTCTCCTCCACCAAGCTACCTCCTTGATATCCAAATTCTTGAAAATCCCCCTCAAAGGGAGGAGCCACGCCGTCAACCACCCCGTGGAGGGCCGGGCATACAAATGCGCCCACCTTCCTACGTCCCTATCCCACCTTACCCTATTCCGCATACCCCATTCCAACCGGAAATCCCTAACACCCCGGGTATTAATGATTTGATGGCACTCATGAATAGAGTGGACCTTGGGGTGCATAAAGGGAGGGAAGACAACTACTTAGCCCTCTACCCCCAATACTATAACATGGCTCAACAAGGGTATATTGACCCCAATGGTCCTAAGCCCTCTTGGGCACAACCGGAGCTCTTGTTCCCAAATTATGGGGATCAAACTAGGAGTCGCGGCGATGGAAGGCATTCTAGCCAAGGTGGAGGGTACTCGGGTCAAGGAGGAGATTTTGACCAAGGAGGATATTGGGGCCAAGCACCGGGACATGATCAAGCCAGAAGCTCTCATGGTTATGGCTATGACCAAGATGAGGATGACGAGTGAAAGAGGCCTACTTCACCACTTCCACTTGTATGATACCCATCTCTCCCTCTCTCTTTTATATTTACATTGCATTTAGTATAACATGTAGCTTGCATTTGTATTATATATCATATTGCATTTACATTAGTTAGTTCATATAATATAGTTGCATTGTAATATATCTCACATGATTCATATAGATAGTTGCATATAGACTAGAATTCATGCATAGTCACTAATGACCAATCCTATTCTTTTCTACACTAGAAATAGTGTTTAAATCGGTTTGGGGAGGTTTGATCATAGGTGACTTAAGCATTAATCATGCATCATATAATATAGTTTAGATTGCATTCATTTGTTATATATCTCATATAGAATTGCATTTAGTTAGAGCATGCATTCATTCATATCATATTGCATTTGTACTTCAATTTCAAAAAAATCAAAAATCCAAAAACATGTATTTCCTTTTATTCCTACTCCTACATGTACATTGAGGACAATGTCCAAAATAAAGTGGGGGATGGGAATTTATATTCCAAAAATGATAAAAATTGAAAATTTTTGAAAAATACAAAAACATGTCTTTTAATTTCATAAAAACAAAACTCATAAAAATTTGAAAAATTGAAAAAAATCAAAAACATGTTCATTTCCTTTGTATTATAGGTTTGTATATATTGTTTTGTATATATTGTGTTTGTCCATCCTTTTTCACATTGATCGACTACGCCACATCCGAGACATGAGGATATTGAAGACCGCATGGTATGATCTTTCCAATCTCCTTTTTCCTTTTTATGTTAATGACTATGTGGCTTTATTTTGATTGATGCGGTATAAACAATGTGAATTTAGGATTGCATTTAGTTTACTTGGCATATTAGTTGGTAGAAGCATATGCATTAGGATGTTTATATGTTAGTTGCATCATGGCATGTAGTTGCATGTTAGAAAATTTTGCGAAACCGTCTACTTGGGAAGCTTGACAAGTGTATATAGGCCCTAGTAGATGCTTTTTCTTCTTAAGACTTTGCTTGTTAGAATACTTGTAAAACACCCTAGGATGTGTCATGCTAGTATCCTTTGACCCATGGATTAAAGCCTAGTCAAGAGTACCTTGTGGTGTGATAACTCCTTGGCTACCGTTTATTCCAAGGTGACCCTTGAAACCATGCATACTTCCATCATTCATCCATGTTCTACCACATTTTTGTCATCAAAGGGAATGGGCACAAAAAGAAATCGATTTGAGTTCAATGAAATGAAAAGTGAAAGAAAGTTTGCAAAAATGCATCAAAAGAAAAGAGGAGCAAAAATAGAACTCCTATGCTTCAAATACAAGGCACCCTCGTTACTAATTGGGGTGACTTTGAAAATGTTCAAAAAGAAATGCAAAAAAGTTGTCAAGTATTGAAATGCCAAAAATCAAAAAGAAATGGCAAGAAAGTGTTCTCAAATGTCAAATGCCAATGAAATTGGGGGAAAAACAAAAATAAAAGCAAACTCCCAAAATGAAACTCAATTACTATCGATCCCTTTATCCATCGTATCCATTTTTGTGCATGGTAGAGAGGGGACGACCCTTCTTCTTGTCTAGGCAAGAGGGGGAATTCCGCGATCCTTCAGTGTTTCTAACACCATAGGGAGTCTACTCTTGACAAAAGCATTTAACGATTGAGGACAAAGGTACCCTAGCTTGACACAATTTGGAGGTGATTTATTGGTATCCTTCTAGGCTTAGTAGTTTGAAGAAATTGCATCTATGAAGGAGTGTGTACCCTTGAATTGCTTCCCTTTTAGATAATTTCCGCCACTTAGATGAGGAAAGTGGCTATTCTTTTGTAGATGCATCCATTACTTGATTTTGTGTGCTTAATGTTTGGATGTGTCGCCATTTTGGCAAGACCCACCTTGCCTTGCAAGAAGGCATCCTACCTCATGGTTGTCTTGTTGTGAGTTGAAGGGGCGGAGTGAGACCCGCTAATTGTCTCATATCGGTTATATTAGTAGGCTAGTTTAAATAAAGGTCTAGTTTTAGTCACCTCTTTACTCGGGACGAGTAAAGGTTCGGTTTGGGGATATTTGATGTGACCATAATTAGCGCACATTTAGTCCCCTAATTGAGCCTATTTTGCATACTATTATAACATTCTATGGCCATTTTATCCGTCAAAACCTTCCTATTTGCTTTTCTATCGCATTTCATATGTTTTGTAGAAAAGAAGATAATAAGGCGGAAATTCCCGTCTTTCGTGCATATTTGGAAGCTTATTGATGATATTAGACGGACTAGTATGAAGAGGAAGCAAAGACTAAAGACCAATCTCGCAAGAATAAAATGGAAATGAGCAAAAAGGGAAGAAAAGAAGAAGAACCACTGCTGAAGAACAATCCGAGCGGATTGTACCAAATCCGCCCGTCTCCACTGAACAATCCGAGCGTCCTGCTCAGAATCCGCTCGGATTCATTCACCAGAATCCGCCCGGATTCTCTTGAATCCGCTCGGATTCCTTTGCCAGATTGCGTCCGTCCCGACCCCAATACGCACGGATTCCTTCACAGCATGATTTCGTCTTCTCAAAGCTTCAAAGAAAGACTCCCTTCCTCCGAAAAATACCGGAGTCTCCTTGCTCAAATCTCAAAAGTGTAATTACTAGTTTAGCCCTTAGTTAACCCTAATGCATCCACCTAATTTCCACTATAAATACCCCATTTGTAAATAATTAAGGGGCATCTCATATATGTTGTTTTTGGGTAGAAAATCTTTCTTTAGATTAGATTAGGAGTAGATTAGAATAGATTACTCTTTAATCTTTCCACAAATTACACATTAATCTCTCCTTAATTATTGTTCAAGTTTATCATTCAAGTTTATTATTGGGTAATTGAAGATTATTGGGTTATTATTGGGAGATTGACAACCTTCCATCAATCATCAAGTTTCTTCTATTATTCTTTGCTTTATTATTTGGATCATCTCAAGTTTGGTATAATTCCTTTACTCTTTAATCTTTATTGTTCATTTCTTCATTCTATTATCATGTTTATACTTGTTGTGATGATTGACACCATTAATGACATGTTTCCCATGATAATGAGTGAGTAGTTTCTTTAGCTAGGATTAGTGGGTAATTAAGGGAAACCAACATGGGATTGATTCATGCTTAATCTAATATGTTCACATGATTAAATTGCTTGCTTGTTGTGATGTCAACTTTATGCACATGTTATGTTTGATGAAATGCTAAGCCTATGAATCCTTGCATTTACAACCATCTCTTATCTACTCAACTTGACTTGTAAGATATAAACCAACTCGAGTCTTGTTAGACCATGCATAGAAGTTGATTAGGAGGAAAGTAAGTCGACTTGTAGGTGTTGTACAATCTAATCGATTCGGCTCCGGGACCCAACTCTTCCTAAGAACCGTAAGATATAACCCAACTCGGTTCCTCCACAACATTAATTGCTTGCAACCTTGTAAACATGTTTGTATGATCAAAACCATGAATCCCCTATGAACCCATGACATCCTAGCACCTTTAATCAATTGTTTACATTTCTTAGTTCATTGTTTGCTCTACTTTGTTACTTTCATTAGTTTAGACACAACTACAAACCCAACCAAATTGTGACACTAGCATAAATTGAGATAGATAGACTTAGAACCCAAAGCACACCGTCCCATGGATCGACCTCGACTTACCGCTAACTAGTAGTTTGTTGAGTATTATAAATGTGTTTGATTGGATGAGTGACGACATCGTCCGGATCAAGCAACCTATCAACGAACCGCTACCACTCTCCTACATGATATGATGCACAAGGAGGTAGAGGTATATGTCGATGACATGATTGTCAAATCAAAAGAACGGGACGGCCACATCAATGCCCTCCGGAAATTCCTCGCTCGTCTGCGGAAATATAACATGAGACTAAATCCTCAGAAGTGTGCATTTGGGGTCACCTCTGGAAAACTCTTGGGACATGTCGTCAGCAAAAGAGACATTGAGATTGATCCAACCAAAATCAAAGCTCTTCAACAAATGCCTCGGCCTAGGAACGAGAAGGAGATTCGGGTATTTCTCGGTCAGGTCCAATACATCAACCGGTTCATTGCCAAGCTCACTACGATTTGTGAACCGATATTCAAGAAGCTTCGTGCCTCCGATCACACCGATTGGGACGACGACTGTCAGAAAGCCTTCGACAGGATAAAGGAAATCCTATCCAAACCTCCTGTCCTCATGCCACCTCAACCGGGGATTCCTCTATCCCTATACCTGACTGTTACCAACACAGCCATGGGAGCAATGCTAGCACAAACAGTTGGCAACGAAGAGCGAGCCATCTACTACGTCAGCAAAAAGTTCATTGAGTACGAGACGAGGTATATCCAACTGAAAAAGACATGCCTTGCCCTAGTATGGTCAACAAAGAAGCTGCGGCATTACATGCTCAGCTACACGGTCCACATCTACTCCAAGATGGACCCGGTTAAATACATCTTCGAAAAACCCGTACTAAACGGAAGGCTGTCTAGGTGGACTCTCATGCTGTCCGAGTTTGACCTCAAGTTTGTACCCCTCAAGGTTATCAAGGGAAGAGCAGTTGCCGATTTCCTAGCAGAAAATCCCGTCAACGAGGATCTAACGACCGACACATGGTCACTTCCTGACGAAGACATCCTTTGTGCCGACTCCGACGCATGGGACCTATACTTTGATGGTGCATCTAATCTGAGAGACTTCGGGGTAGGAATCCTTCTAATATCACCAGGGGGAGAACATGTTCCGATCTCGGTCAAGCTAGACTTCGCCGTCACCAACAATGCCGCTGAATATGAAGCATGTCTCATCGGCCTACAAGCAGCCATCACACTTGGTATCAAGAGACTGAGGGTCCACGGCGATTCCTCGCTCATCATCAATCAGGTATCCGGATCATGGAAAATCCGATCTGACAGCTAAGCTCCTTACCAAGCGAAGATCAGTCAGGAGGCCGAATTCTTCGACCATCGACTACTTCCACTTGCCACGAGAAGAAAATCAATTTATTGATGCCCTGGCAAAACTTGCCGCGCTCGTCAACATACCTAACGACGTGACATCAATGCCCCTATGTGTCGAGAGACGGAGCGAGCCAACTCACATTTGTGCCATTGTCGACGACGAGGAAAGCCATGATGAACCTTGGTACCAAGCCATCCTCAATTACAAAACCAAAAACGAATTCCCTCCGAACTCTGATCAAAAAGAACAAAGAGCCATCCGTCTACTTGCATCACAATTCGTGATAAACCAAAATCAACTCTACAAAAGAACACCCCAAGGAATTATCCTCCTTTGCATCGACCATCACAAAGCCAAAAAAGTCATGGGAGAGGTTCACGACGGAGAATGTGGCCCTCACATTAGTGCAATGATGCTTACACGGAAAATCACGCGGCTAGGTTACTACTGGACCACCACGGAAGCCGATTGCCGTAACTACGTCAAACATTGCCACAATTGCCAAATCTTCGCCAACATACAACACATACCACCATCCCTTTTATACACCATGACATCACCCTGGCCTTTCTCAACCTGGGCATCGACATCATCGGGAAAGTCAACCCGATAGGCACCAAGGGGCATTGCTTCGTCCTCGTCGCCATCGACTACTTTACTAAATGGGTAGAAGCACAGTCATATGCAGTCTTGACCGCCAAACAAGTGGCCAAGTTCATTCAAAACAACATCATCTGCCGATATGGGGTACCCCATGAAATTATCAGCGATCAAGGCTCTCACTTCCGGGCGGAAACTCAAGCTTTGCTGGACAAATACAAGATCAAACGACATCGATCATCCCCCTACCGTCCCCAAACCAACGAAGCGGTGGAGGCAGCGAACAAAACTCTTGTCACCATTATCAAGAAAATGCAAGACAACTACCGCGATTGGCCGAGCAAACTCCCATTCGCACTCTGGGGATACCGAACCTCCATTCGAACACCGCCAGGCGCCACACCCTTCTACCTAGCATACGGTATGGAGGCGGTTCAACCGGTAGAGTTAGAGGTCCCATCTCTACGCATCCTACTGGAGAGTCAAGTCCCTGAAGCGGAATGGACCCGTCGAAGGTGCGAACAACTCACTCTTCTAGACAAACGGCGACTCAACGTCTTGCACAACGTCCAGCTATACCAACGACGTATACAACGGGCATTCAACAAGAAGGTCAAACCCCGAAACATCCGGGAGGGCGACTTGGTCCTCAAGTCAGTTCGAGCACCATTACCTGTCGATCCGAGGGGAAAATTCAAACCCAACTGGGCCGGGCCATACCTGGTCAAGAAACTACTTTCAGGGGCGCAGTTAGACTGAGTGACCTAGATGGGGAGGACTTTACAAACCCGACCAACCTAGACCAACTCAAGAAATACTACCCTTGAACCATGGCAACCAGCGACCTAAGCCTACTTTTACAACTAGCAACGACCTCAACCCTTTTCAAGTCAAGTTCCTCAAACGTGTTCTGATTTGAAATTGCATGTTTTATCGAGTCTAAGCTGCGGCACCTTGCCCGTTTCAAAATGTCCTTTGATCCGTCAAAGGCAACGTCCATTTGCACTACAACAAAACACCCCTGAACTACGAGCATGGTTTGATTTCACCTCTTCAGGTGGATACGTAGGCAGTCCATCTTGTGCCTGAGGGATACAACCACAAAACCCAATTCAAATTCACAAAACCCAATTCAAATTCACAAAACATTTCGAACTACGATCATGGTTTGATTTCACCTCTTCAGGTGAATACGTAGGCAGTCCTTTCTTACACAAGAAGGATACAACCATTCCCACAATCAAAAAACAACCATCCCCACATACAAAAATCCCTATCAAAAAAAAGAGAAAAGGGAAAACCACTCCCTTTTCTGCAAAAATACAAAAATGAGCCTTTCTCCCTTTCCACAAAATACCACTTTCCCAAGTGCAAACGTTTAGGACGATTCAAATCGAATTACCTTTACAAAATGGATGGAAGAAACAAGCGTTCACAATTTTCGACACGAGCAATCCTCTTATTTAATTAATAATGGGAGGGATTACAATTTCAACGAATAGAGCTCGACGAGTCTACAAATTGTCAAAGCTAAGGTGCCAACAAAAACACCTCACAAAATAAAACTAGCACAAAACACACAATAACTAGCTAGTACAACATAATAAAAACTCACAACAATAATACAACATAATAATAAAGTGGGTAATGGAGGTCTTCACTCTTCCATTATACCCTTGCCTTTTCCCTCGGGGTACATCTTCCCCTTGTTCTTCTTGTTGGCCCGCCTAGCATGGATTTCCTCCTCAGAACGGATCCTCAACAGATCTAAGACGGCGACGGCCTCTGGTCTAGCACAAGACCCTATATTCGACCCGAAAAGAGCCAGAGCACGGCCCCCCATATTCTTGGGGCCGGAACTCTTCCTCTTCGGTGGTCTCATTACATCGGGGGTAGCTCCATCAACATACTCCTCAAAGAAGGCACGGTTGGCCTTGCCAACCTCTCGATACTTCAAATCGACAACCTCGTCCATACGAAACTTGGACCTCTCTTCCACGGACGGAGCACGTGACCACTTGACATAAGCGGGAGTCACCCATGTCGTGGCAACGGGGTTTGGTACCTCCCAAAGCGGCCGAGTGGCCCACCATCTTTCGAAGAATTCCACGAGATCGGAGTTCCGGAAGACATTCTCTTGGACAAGAGTATCTTGAGCGGGCACCTTTTGTTGACGCCCCATTTGCCTCATGAGCCTTTCAGGATATATGAAGGAAACAACCTTCAAACCCACCACCATCAAAGAACGAGGACTAGCACCCGAAGCGGGCAACCCCGTGAAGGACCTCAAGTGCCACCACGACACCACCCAACGGATATGAGGACCACCCTCCTCCGCCAATCTTGCGGCCCAATAGGCCTCGGTGGAAGCAAAACTATCCGGGTACAACTTCTTCCTCATAGTAAGGTGACAGAAGGAGTAAGAAGAAGGATTAACCGGAGGCTCTACATACCTTAGCCTCTCCAATAGCCACACTTGAAGGATCCTTGGAGATCCGAAAGAGGGAGCTTCACCACAAGAGCCTTCCTTGTCCAAAGCTTGGATGATCTCTCCAAGCACCAACCATGATGGATCTCTACCATGCTCCATTTGCTCAATCACATGGATAAGGGTCATGCTACCATGACATCTTGGCCCCTCCTTCTTCAAGACATCAACAAAGAGGTACACATGGACAAGGCAAAATGCAAGAGCCCTTCTCCTAGCCACCTCCGAGACATTAACATCTAATCGGTTTGAAAAGATGTTGATAAGAGCCAACATATCCACACCATGTGGAGCAAGAAGAAAGTTGAATTGGCTTGTTGATAAGCCCGACATGGAACAGAATATTTCCTTGTAGCACAACCGAGTCGGAGGAAGCACCGGAGCACAACCCGGCCACCCACCAATGGCCCCAACTTCTTCGGCAAGAGGACAAAGCTCACCTTTCGGGAACACGAAAACATGATGTTTCGAATCCCAAAACCGAGAACACGCTTCAAGAAACGAAGGTTGCACCTTGACTTGACGAAGCACCAACAATTGGCCAACTCCCATGCAAACGAGTTGATGCTTTTCGGAAGGCGACAAATCCCGACACCATTGTCGCAATGCGTTCTCAAAAGCATCCATGAAATATTTTTGTGGAAGAAGAAGAGGTGTTGTAGAGATGTTTTTGTATTTCGGATGATGAAACGCAAACGTCCCTATTTATACAAAATGATCAGCGCATTTTTCAGAAAAAGAGGAGAGCCGGCTTCCATCGCCAGGCTGCTCGCGCCTCTTTGAGGCTTCCCCAGGATTCCCGCTGCTGACTTGTCTCTGTCAACATGTGTTTTCTCCTGACACCTAAAACCTCCCGCCAGGAACCTCGCGCCTCTTCGGGATAATCCGGGACATTTTGTGTTTCCTCACACTCACATTTCCTTGTTTTCGCGTCTTACGAAATCCGACACGGTTTCCATGACGCAGCTTTAAACATGCGGATTTTTCTTTCTTTTTTTAAGGGGGGAAGGGCTAGTCGCCCCGATCCGCGATGGATCGTTTCCACGTCAGTCGAAATTCCGAAAATTTTTCGCTTTTTCGCAATTTTCTATCAAAAATCAAAATCGAGAATTGGTAACACGACATCAATTTTCGTCAAAATTCAAGCACTCACAAATTCGAGTCTTGACCTCAAAAATCAAAAATCAAATATACTCGCAAAAATCCTTTTCTAAAATTCTTTCCTGGCGGTTTGTTTGAATTTTTCGAGTCAACTTCGATAATTTCGACGCAATTTAATTCACGACACGAGTTAATTGCTCAAATTTCAATTTTAACTTCAAGTCATCTTGGTTAATTTTTGGTTTTCAATCAAATGCTTTTACGTGTTTGCGTTTATGCGTATGTGCTATTTGTTGCCTGTTTTCTACACTAACGACGCAGGAACTAGTGCGAAGCAAAAGGAGAATCAAACAGCCGACATCGCTCCTCCGAAACACAACACAAAAAAGCCAAAAATCACAAAATAAGCCACAATAAAAAAACACATATATACAAACCGCCTCACGCAAAATACATCGACACGCGTTCGATACGAACAACTGACCGTACAAACAGGGTTCAGTACAGACATATATCATACAGACACTGGCCTAAAACAAACGTCTATCATACAGACACTGGCCTAAAACAAACGTCTATCATACATACACTGGCCTAAAACAAACGTCTATCATACAGACATTGGCCTAAAATAAACGTCTATCATACAGACACTGGCCTAAGACAACGAACAGGGGGCTATCTGCCACCTACCGAACTAAGCACTCTCTATCCTCTCAAACGGAAAAGAAAGAGAGCAACACAAGAAACAAAGGAGCAACAACGGAAGAAGAGGTGATTACCATTATGGTAATACCCCGTTCCTGCTCCACGACAAAAAGGAAGACAGTGTCTTGCAGACTTCGGATGATGAGGAGGCCAAGAACTATGATGCGATGCACCACTCCGATACTGAACCCCACTCATCAGCCACCCTGTCTATGAGCCATAACGAAAAGGACAAGCCAGCCATATCAGCCGCCCCTCCTCCTCTACGAAAGCATCCTCCACCACCGCCTCGAATACGACAGCCTCCTCGGCCGCTACAGCCCCTCCAGGATCGACTTCCTCCTCCAAAGCCTCAATGACGGACCCCATAGGTCTCAAACGATACCCTGCGATCGAAAAAGGGCAACAAACAAAAAACGTCAGCCGAAATTTCGGCATTACGACGGCATGAAATGGATAAATCCAAAAAAAAACAACACAACCTGCAATGCAAAACAAGGGCAATCCCGCCCAAAATCCAACCAAACAAAACCATTCACAAAAAACACAAAAACGACTCGCCCCTCTTTTCAAGCAAAAGACGAGTCAAAATCACAAAAACGGCATTTCAAGACCCATACAAGGTCCGCCAACAACCCAAAATACATTCCCGACACAATGGGGATTTTTCTACGGTTCAAAAAGGCAATTCATACGCTAATTTGGGCCCAAACCGGTCAAAATTTCAAAACGACCGCAAAAACGCAAACGTGATTTTATCACGCCTCAAGGTGACCTAAATTACCAATAAGGTCCAATTCATGGCAAAGTGACTCAATTCAAGCCCAAACAGGCGCTTATTCGGTCAGACGTAAGACCATCGCAAAAGGCAAAAATCCAATTTTGCCCACAACATCCAACGAAGGTCCTTAAATGGCAAATACGGGTTTTCCCAACTACAATGCAACCTAGTGGGACCCACTACCCAAGCAAATGAACTTGGCATTGTTAAATGAGACGGTTTCTCGCCTCACTCACGTTTTTCGAGCATAGAGAGCGGGAAGGGGGACCAAAATGCAAACTAAAAGCATCCCTATACTCCTAAACAGGTTTCTAACCTAATGCAAGCATCAATTTCACTCGAAATGGGCTCAATCAAAAACGCCTAATTCGATTTTTAGGGCAAAATTCGCCCTAATTCAATCAAGCTAAAGATCAACAAATTTAAATGGATTCAAGAGGAAATACTTACCTTGAGATGACATTGTTGATGAAGGCAAGAATTCGAACAAGCAAGAAGGTCCTTCAATGGCGATTTTCGCAGGTTTTATGTCGAAAATGAAGAAGGCGGAATGATGAATGAGATGCGGCCTGAACTCGCGTCTTTTACAGAAAATAGGGAAGCCCCTTTGGTTCGCTAGGTGGCTCGCGCCTAAAACAGGCCTCCCCCTTGCTCTTTCAGCGGATTTTGGGCTTTAGCCCAATTTCCCGTAACAAACTTCAAACTTTCATTTGACGATATTAAAGGTCGTCATTTTTCTCAAAAACAAATAGTGAAAATTCAAATTCACTATTTTCGAAAGCTTTAAACGACGGCACATAAACCGTCCCTCCAATCGAATAGTGAAAATTTAAATTCACTATTTTCGAAAATTTTCAAGCAAACGGCGGCACATAAACCGTCACTTCAATCAATAGTGAAGATTCCAAATTCACTATTTCTTTCAAATGTCAACGGCGGCACATAAACCGTCACTCCAATCAATAGTGAATATTCCAAATTCACTATTTCTTTCAAATGTCAACAGCGGCATATAAACCGTCATTTCAAACGCAATAGCAGATTTAAAATTTGCTATTTTCCTTCAAAATTCAAACAAACGACGATCAAAACCGCCACTTCAAGAAGAACGACGAATGGTGAAGATGCCAATTTCACTATTCTTTCAAATACCAGCAGGGGGCTTCCTCGCGGAACCCGCTCATTTCAAAAACAGTGGTAGTGAGAATCCATACTCGCTATTTCTTCAGCGACATCACGAGTTCGCTACTTTCAAAACAAGCCCATTCGACGCGGCTGTTCCCATGGTCCATTAACCGACCGTACCATTCGGCTGGCGAGCCTTTGTCCGCAAGCGTTCAACGATACATCCCGAAGATGCCTCGGGTACATTTCCTTATCATGGCTAGCGAGCCTTTGTCCGCAACCTTTCAAGGACAGATCCCGAAGATGCCTCATGTACATTTCCTTACCTTTGGCTGGCGAGCCTTTGTCCGCAACCTTTCAAGGATACATCCCGAAGATGCCTCGGGTACATTTCCTCACCATTGGCTGGCGAGCCTTTGTCCGCAACCTTTCAAGGATACATCCCGAAGATGCCTCGGGTACATTTCCTTACCTTTGGCTGGCGAGCCTTTGTCCGCAACCTTTCAAGGATACATCCCGAAGATGCCTCGGGTACATTTCCTTACCATTGGCTGGCGAGCCTTTGTCCGCAAGCATTCAAGGATACATCCCGAAGATGCCTCGGGTACATTTCCTTACCATGGATGGCGAGCCTTTGTCCGCAACCTTTCAAGGACAGATCCCGAAGATGCCTTGGGTACATTTTCTTACCATTGGCTAGCGATCCTTTGTCCGCAAGCGTGCAAGGACATATCCGAAGATGCCTCAGGTACGACTCCTTCTTATGGCTGGCGAGCCTTTGTACGTAGTCTAACGAACTTTAAACGACCCACACGGATAGTCGACATACTCTATACCGTTCCCGACGACAGGTCCTTAACTCGTACCCTCGAGTCGCCTTGGCGTCGCCCTTCCCGACGGCAGGTCCTTGGTCCGAATCCTTTCGAGCCGCCTCGACGTTGCTTGGGTCTCCAGGTTGTAATCTTCGATTGACCTGGGGGCTCTACGTTGACTTTTGCCCTGTCCAAGCCTCAGTCAAAGTGGGGGCTCTGTATATACCCAGTATCTGCTGAGACTCCAACAAACACCCGATGATTATCGGACTACAACATGTTTTGGAATCGCAGCGTTTGATCGACAGTTTGCGTACAACTTTACGTCGGAAAACTTAAAACGATTTCGAGAATAAAACATCTCAAAACATTTCAAAAATACCTGGAGTGTTTAATGCACGGCGACGGGGTCGCAATGACACTAACTAGAGTCAAAACCGGCACCGGACCAAAACCCGACTCGAAAATTCAAAATCCCGACTCCAACAACGAGTCAAACCGAGTCAACCACAAAAAACCAAACATTTCAAACCTTCTACCTTAAGTTTTTCCGGATTCATGAATGGTCAAGTACCAAACATGTGACTACAAAACCTAGGATAGAACAAATCATGATTGCGTTTGTTGTGAAAGTGACAACACAGCTCGAAGACCCGCGACGTGGCTCGCGCCTCTTTGAGCTGCCCAGGTGGCCACGTCGCTCAAAACTCACACAACCACTCATTCTCCTATAAATACCCCTCAAATGCCACCCATTTGAGACTTACGCGAGTGTCCGCCCCCTCTTTTCTCCCTTAATATTCTCGACTCGACTTCTTAAGTCACAATCCGACGCGTATTTACGACCTACCGATCATAAACACGAGCCTTACACATTGTTTGGTACCGTCATTGTGCATTAAACCACTTGACCGACCACTTCGACCACTACACCATCACTAAACTTTTAAAACACTCTTTTACTTACCAAAACGGTTTTAAACCGAGTTTTTTCCGATCAAACGAGTTGTTACACTTACGTCGGTCACTCGCCATAACCAAACATGTAAGTATGAGGGTGTAAAAATCCTCTTTTATTGTGTTTTCATTTGTTTCATGACTCTAACGTGCTAAAACATGCATAACATGAACCAAAACATGGAATAAACGAGCCAAAACTGATTTTTGGTCTGAGGTAGAAGCCCCTTAGGTCGCCAACTAGCCCGCGCCTAAATGGGGTATTCAGACCAGAGATCGACCGTGTTTGTTCTCGTCATTTCCCTTAATCCATTTTTCATATTTGTAATCGGTTTTCACCATTTCAAGTATTTTCGAACCTTTGTTGTTTTATTTCACATGTTTTAACCATAAAGCATTTTTCACCCTTGGTTCTTCATACCATGACGGTTAAATCCGTGTTTCGGTGATAATATTTGGTTAATGACATTTAAAAGGTATTTTAAAGCCTTTTATTTCATTTCTTTACATTTTCAAACAAACATATTAGTCACCAACACAAAGTCATCCTTGGTTCTACATACCATGCCAGATTTTAACCCGGGTACGATGATGAGTACCGACTAATTACGTTCAGATGGACTTAAAACAATTAGTCCATAATCATTTTCAAAACTATTCATGTCAAGTTTGTCAAATCGAACCCGACACCGAATATTATCCAAATAATGATGATTATTCGAGTCGAGTTCTTCAAATAAACAAATGCGGTCTAAACGACCCCTTAAAATCAAACCGGGTCCAAATACCCATTTTCAACATGTTTTATAATTTTTTCTAATAGGTCAGAACACGGCACATAAACCGTGGGCTAACCCGCTCATAAACAGGCTCCCCATTTCTTATTTTCAAAACCAGAGGGAGGCCCCTTACACCGCCGGCTAGCTCGCGCCTTATATAGCCGTCTGGTACAGGGCCTGTTCCCTTCCAGCATTAGTCTAAGACGATCCCGACTCCGGTTAACCCGGATATAGGACAGATCAGATGACTATTTGATTATCCAAAACCATATTTGCAAAATGCCTTACTAAGACAAATGGATCATGTTATGCACCCTAAACCTAATACGGTAAATGGATGTTTAATTTTCGTCTTGCATGCAAATTAACCTTTAATCCAACTCGACATCTTATACTTGATACTTGGATTAAATAAACCGACTTAGAAAGCTCTCACATGTTAGGTTTAAATCATTGGATGCACATTCATGCATTTAAACCGTTTTATCAACTTTTGCATTCAACCAACCAAGATCGATCAGTAGAGGCCGCTAAACGCGGGCGAGATTGGGTGTCTAATTAAAGGGCTTCCCAATACTTACCTTCACCTGTTACTCAGAAACTTTGGATAGTGGACGACCTTATCCAGGGCATACGAGAGTCATTCTATAGATAGGATGCTAAAGAGGGACGATTTCCTTATCTTTAGTACCTATGTCAAACGCTGCTTTGTGCTTCGATTTTGACCGAGGTATAAAGTGGAATTCGAACGGGATCCAGGCATCCCACAAATGCTTGGTGGCGACTCCGAACATCTCTAATCGTTTCGAGACCCTTACCGAGACGAAACCGACCGATCTAAAATGATCCGGTCGAAAGTATTTTTACGCCGCCGAGCGTGGCTTTCAAAAGACCGCTGCATGTCCACAGATTGGCTTAGCGTGTAGGTGGCCCGTGACTACGGACCGGTAGGTGGCCCAAATCCACAGACTGAGACGTGGCCCATGTCCACAACCTCCAGGCGGTATTGGTAGGCGACCGTCTTCAATCATGTCTTGAAGTACATTTTTCAGTTTGTAGCATTTCTCTGTATCATGTCCCTTACCTCTATGGTATTCGCAGTACGAATTCTCATCCCAGAACTTGGATTTCTTTTCTGGTTCGGGTGTAGGGCCTATGGGTTGAAGTTTACCTAGTTTCATCAACCTTTTTAGAGCATTGGAATATGTGTCCCCAATATTTGTGAATTTTCTTGGTGGGGTACTCTTCTTAGCTGGCTCGAGAAGGTTAACTTCATCAGTTTTGCTAGTATAGCCGTAGGAATGACTTGTTGAGCCTTGATATCCACGACCTACCGTTTTGGACAAGAGCCCTTTACGGATGTCATCTTCGATCCTTGTTCCTAGTACGGTTAAGTCTTTGAAGGTCTTAATGTTTTGGTACCTCAAATGACTTGCATAGATGGGCTTTAGGTTGTCCACGAATTTCTCCACGAGGGTAGCTTCATCTGGACGTTCAACAAGTTGAGTACTTGTCTTCCTCCACCTACTTAGGAAGTCGGTGAAACCTTCTTTGTCATTTTGGGTAAGAACCTCTAAAGTGCGCATGTTGACTTGGATCTCAGCATTATCCGCATATTGCTTGGCGAACTCAATTGCGGCATCGTCCCAAGTAGCAATTTTCTTGTGCTCTAGAGAATAGAACCATGTTTTTGGGATGGTGTCAAGAGATGAAGGAAAGATCCTTAAGAACATCTCGGGTTTAATGCCTTTGATAGACATGTAATCCTTGAAACGACGGATATGGTTCAAAGGGTTTTCATGCCTCTTGAATTTAGGGATATCCGTCATGTTGAAGTTGGTTGGCAACTTGGAACTCACGGCTTCATATTTGCGATTATTTTCCCTATAAATGTCATACCCTTTGAGGGACATCAATTGTTCCTCTAAGTATTGGAGTCGTTTCTCAGCTGTAGTCATACCTATGGGAGGGTTTTCGTCCCCGAAGTTATTCACAAATTCATCAGACACTTCACTTTCTCGAGGAGGCATCCTCGTTTCCACGGCATATATTCGGCCCTCGATTGTGTCAAGGCGATCATACACTTGGTCTTGAGTGACTTGGAGACGAGCTAGTGCGGCTAGGATTTGATCATTACCATTCTGGGGTTGGTTGTGGCTCACGTCGCTTGTTTCAGGCATCTTGGAAACTGGATAAGAGATCGACGACGAATCAAAACACGATCGACTATTCTAGCACACTTACTCGAAAAAAGAAATGTTTGGACTCGTGAAGTGGGAGTGTGCCACTTGTGTCAAGTGAGTTTTGAGGAAATGACAAAGTTTGAAAATGTTGTTCCTGGTCAACTTTAGTGTAGTTGTAGGAGTGTACTCGAAGTGAGGTTTTGAAATGGGTTTTGAGGCCCGAATTTTGACTCGACAATTAGACAGAGTTTCGACTGGTTTTGCGCTAATATTAGGCCTATGTTTCGAAAAAATTTACATTTTTAAAAGGGATTTGGATTTTACAAAAATCGTCATGGTTTTGTTTAGAAATGGTGATCAAATATGGTACAAACATTATACAAGCATTATAACGGGATGCTGAGTGCATTTAGAAGGGTTTTGGTTTTAAAGGGTGGGTTGCCATACCGAACAATCAAACCCGAGGTCTGTGGAGAGGCTCGTACCAAACAAGAGTAAGGCCGATTCCTAGTCCATTTCCTCAAGTAGTGAAAGTCCTTGATACAAACAAGAGTAAGTACTATCGTATGGATGACGTCAATTGCTATCCATCCTTAGGCCCAAATAAGAATTAGGACCGTTTAGACGGGACGATTGGTCGAATGGGTTGGGTTGGGCTTAGGAAGGCCGAATGGAACGATCTAGGAAGACAGAGTTATGAAAACCGACAATTGTCTTGTACAAACTATTCCCTAACCTTGTTCAAGTTTCACCCTTTTGGCTACACGTAAGTGTATTAACCCCAACACAGTCGCCAAACTGTGGACGCGGGCCCACGGGGGCGAAAAGCGAAGCAAACTTTTCCTCTTTGTTTGTTTTGCATTTGTGGAGTCGCCACCAATTTATTGTGGAAAATTCGAAACCGTTCGAATACCTCGTGTCATGTCAAGACACAAAGTAATGACATGAACACTAAGCACTCGTCACCCTTAGCATTTTATGTCTAGAATGACTCTCGTGGATGCCAATGAACACGGATGTTCACAGAGATCTGGAGTAAGGGTGAGGGTACGTATTAGGAAGCTCTTTTGATCGAACACCTAATCCCGCCCGCCTCGATAGCGGCCTCTACTAATGATTAGGGAAGTTGTCTATACTAGATATGTTGACGGTTTATATGCATGCAATGCAACATCCAATAAATTTATCCTAGCATGTGAGAATTTACTAAGTCGGTAAATAATTAATTTAACATACAATTAATGTCGAAGTAGAAATTTAGGTTAATTGCATGTGAAAGCATACAAGCAATACAATAAAAGAAATACAATAATAATACAATAAAGGAAAATTACAATAATTACATCGGATTTATTGATTTATGTCGAAAATACACTTAAAACGGATGGTTTTAGAAAAGAAAGAATAAGTGAATAAACGAACAGATCATAGGTGATAATACGATTAATAGTTAATTAAACACGTAATTAATAAACTAGGTCAAGGCAGAAACGGGAGTTCAGGGACAGAAATCAACCGGGAACAGACGCAACAGAGCTGCGTCCGTTGGAAGAGGCGTAGCAGTCGCCGCATCTGTTCCTGGGTTGATTTCTCGCTGTGAAGTCGGAACCGCATCTCGTTAATGTTCATTGGTGAATTTAATGGTCGATTAATGGTATTTGACTCGGATGAAAGTGATTAACATATTATTTACATGTGAATGAGGTCATAAAAACGATAAAACATGAATGAAACTGATTAGAACGAATTATTTACAAGATTAAAAGAGATTAATTAAAGAATTAAACAAACCAAACAAATTAATTAAGTTAAACAAGTTATTAATGATTAATTACTGATGGTGATGGTAAATAATAAATACAAGTATATCAAAGATGAATTCCAGAGATTCAATATGGGTAAATCGAATCTCTAAAACCCGAATTGACTTAATGACGAAAACCCGCAAATATGGATTATAAGGGATTTTAGTCGGGATTTTGAAAGATGAATTAATTAATGATGATTAATGAATTACAGGTTAAAATTATCATATTCAAATTGTTATGTTAATGAAACAATGAACAATTGATAACAAAACGAAAAACAAAAGGACGAACAAAAGACGAAGGAAGAAGAAAGGAAGCAGGAACTGCGGCAGCCTCACGAAGAGGCGCAGCAGATGCTGCGTTCCTTCGAAGAGGCGCAGCAGTTGCTGCGTCCTTTCTCGACGGTTGTCTTCTGATAATCCGTAAAAAGGGTTTTAAAATAAGGTTTTACAAATCGGTTTTAAGAATACTTTCGACATAAATCTTACAATTGTGATTACAATAAATAAAGAACAATAAACAAAAGAAGGATTTACACCCTCAGACTTACATGTTTGACAAAACGAGATGAACTAAGTTAACGTTTAGTGATGCTCGACTCGAATGTACGATGAAAGTGCCCTCTAGGAGGAAAACGAATAAGATTGATTAATGTTGATTGATGTGGAGTTGGTCAAATTGGTCGGTCATGCAAAATGAGGCTGGTACTCAGAAAGATCCGACCTTACGTGGTCGAAAGGTCAAGCACGTAGACGCCAAAAAGTAAAAACGTGGTTTAGAATGCAAAGGGAGAAGAGAAGGGCGGACACTCGCGTGAGAAATATGTGAGACCAAAGGTCTCTATTTATACTAATCACACGAAAGAACTAGGGTTTTCGGAGAAACTTTGGAAGTGAATCTCGAATAGATACGAAAAAATACGCAGAAAAGGACTGAGGAAGAGGCGCAGCAGGCACTGCGTCCCTTGGAAGAGGCGCAACACTTGATGCGTCTTTTCCTCATTGGTTTCCTCCTGCGGAAGAAAGATTTCCGCGTTTCTATTATGGAATAGCGGATTAATCTCGTTTCCTTAATATTTTGTGTGAATATTACGGGAGATATGTTACCAAAGATCAAAAGATTGGAAAATATGGAATAGAAATATCCGAAACATTCCAGAACATTCTGACTCGGTTATTAGAAAATGAAGACGGTTTTTGACCCGGACTCCAAATGTATTCTAATTACTGCCAAAATGACCGTATTGGCACGTAGATGACAATTAAGAGGTAGACACAAGTGTTTGAGTGATCACTTGACGATAAACTTACGAAATGTCACAAATCGTTTCGTATACCAAACATGCGGCCCAATCATCACCGGGTGGTTTGCGGGAGGTGCAGAAATGAGGTATCTACAATGAGGTCCTTTTCTGGCTACACAACG
Source organism: Silene latifolia (assembly GCF_048544455.1). Taxonomy (NCBI): domain Eukaryota; kingdom Viridiplantae; phylum Streptophyta; class Magnoliopsida; order Caryophyllales; family Caryophyllaceae; genus Silene; species Silene latifolia. Next base: position 2,701,968 of record NW_027413827.1, on the reverse strand, counting down.
ATGATGGAGGCTTACGGGAAACTGTCGGAGGAGGAGCAGGCCATCATCGAGCTTGGAGCTTTTGGAGCCTTGGTGCGAGTGTCGAGGGAGATCAAGGAAATGAAGCTTCGGGCTAACCTGTGCCTGATTCGAGCCTTCCTTGATCGGTACTGGGACACGACCTCGACCTTTCACATGCCTTTTGGTGAGGTTGGTGTCACGTTGGAGGATTACGGCATAATTTCTGGTCTGCCGTGTGGAGCGGATGCTGTGGCGTGGCCGTCGACGGCCATGAGGGTGGACTCGGCCGAGGCCAGGAGGCTGATCGACTGGAACCTAGCGGCGAGTGCTGCTACGGTTCCCGGGTTAGTGCCGAGCTCCTACGTCAGGGATTACTTTGCTGGTAAGATCCCGACGGTAATGACGGTGGATGGGAGGGAGGAGGCTCCTCCTCCTTGTACGACGGAGCATAGAGCTCGCCCGTGGCTCTGCCGCTCTGGTGGTTCTTGTCTTCACTCTACCTTGGAGACAAGGGGGATAGGCTGTCGTCGAAGCTTCTTCCCTTCCTTTCTGACTTGAGTGACCTAGGTCGTTGGGACTGGGTCACTACTGCCTTTGCGGTCCTCACTCGCTACATGAGGGCCATGGTTCGTCCCGAGCTGCTGGAGAAGAGGACTTCTCCTGCTACTTTCGGCCTTGGACTGCTGTTGGAGGTATGAACCTTCATTTCGTGTCATGAAAGATCATTTCGTCTTGTTATCGGATAGCGAAAGATCGTCATTGATCATCTTGTTTTGTAGGCGTGGGTGTACTCCTACTTTCCGGGCTTTGCACCCAAAAGGACGGAGCCTATCCCATCGTGAGGGATTGGGTGATGTGTCGTAGGAAGAGCCGGAACTCTTCTTACGATGTCTGTCGACGGGGCGTGAATGCCCTGAAGCTGAGTGACGTGAGTACTTTTTAATCACTTTCCTTCACTTGCTTATTCATTACTCTATAGAAACGATCATAGGAATGACCTCTTGTTTGCTTGTCTTAGTGGGTGCCCAGGCCTTTGGCAGACTACCTTGACTCCCCTCCTTTCATGGCTGAGGTCCTTCGACCTAGGAGCTCGAGTCGGTTGCTGTTGAGGACGTCGATGAGTCCAGTGTGGTATCTGGGTGAGCGCTTGACTCGTCAGTGCTCTCGTGATGCTTTCACGGTTCCCATCAATCCTCCTTGGACGATGTTTAGGGAGCCTTCTGACGTTGAGAGGGAGGCTGACTTAGCAGACGTCAGTGGCGACGCTCTTCTTCTTCCTGGCGAGGATTACTCTGCGTTCATTCGCCTGAGGCTGGCGTACTGGTCGGTCGTGGTAAGTGCTTCATTTTCCTTATTTGAGTTGACTTGATAAAATGATGAATGATCATCAAATAAAGAATCCATTTGAATTTTGCAGGAGGTTGAGGAGGCGGGCGTCGAGCCCCCAGCGTATCCCGAGACCATCGAGTACATCGACGCGGCGGGGATGACGATGATCTCCGAGCTTCGGGACTTTGACGAGGCAGTGTCAGACGCTGGCCTAGAGGAGTGGCAGCACTTGGTCCGGAGGGTAAGTTCCCGATTCAGTTGGCTTTTTCTATTGTATAAGAATACACTTGTCCATTTTATCGAAAACCTTTGTTTATAGAAATGCAGGTGGCGCTGTCTCGGCACGTGGCATTGTGGAGGGTAGCCAACCGGCTACGGGCTACTGCCATTGAGGCACTTGCTGGCGGTCGAGGACGACATGTATGAACCTTTCATTTTACTTCATTTTGAATTTTTGCAATTTCTTGTATTTGAAACGATTGAAATGAGGCATTTCTTTGTCATTTGCAGAGGGAGCGCGACCTGGAGCGTGAGCTTGCGCAGTCCTAGGAGGAGACGGCTCGCCTGTTGAGGGAGTTGGAGGTCCGAGATGCCGAGATCGCTGCTCTTGAGGCCAGGGTCACTGAGTGGGGCGACCAGAAGTAGTTTGTCTCTGTTTTTTTTTTGCTTCGGTTGCTTATACCGCACATATTTTGTACACTTTTAGGACTTCATTTTGGACTTAAGACTTGTTTTCGGGCAAGAGCCCCCCAGTTTGATGTACATACAACATTTTGATTGTATATATAACGGCCTGAGTGCCTTTGCTATTGGGTTGTCTTGTTTGTTCCTGTAGGTTAGCTTTGATCAGGTTTGGTAGATGAAGGTTTACGCCGTCATGCTGCCGAAATTTACATAGAAATCGCACTTAAAACACATGTTGCACATATGGCCTAAACTAGCGTAAAACAAAGAAAAGATCTAAAAATGCGAAAAATTTCCCAGAAATAAGCTCAAAAATTGCCGAAAATGACCGGACGGTGGGGAGGGCTACCCCCTGAAAAAACGAAAAAAAAGAAACGTATAAGTTTGAAATGAAATGTGAAATGGGAGTGAAATGATTCCCCCAAAAAAGAAAAAATAAAATGAAATGGGTAGGTTGGAAGTAAAATGTGAAACGGGAGTGAAATGATTCCCCTAGAAAAGAAAAATAAAATGAAATGGGTAAGTGTGCTTATTTGCCGAAAATGTCGATTTTGCCTCGAAAAGCTCGCCCGAAAAATTAGGAAACAAAATATATGGTAATTTGACGGAATTACCAAAACAATAACCTATACGAATAGGAAATTATATCAAGAGGAATTAGGAAAGATCCAACGCGTAAAAAATCACAGAAACCCTCTGAGGAAGAGGCGCGCAAAGACGAGTGCGACCCTTCAAGAGGCGCAAAGAAATCTTTGCGCCATTTCCTCAATTTGCCAGTGCTGACGGATTTTAGGAAACAGCTTTTAGTATAAATATAGACGTCGAGGGAGCTTTTATTCACACAATTCTTCCGTCCTCCTTTCGTCTATAATATAAAATTCTCCTATTATATAGAAAAAATTTACAAATCATAGATGCCTTGGAAAACCGTCTCAAAGAATGGACAAACGAATTTACAAATGTCGAGAAGCATGAAATGGGTGCTTTCAATTTGGGGTCAATCTTGAGTTTGAAACTGGTGAAGGTTGTTAAACCGTTCATGGATGCTTGTCTCGAATATTGGGACCCTAATTTCCATGTTTTTGCCTTCCCTGGAGGTGACATCTTTCCTTTTCTTGAGGAGATTGCTGCAATTGGAGGATGGGATCCGGAATATATACCTGCCATACTCTCTAGCTCTCAAGGGTACAAAAACAGGTTTAGAGATTTGCTTGGACTGACTAGAGCCGAGGTTGACCGCCTTTTGACCTCAAAAGGAGTCCGTATGCTTGACTTTATCGATCGATTTATAAGTAGGGAAGACCCTTCGATTTCTTATACGGCGAGGCGTAGGGCATTCGAATTTTGCCTATTTCACGGTTATGTCCTCCAGGGGCATGTCGATAAAGAAATGAGAGGAGATCCTCGTTATTTGAGCTTGGTCGAGCAAATGGAGCTGCGTAGGAGCGCAGCTTGTCTGTGCCTAGGAGAGATTATGTTGGGACTAGATAACAGGAAAGCCAACCGCGATCTTCCTTATTTGGGAAGTCCTATCATTTTGCAGGTAAGAACGCGACCTTGGTTTTCTTTTTCTTTTCTTTTTCATTTTTTTTGTCGTTTTTCGTTTTTTTTTTCTTTTTGCTTTTTTTTGTTGAACATTAATCTCTGCCTTTGTTAGGTTTGGCTCATGGAGCGTCTGCGGTTGATCGAGCCCCCAGCTAATGTTCCGGGATATCATGCTAGAACGATTTCCATGAGGACCAGACTTTATATGGTAGATTTTACTCGGGTTTGCAACTATTGGGAGAATAAGCTCAAGAATGAGGATGGTCTCTTGATCAGATGGGTTGTGCCGTGGTGGCATCTCAAGTCAGTTACTGGAGTTTCTTCTTTGGATTCTACTCGATCGGTGCGTATTCTTGGCTTGGAATTCATGGTATGCCTCTTCCCGGGGAGATTGATGAGGTAGGTGGGCTTTAAACAGACGATTCCCAAACTTGATACCGTCCCTCAGACTGCAGTGGCACATACTGCCGTGAGTCGTAGAGAATGGGCCCTCAGGTGGGCTCAGAGAAACATGTGGTTCCTACAGTCTTCTGTTAGTGCTCTGTGGGTTTCGTATTCCTATTTGCAGTAGAGGAAGGCTACTACTCCCGAGGAGCGCAAGAAATCAAGGAAGCGCGAGCCTGTTGACTATAAGATTCGTGAGGTGGCGAAGGAGAACGAGAAGCATTTGACTGGGGGGGGAAGAAGAAGCCGGATTCCGAGTTGTTCATCCATCGAAGAAACCGAAGGCTTCTCCTGCCGCAGAGATGGTGGTTGATCGAAATGGTAAGGCTAGACCGCGAGAGAGACCTTTGGTGATTAGGTCTGAGATAACGTAGGAGCGCCCGATTCGCGGTCGAGATAAAAAGTATGATAAAAATGACAAAGGCAAGGGAAAGATGGAAGAGTAGCCTAAGTCATAGTATTATTTATTATTATTATTTGTAATAAGTGGTGGGGTTTTTAGAATCCTAGCCTATTCATTATTTTTATTATTTATATTATGTGGCGTACTATTATTATTTATGGAAAAGTGAATACAAGATTAATTAGTTATGAAACTATTGTGATTTTTCTTTTATTATTCTTGTCGAATTTCAAATGCAAATGCAAATATCCTTCTATTTACATTTAAAATAACGGGTTGTATCCTGTGAAGGATTGCCTACGTATTCATTTAAAAAAAAAATGAAATCAACCCCTTGCGCGTAGTTCGAGTAAATGTAAAAGAATAATTGTTCTAAGCAAGAACTTGTAGCGAACTAGAAAATGAGCATGAGCTTTACTTACTCCTAAGACACAATTCAATTTATTTGATGATATGAGGATGATGAATTGTCAAAATGCAAGAGCAAGGTGACATGAGCTTTATTTCAGCGGGCCAGGGGCCATTTTTATTTCGTGTCGCATGAGTGGCACATGGGTTTTACGCGAGGCACGTTTTTGTTCTATTCTAGGCATAATATCGTTTTAATTAGTCGAGGTTAGTTGGGTTGGCAAATTCATTCCCATCTAGGTTTGTGATTGTAACCGAACCCCCCGAGAGTATGGACTTGACCAAGAATGGTCCGGCCCAGTTGGGTTTGAACTTTCCTCGTGGATCGACAGGTAAAAGAGCTCTAACTGATTTGAGAACTAAGTCTCCTTCTTTGATGTTTCTAGGTTTAACCCTTTTGTTGAAGGCTCGTTTGATACGTGCCTGATACGTTTGCACATTATGTAATGCACGCAATCTTCGTTCATCCAAGAGGACGAGTTCTTCATATCTGTCTCTCTTCCAATCAGCTTCTGGAATTTGACTTTCGAGCAGGATGCATAAGGATGGGATTTCTAGTTCAACTGGTTGCACAGCTTCCATGCCGTAAGTCAAATAGAAAGGGGTAGCCCCAGTGGGCGTCCTAACGGATGTGCGATATCCCCAAAAGGCGAATGGTATCTTACTTGGCCAATCTCGATAATTATAGATTATTTTCTTGAGGATTGTGACAACATTCTTGTTGGCTGCCTTCACTACGCCATTAGTTTGTGGTCTGTACGGCGAGGAATGGTGGTGCTTGATTTTGTACTTGGCTAACAATTGTTCAGTCTGAGCCTGGAAATGTGATCCGTTGTCACTGATGATCTCATGTGGGCAACCATATCGACAGATGATATTGGTTTGTATGAACTTTGCCACGTTTTTGGCTGTAAGACTAGTGTAAGATGCTACCTCTACCTATTTGGTGAAATAGTCGATAGCGACCAAAATAAAACAGTGACCTCCTGCTCCAGCTGGAGTGATCTACCCGATGATGTCGATTCCCCAGGCAGAAAATGGCCAAGGAGATGTCGTAGTGTAGAGTAGTGAAGGAGGGACGTGTTGCACATTCCCGAAGATTTGGCAGTTGTGACAATGTCTGACATATTTGATACAATCAGATTCCATAGTGGTCCAGTAATATCCCAGGTGCGTGATTTTCTTTTACATCATTGGTCCACTCATGTGAGGGCCACATTCTCCATCACGGACCTCTTCCATCACCTTCTGTGCCTGTGAATGATCAAGGCAACGCAAAAAAACACCAAGAGGTGTTCTTTTGTACAATTCTCCTTGCATAAGGACGTATTGAGAGGCGAGTAGGCGTATAGCACGTTGTCCTCTCTTATCCATATCCGGTGGATAAGTGCCATTGAGCTTGAAGTTCAGAATGGCTTGAAACCAAGGCTCCCCTGGGTTTTCCTCTTCATCTGTGATTTGGTGCACATAGGATGGTTCTGAACGTCGTTCGATGCATAAAGGTATTTCTACCATATCGTCTGGCATATTAACCAGAGATGCAAGTTTTGCAAGAGCGTCTACAAACTGATTTTCTTCTCGAGGTAGATGTAGGTAGGTCACTTGATCGAATAATTGGGCAACTTGGTCTATCCTGGCCTGATAGGGTGCTAGACTCTCACTCCGAATTTTCCAAAATCCCGTAATTTGGTTGATGATCAAGGATAAATCTCCGTGAACTCGAAGATTCTTGATGCCTAAGCCTACTGCCGCATGTAGTCCAATGAGGCAAGCTTCGTATTCTGCTGCGTTATTTGTCACCTCGAAGCCGAGTTTGACAGAGAGTGGTGTATGCTCGCCTTCAGAAGAAATGAGCAATACCCCTATTCCAAATCCTCTTAGGTTCGATGCCCCATCAAAATAAAGGTCCCAAGAATCTACATCGGTTTGAAGTATATCTTCATCCGGAAATGACCATGTGTCTATTGCTTGGGTGTCGTTGATGGGATTATCTGCGAAGAACTCGGCGACGGCGCGCCCTTTTATAAACTTCAGAGATACGTATTTGAGATTGAACTCTGAAAGCATTAGGGTCCATCTTGCCAGGCGTCCATTGAGAACGGGTTTTTCGAAGAGGTATTTGACAGGATCCATTTTGGAGTATACCTTGACGGAGTAGCTAAGCATGTAATGGCGTAGCTTCTTTTTTGCCCACACAAGAGCGAGGCATGTCTTTTCGAGCGGTGTGTACTTGCATTCATACTCCAAGAACTTCTTACTAAGGTAGTAGATAGCTCTCTCTTCTTTTCTGACGGTTTGTGCTATCATAGCCCCCATGGCCGTTTCGGTCACTGTGAGATATAAGCTAAGAGGTTGATCTCGTTGAGGAGGCATGAACACTGGTGATTTGGCTAGTATCTCCTTGATTTTGTCGAACGCCTTTTGACAGTCGTCATCCCATATGGTGTGATCTGTTTTCTTTAGCTTTTTGAAAATGGGTTCACAGATCATGGTAAGTTTCGATATGAATCGACTTATATATTGAACCTTGCCTAAAAGTCCCCTAACCTCCTTCTCTGTCTGAGGTTGTGGCATTTCGATCAGAGCTTTGATTTTTGAAGGGTCAATTTCTATCCCTCGTTGACTGACGACATATTTTAGAAGCTTGCCTGACGTCACCCCAAATGCACATTTCTGAGGATTGAGCCTCATGTTGTACTTTCGTAGTCTTAAGAAGAATTTGCGAAGTTTATTAATGTGCCCCTCTCTATCCTTGGACTTGACGATCATATCATCTACATACACCTCGACTTCTTTATGAATCATGTCATGTAGGAGCGTGGTTGCAGTGCGTTGATACGTAGCTCCAGCATTGATTAATCCGAACGACATAATAGTATAGCAATAGGTACCCCATTGAGTAACAAAGGCGGTCTTATGCATGTCCTCTATGGCCATCTTGATCTGATTTTATCCCGCGTACCCGTCCATGAAGGATAACAACGCGTGATCTGTTGTATTGTCTACCAATATGTCGATATGTGGTAGAGGAAAGTCATCCTTGGGACTCGCTTTGTTCAAGTCTCTGAATTCAACACAAACACGGATTCTCCCATCCTTTTTGGGTACGGGTACTATGTTGGCTACTCAGTCTGAATACTCGGAAACTTTGATGAACCCGGCTTTGAATTGTTTATCGACTTCTTATTTGATCTTAATAGCCCATTCTGTCCTCATTCGACGAAGCTTCTGTTTAACGGGTTTGAAACCTGGTTTGATCGGAATTCTGTGTTCGGCAATATCCCTGTCGATCCCTGGCATGTCTTTGTAGGACCAAGCAAAAACGTCTTTGAACTCGTGTAGGATGTTTATGAAACTAGCCCTTTTGGTTGGGCTCAAGGTTGTCCCTATCCTAAGTTCTTGGGGTTCTAGTTCAGTTCCTACGTTGATGGGTTCAGTGTTCTCTATAACTGGTGCCCCTTCCTCCTCTTGTAATATTTCTTTGGCTATGTAGGGAGGTAGTTCGATTGAGTCTGGGTCTGGGTCATCCTCATTATCATCGTAAACAGAAATGCATTCAGAATAACACAAAGAGTAAGCGGAATCTGATTTATTCATATTAAATTTTGAAAATAATTGAAACAAAGAAGCCATCTGTTCAGTAGTCAGTGGCGGCAAATGGACAGCTGTTGGGACATTTCCCGAACTACTGTTACTACTTGATGCTGATCTAGGAGGAACAATGGGATTGGGAATGACGACAGGAGGAGACTCTCTAGGAACTTCTCTAGACTCCGACTCTGATTCCGACTCCGACTCCGACTCTGACTCGAATTCGTGGTCTTCTGGTTCTCCTTTGAACATCTCTCCTTCTCTAGTGGTGAGCTTGAAGAGTCTTCCTTGATTGTTTGTTCATTTGATCGACTTTCTCCATCCTTTTTGCTGATTCGAACTGGTTTCAGTGAGTAGTGTGGTAATGATCTCATCCATGATGCTTTCGGCTCTTTTGATTAAGGGAAGATCTTGGAGGTAGAAATCTTCCTCACTATCCATCCATATCCCATTGATTACCTCCTCTCTTGGGGAGATAAGATGTGAGCAATCCAAGGTGGACTCTTCATTTGTAATCATCAGAACTCCAAGAGGATTCTGAGTATTGTTAGGCTTACCTCCAGGTGGTATAGTGATGTGAATATTATTTGCGCACATTTAGTTCCCTAATTGAGCCTATTTTTCATACTAATATAACATTTCATAGCCATTTTATCCGTCAAATGCTTCCTATTTTGCTTTCCTAGTACATTTCGTATGTTTTGTAGGAAAGAAGACAATTAGGCGGAAATTCCCGTCTTTCGTGCATATTTGAAAGCTTGTTGACGATATTTGATGGACTAAGTATTAAGAGGAGGCAATAATGATGACCAATGATGTAGGAATAAAGAGTATATAGAAAGATCATAGGCATAAAAGCAAGGATGACGAGAAGGAAGACATTGTAAGAAGAAATTGCTCGAAAACCAAACCCATGGTTGCTCCTTTGGCTCTGAAAGTATGCTAGATGAAACGGCGACGAAAAATCAAGTGATCTAGGCTTTTGAATAACTCCAATAGGAGTCCGGATGAGAAAATGACGTCCGTTTTACAATCCGAGCTCAAACAAAGAAGCTGTCCGCCAATCCGCTCGTCCCGAGACTAAGACGCTCGTCCCCTGAGACAAGACACTCGTCCTCCCTTCCAGGACGCTCGTCTTGAGGCCTTAAGATCCGAGCGTCCCGTGCTTGATCCGCTCGTCTCCCCCTGCTACAAGACGAGCGTCCCGACCCCTTGGCCGCTCGGATTCCTCTCCAGTGCCAACCGTCCCTACTGCCTAGACGCTCGGGATGCGCATATTTTTGAAAGACTAGCAAAAAGGAGACTCGCATCTTTCTTCGAGAGGAGCATTTCCCTACTCAACAATTAGCATTGTTAATTACTAAACTACCCTTGCTTAACCTAATGATCCACTACTATAAATACCCCATTTGTAATAATCATAGGGACCAAGCTCTCTTAACCAAGTTCCCACATTAGAAATTCCTCTTAGATTAGATTAGGATTAGATTAGAATAGATTATCCTTTAATCTTTCCACAAAATTACACATTAATCTTTCCTTAATTATTGTTCAAGTTTATTATTCAAGTTTATTATTGGGTAATTGAAGATTATTGGGTTATTATTGGAGAATTGACAACTCTTCATCAATCAATCAAGTTTTCTTCTATTATTCTTTGCTTTATTATTTGGATCATCTTAAGTTGGTACAATTCCTTTACTCTTTACTCTTTATTGTTTATTTCCTTAAACTCTTATCATGCTCATACTTGTTGTAATGATTGACACCATTAATGACATGTTCCCCATGATAATGAGTGAGTAGTTACTAAACTAGGATTAGTGGGTAATTAGGGGAAACCAACATGGGGAATAATCATGCTAAATCTAATATGTTTTCATAATAAATTTGCTTGCTTGTTGTGATGTCAACATATGCACATGTTATGTTTGATGAAATGCTAAGCCTATGAATCCTTGCATTTACAACTATCTCTTATCTATTCAACTTGACTTGTAAGATATAAACCAACTCGAGTCTAGTTAGACCATGCATAGAAGTGATTAGGGGGAAAGTAAGTCGACTTGTAGGTGTTGTACAATCTAATCGATTCGGCTCCGGGACCCAACTCTTCCTAAGAACTGTAAGACATACACCAACTCGGTTCCTTTACAACATTAATTGCTTGCAACTTTGTGAACATGTTTGTATGGTTAACTCCCATGAAGCCCCTATGAACCCATGATATCCTAGCACTTTTAATCATTTGTTTACATCCTTCCTTTTATTGCTTGTTTTACTTAATTGCTTGCATTAATTTAGACTCACCAACTACAAACCCAAACAAATTGTGACACTAGCATAAATTGAGATAGATAGACTTAGAACCAAAGCACACCGTCCCATGGATCGACCTCGACTTAACCACTAACTAGTTGTTTTATTGAGAATATAAATGTGTTTGATTGGATGTGTGACGACCAACTCTTGTCTATCAAAATGGCGCCATTGCCGGGGATGGTACTATGTGATTAAGTTCTTACTTGTTTGTCTATTTTGATTTTGATTTCACCTTGAGGAACTTGTTCCTCAAGGATTGTTCTTACCATTTTTGTGTAGTTTTCATGCTTGTAGTTGTTTTCTTGTCTTAGCTATGATGGCTCAAGACTTGACATATAGAGTATGTGGTGGATCTTTTGAGTATGACTATGGGTATGGGGAGTTTGAGGAGCAAGTCAACACAAACCTACCTTACAACTCATACAATGAAAATCCTAACTACTACCCCAATTTTTCCCACCAAAATCATCACATCCAATATCCACAACAACCCCCCACTCAATACCCACTTCATAATGACTTTCAACTACCACAATACAACCACTTTCACACCCACCCACAACAAGAAGATGAACCCATTCAAAATATGATTCTCCAAATGATGGGTGATCAACAAAATTTCTTCAAACAAGTGCTAGAGGAGAGCCAAAATAGGGACAATGTTCTTCAAAGCATTATTACCCATGGTGAGGAATTGGTAATATGACTTGCCCAAATGGAGGCAACCTAAGAAACCACCCAACCAACCACTCCCCACCAATCCTTGAGCATTGACCATGAATGTGAGTTTGAAGGAGTAACCTTTGATGTGGAAGATGAGAAGTGGGAAGAGCCAATCTCTTTGAGCTCTTGTGAGTAAGAAAGTGTGGTATTTGATGAAGAAGATATGAAGTTGAGTAAGCCAAGTACTCTTAGCCTTTGTGAGTATGAGGGTGTGTCATTTGATGTGGACATTGAGGTGTTGGAGGAAGAATTATTGAGGAGAAGTAAAGCCCCTATTTATGATTCATATGGAGAAAGCGATGATGACGCATCTATGGAAGAAGATGATGAGGGAAAGATAGGATCAAATGATAAATGGAGTTGTGAGATCAACTTACTTGAGGAACCCATCCTTGAGAAGTTTGAAGATTGCTTCGATGAAGAGGAGGAATGCCTTCATGAGAGTCTTTTCAAACCCACTATAGAGCCAATGATACTTGGAGATGACATTATGGACCTTCTCACGAAAGTTAAATCGTCATAGAAGAATTACCTAGTGGAGAAGCTCAAAGAAAAGGCCAAGAAGGAGGTTACATGTGGAAATTTGGCACCCACCATCCCAACTCCTAAGACATCCCATCATCAATGCCATGAAAGTTCGCCTTCTATCCTTGGAGGATTGACTAGTCCAAGCATTTGCGTCATCAACTATGGAAGAAATAGGAGCAATCGGAAAACCCCCTATGACAAGAATCTCAAGTTTGCTACTTTTAAGAGCCGGGAAGGCCATCATGACAAAGCAAAAGAGAAGGGGAAGGAGTTCAAAGGGAGGTCCCTCATGGATTGGCCCTACTCTATTTTGCAATGGTTCAAGACTTATTCATGCTTACTTGAGGACCATTCACAAGCTTTTGACCAACTTTTAAGAGCATTAAGCTCCATGGATAAAGAAATTTGCCATTTAACCTAGTTTGGTGGAGTCCTACCTCAAACCACCATTTGTAAGATACCCTTTACTTTGACTTTTCATTACATTTACACTTGCATTTAGTTATATACATATACATTTAGCTTGCATTTGTATTATATTTCATATTGCATTTACATTAGTTAGTTTATATAGTATAGTTGCATTGTAATATATCTCACATGATTCATGTAGATAGTTGCATATAGACTAGAATTCATGCATAGTCACTAATGACCAATCCTATTCTTTTCTACACTAGAAATAGTGTTTAAATCGGTTTGGGGAGGTTTGATCATAGGTGACCATAGTTTACTAGAAATCATGCATCATATAATATAGTTTAGATTGCATTCATTTGTTATATATGTCATATAGAATTGCATTTAGTTAGAGCATGCATGCATTCATTCATATCATTGCATTTATTTCCATAAATTCAAAAATCCAAAAAACATGTATTTCTTTTTCATTCCTGCTCCTACATGTACATTGAGGACAATGTCCAAAATAAAGTGGGGGATGGGAATTTATATTCCAAAAATACATAAAAATTGAAATTTTTTGAAAAATACAAAAATATGTCTTTTTGTTTCATAAACATAAAACCCATAAATATTTGAAAAATTCAAAAACCCAAAAACATGTTCATTTCCCTTGTAGTGTAGTATTGTATATATACTTGTGTTTGTTTATCCTCCTATCACATTGATCGACTACGCCACATCCGAGACATGAGGATATTGAAGACCGCATGGTATGATCTTTCCAATCTCCTTTTTCCTCTCTATGTTAATGACTATGTGGCTTTATTTTGATTGATGCGGTATAAACAATGTGAAATTAGGATCACATTTAGTTTATTTAGCATACTAGTTGGTAGAAGCATTTGCATTAGGTTGCATATATGTTAGTTGCATCATGGCATATAGTTGCATTTAGGAAAAAATTTTGTGAAACCGTCTATTTGGGAAGCTTGACAAGTGTATATAGGCCCTAGTAGATGCTTTTTATTCTTAAGACTCTGCTTGATAGAATGCTTGTAAAACACCCTAGGATGTGTCATGCTAGTATCCTTTGACCCATGGATTAAGGCCTAGTCAAGAGTACCTTGTGGTGTGATAACTCCTTGGCTACCGTTTATTCCAAGGTGACCCTTGAAACCATGCAACCATCATTCATCCATGTTCTGCCATACATTTTGTCATCAAAGGGAATGGGCACAAAAATTATTCAAATTTGAGTTCAAGAAATGAAATGAAAAGTCAAAAAGTTTGCAAATTGCATCAAAAGAAAAGAGGAGTAACAAAAATGAAAAAAACTCCTAAAGCATCAAATATAAGCACCCTCCCTACAAATGGGGTGACTTTGAAAATGTTCAAAAGAAAATGCAAAAAGTTGAAAGTTGTCAAGTATTGAAATGCCAAACATCAAAAGAAATGGCAAAAAGAAAGTGTTCTCAAATGTTAAATGCCACAAGAAATTGGGGGGAAAAACAAAAACAAAAGCAAACTCCCAAATGAAACTCAAATCTTATTGATCCCTTTTCCATCGAATCCACTTTTGTGCATGGTAGAGAGGGGACGACCCTTCTTCTTGTCTAGGCCAGAAGGGGAATTCCGTGATCATCCAGTGTTTCTAACACCATAGTGAGTCTATTCTTGACGAAAGCATTTAACAATTGAGGACAAAGGTACCCTAGTTTGACACAACTTGGAGGTGATTTATTGGTATCCTTCTAGGCTTAGTAGTTTGAAGAAACCGTGTCTATAATGGAGTGTGTACCCTTAAATTGCTTCCCCTTTAGATAATTTCCGCCACTTAGATGAGGAAAGTGGCTATTCTTTTGTAGATGCATCCATTACTTGTTTTGTGTGCTTTAATGCTTGGATGTATCGCCATTTTGGCAAGCCCCACCTTGCCTTGCAAGAAGGCATTCTACCTCATGGTTGTCTTGTTGTGAGTTGAAGGGGCGGAGTGAGACCCTCTAATTGTCTCACATCGGCTATATTAGTAGGTTAGTTTGAATAAGGGTCCTAGTTTTTGTCACCTCTTTACTCGGGACGAGTAAAGGTTCGGTTTGGGGATATTTGATGAGAATATTATTTGCGCACATTTAGTTCCCTAATTGAGCCTATTTTGCATACTAATATAACATTTCATAGCCATTTTATCCGTCAAATGCTTCCTATTTTGCTTTCCTAGTACATTTCGTATGTTTTGTAGGAAAGAAGACAATTAGGCGGAAATTCCCGTCTTTCGTGCATATTTGAAAGCTTGTTGACGATATTTGATGGACTAAGTATGAAGAGGAGGCAATAATGATGACCAATGATGTAGGAATAAAGAGTATATAGAAAGATCATAGGCATAAAAGCAAGGATGACGAGAAGGAAGACATTGCAAGAAGAAATTGCTCAAAAACCAAACTCAGGGTTGCACCTTTGGCTATGAAAGTATGCTAGATGAAACGGCGTCGAAAAATCAAGTGATCTAGGCTTTTGAATCACTCCAATAGGAGTCCGGATGAGAAAATGACGTCCGTTTTACAATCCGAGCTCAAACAAAGAAGTTGTCCGCCAATCCGCTCGTCCCGAGACTAAGACGCTCGTCCCCTGAGACAAGACGCTCGTCCTCCCTTCCAGGACGCTCGTCTTGAGGCCTTAAGATCCGAGCGTCCCGTGCTTGATCCGCTCGTCTCCCCCTGCTACAGGACGAGCGTCCCGACCCCTTGGCCGCTCGGATTCCTCTCCAGTGCCAACCGTCCCTACTGCCTAGACGCTCGGGATGCGCATATTTTTGAAAGACTAGCAAAAAGGAGACTCGCATCTTTATTTGAGAGGAGCATTTCTCTACTCAACAATTAGCATTTTTAATTACTAAACTACCCTTGCTTAACCTAATGATCCACTACTATAAATACCCCATTTGTAATAATCAAAGGGACCAAGCTCTCTTAACCAAGTTCCCACATTAGAAATTCCTCTTAGATTAGATTAGGAGTAGATTAGAATAGATTATCCTTTAATCTTTCCACAAAATTACACATTGATCTTTCCTTAATTATTGTTCAAGTTTATTATTTAAGTTTATTATTGGGTAATTGAAGATTATTGGCTTATTATTGGAGAATTGACAACTCTTCATCAATCAATCAAGTTTTCTTCTATTATTCTTTGCTTTATTATTTGGATCATCTTAAGTTGGTACAATTCCTTTACTCTTTACTCTTTATTGTTTATTTCCTTAAACTCTTTTCATGCTCATACTTGTTATAATGATTGACACCATTAATGACATGTTCCCCATGATAATGAGTGAGTAGTTACTAAACTAGGATTAGTGGGTAATTAGGGGAAACCAACATGAGGAATAATCATGCTTAATCTAATATGTTTTCATAATAAATTTGCTTGCTTGTTGTGATGTCAACCTATGTACATGTTATGTTTGATGAAATGCTAAGCCTATGAATCCTTGCATTTACAATCATCTCTTATCTATTCAACTTGACTTGTAAGATATAAACTAACTCGAGTCTAGTTAGACCATGCATAGAAGTGATTAGGGGGAAAGTAAGTCGACTTGTAGGTGTTGTACAATCTAATCGATTCGGCTCCGGGACCCAACTCTTCCTAAGAACCGTAAGTCATACACAAACTAGGTTCCTTTACAACATTAATTGCTTGCAACTTTGTGAACATGTTCGTATGGTTAACTCCCATGAAGCCCTTATGAACCCATGATATCCTAGAACTTTTAATCATTTGTTTACATCCTTCCTTTTATTGCTTGTTTTACTTTATTGCTTGCATTAATTTAGACTCACCAACTACAAACCCAAACAAATTGTGACACTAGCATAAATTGAGATAGATAGACTTAGAACCCAAAGCACACCGTCCCATGGATCGAACTCGACTTAACCACTAACTAGTTGTTTTGTTGAGAATATAAATGTGTTTGATTGGATGTGTGACGACCAACTCTTGTCCATCATATGGGTAGGTGGCCGTCTTCGATCAAGTCCTGAATGACATGCTTTAGCTTGTAACATTTCTCCGTATCGTGTCCCTTACCTCTATGATATTCACAGTATGAATTTTCGTCCCAGAACTTGGACTTCTTTTCTGGATCAGGTGTAGGCCCTATGGGTTGGAGCTTACCCTGTTTCATCAACCTCTTCAAAGCATTGGAGTATGTATCGCCGATGTTTGTGAACTTTCTTTGTGGGTTATTCTTCTTTGATGATTCGAGAAGGTTAACCTCATCAGTCTTCCTAGTAGAGCCGTAGGAACGACTTGTTGAGCCTTGATATCCACGACCTACCGTTTTGGACAAGAGTCCTTTACGGATGTCATCTTCAATTCCCGTCCCTAGTACACTCAGATCCTTGAAGGTCTTAATTTTTTGGTACCTCAAGTGATTTGCATAAATGGGCCTTAAGTTGTCCACAAATTTTTCCACAAGGGTAGCTTCATCTGGACGTTCGAAAAGTTGGGTACTAATCTTCCTCCACCTACTTAGGAAGTCGGTGAACCCTTCTTTCTCATTTTGGGTAAGAACCTCTAGAGTGCGCATATTGACTTAGATTTCAGCATTATCCGCGTATTTTTTAGCGAACTCGATTGCGGCATCGTCCCAGGTGGCAATCTTCTTGTGTTCTAGGGAGTAGAACCATTGCTTAGGAATGGTGTCGAGAGATGAAGGAAAGATCCTTAAGAACATCTCGGGTTTGATGCCTTTGAAAGACATGTAGTCTTTGAAAGCACGAATGTGGTTCAAGGGGTTTTCATGTCCCTTGAATTTCGGGATATCAGTCATGTTAAAGTTGGTTGGTAATTTGGCACTCACGGCCTCATACTTGCGATTGTTCTCCCTATAGATATCATCTCCTTTGAGGTACATCAATTGCTCCACCAAGTATTGGAGTCGCTTCTCAGCTTCAGTAAGACCTACTGGAGGGTTGGTTTCTGGTTGTCCAACATAAGGTGGAAGGTTGTCATTCACACATTGGCTGGGAATGTCATCTTCTGCAGGAGGTAGTCTAGTTTCTACCGCGACAATTCGGTTCTCGATGGCATTAAGGCGTTCATAAGCTTGTTCTTGATTTGTTTGGAGACGAGTGAGCGCAGCTAGGATTAGATCATTACCATTCGGTGGTTGTCCATTGACACTTGCGTGACTAGTTCCGGGTATCTTGGAAACTGGATAGGAGATTGACGACGAATCAAAATACGATCGACCATTCTAGCACACTTACTCAAAGAAAAGACTCGAACTGTGAAGTGTGAGTGTGCCACTTGTGTAAGTGAGGTTTGAAAATGACAAAGTTTTGAAATTTTTGTCCTAACCAACTGTAGTGTAGTTGTAGGAGTGTTGACTCGAAGTGAGGTTTTGAAACGGGCTTTTTGAGGCCCGATTTTTGACTCGAATCTCGGCTTATTTTGCGCTAATTTGGGCCTTTTTCGAAAATATTTACATTTCGAAAGGATTTTTTTTTTTTATTTTACAAAATTCGTCATGGTTTTGTTGAGAAAATGGTGATCACATATGATACAAGCATTACAACATGCATTATAACGGTATGCTGAGTGCATTTAAAAGGGTTTTGGTTTAAAGGGTGGGTTGCCATACCGAACAATCAAACCCGGGGTCTGTGGAGAGGCTCGTACCAAACAGGAGTAAGGCCGATTCCTAGTCCATTCCCTCGAGTAGTGAAAGCCCTTGATACAAACAGGAGTAAGCATCATGGTATGGTTGACGTCAATCGCTATCCATCCTTCGGCCCAGATAAGAGTTTGGACCGTCCAGATGGGACGATTGGTCGAATGGGTGGGGTTGGGCCTAGGAAGGCCGACTAAAATGATCTAGGAAGACCGAGTTGTGAAAACCGACAACTGTCTCATATAAAATATTCCCTAACCTTGTTCAAGTTTCACCCTTGGCAACACGTAAGTGTATTACTCCCCAGCGGAGTCACCAAACTGTGGACACGGGGGGCCCACGGGGTCGCTTGGGAAAACAAGCGTCTGCATTTGTGGAGTCGCCACCAATTTATTGTGTAAAATTGGAAACCGTTCGAATACTTCGCGTCATGTCAAGACACAAAGTAGTGACATAGACACTAAGAACTCGTTACCGTTAGCATTCTATGTCTAGAATGACTCTCGTGGATGATGTTCACAGAGATCTGGAGTAAGGGGTGAGGGTACGTATTAGGAAGCTCTTTTGATCGAACACCTAATCCCGCCCGCCTCGATAGCGGCCTCTACTAATGATTAGGAAAAATCATCTATACTTGATATGTTGTCGATTATATGCATGCAATGCAACATCCAACGTTTTAATCCTAGCATGTGAGAATTAACTAAGTCGGTGAACAATTAATTAGCACTCATTAATGTCGAAGTAGGGTTTAGATTAATTACATGTGAAAACAAGTAAATAAATCATATAATACGATAAATAAATAAATGCAATAATTAAAATTACAATAATTACAATGGTTTAATTGATTTACGTCAAAAATATATTTAAGACGGATAATTTGAGAAAAATAGAAGAAAATAAAATAGGTTGGAAAACGAACAGATTAGTAATGATAATACGGGTAATAGTTGATTAATACATAAGCTAATGAACTAGGTCAAAGCAGAAACGAAAGTTCAGAGATAGAACTCAACCCGGAATAGGCGCAGCAGAGTTGCGTCCCTTAGAAGAGGCGCAGTGGTTACTGCGTCTGTTCCTGAGGTGAGTTCTGGCTGTGAAGCCGGAACTGTGAATTTTTAATGTTCGTTGGTAGTTTTAATGGTTGATTATTGATATTTGACTCGGATGAAAGTGATTTAACATATTATTTACATATGAAATTGTCATAAAAGCAATAAAACATATGTTAAAACGGATAATAACTATTAAAACAAATTATAAACAAGTTAAAGTTAATTAAAACAAATTAGGTTAAATTATGATGGAAACTATGTAAAAAGTCGTGATAAACAGCAATAAAAACATGTACAAAAGACGGATTCCAGAAACTTGATATGAACGAATCGAGTCTCTAAAAATCCGGGTTTGATTTAATGACGAAAACCCGCAAATATTGATTATTAGGGATCTAGGTCGGAAATTAAAAGGTGATAAATTATTTAAGAACTATGTATTAAAATTATTATGCGAACGAAATAAGTCGAAAAGACGAAAGAAAGAAGACGAATTAACAGAGAACAAAGGAAGAAGAAGAAAAGCAGAAACTGCGACAACCTCAGGAAGAGGCGCGGCAGGTGCTGCGACTCTTCGAAGAGGCGCAGCAGTTGCTGCGTTTCTTCTCGACGTCTGTCTCCCGTTAATCCGTAAAAACAGTTTGATAAAAGCTTTTGTAAATCGGTTTTAAACGTGCTTTCGACGTAAATCTTACAATAATTGATACAATAATAAAACACAATAATAAAAGTAGGATTTACACCCTCAGACTTACATGTTTGACGAAACGAGATTGACTAAGTTAACGATTAGTGATTGCTCGACTCTAATGTACGACAAAAGTGCCCTCTTAAGAGGAATTAAACTAAATTGATTAAGTTAATTGAGTGGAGTTGGTCAAATTGGTCGGTCATGCAAAACGAGGCTGGTACTCAGAAGGATCCGAGCTTATGTGGTCGAAAGTTCAATCACGTAGACGCCAATAAGCAAGAGCACGGTCTTAGAATGCAAAGGGAGAAGAGAAGGGCGGACACTCGCGTGAGAAATATGAGGAACGAAGGTCCCTATTTATACTAATCACACGGAGGAATTAGGGTTTCGGTAAAACTTTGGAAACAAATCTCGAAAAGATCTAAAAATATGCAGAAAGGAGCTGGGGAAGAGGCGTAACAACCACTGCAGCTCTTGGAAGAGGCGCAGCAGGTGCTGCGTCCTTTCCCCAGGAGTTTCCTCCTGCGGAAGAAATATTTTCCGCGTTTCTATTATGAAATTGCAGTAGATCTCAACTTCCTTATTGCTTATAATATAATTTCGGGATATATTTTGCCAAAAGATTAAAAGATTGAAATATGGAATAGAAATATCCAGAACATTCCAGAACATTCTGACTCGGCATTTTACTGGTTTATTAGAAAATGAAGACGGTTTTTGACCCGACTCCAAATGAACTCTAATTACTGTCAAAATGACCGTAACGGCGCGTATATGACGACCAAGGGGTAGACACAAGTATTTGAGCTATCACTTGACGATAAACTTACGAATTGTCATAAATCGTTCCGTGTACCAAACATGCAGTCTAATCATCACCGGGTGGCTTGCGGGAGGTGCAGAAACGAGGTATCTACACTACTACTTCTAAAGGAGCAAAGAGAGGAAACGGAAGTGGTTCTAATGCACCACCGGAGTTCTAAAGGCAAGAAGAGGAGCTAGTATCAGAAATAGAACAACTTGAGGACTTCCCAGAAGTAGTATTCATAAAAAAATGAGCATATGAGACGATTTGTGAAACTACTAGGTATGGAATTTGAGCCTACTCATTTCATTTGTCGTAATATATTGGATAAACTTGGTATTGAAAGTCAAACCGAGTCCTTCTTTAGAGAAATGGGTCTTGAGACAATGTTTAATATGCATGAGGTGACATATCTTAGCCTCACATTGGAGTTTTTGTGTAGTCTCAAAGTTTTTGAAGGAGAAAGATATGGGGTATGTTTGGAATTTAGGTTTTGTAATGAAACCCACCGGATGCATTTGGGTACTTTTGGTGAAATTTTTGGACTTGAAATACCCGAGACCGACCTTGAGAAACCCATAGGGTTCAAGGAGTCACACTTGCGAAGAGTGATTACTGGGTTGGAATTAAATGGTTTTAAGAGGTGTCATGCTATCTATATTCATCATCCGGTCATTAGAGTGTGGCATCAATTTATTGCGGGGACTATCAATGGTAGGAGTGACATGGGAAGCGTTAGTCAACTTGACATGACTTTCCTTGAGTCTTATTTGAATGTACAAGGATTGTCAAAATACAACTTTAACCCCGCTGACACGGTTGTTGATGGTCACGCGGTCATCACACGCCCAATCAAACACATTTATATTTCTCAACAAACAACTAGTTAGTGGTTAAGTCGAGGTCGATCTACATGACGGTGTGCTTTGGGTTCTAAGTCTATCTATCTCAATTTATGCTAGTGTCACAATTGTTGCGGTTTGAAGTTGATGAGTCTAAACTAATGAAAGCAATAAAGTAAAGCAAGCAATAAATCAAAAGATGTAAACAAATGATTAAAAGCACTAGGATGTCTTGGTTTCATAGGGGATTCATGGTGGTGATCATACAAACATGTTTCCATAGTTGCAAGCAATTAATGTTGTAGAGGAACCGAGTTAGTTTATGTCTTACGGTTCATAAGAAGATTTGGGTCCCGGAGCCGAGTCGTCTAGACTGTACAACACCTACAAGTCGGCTTACTTTCTTCCTATTCACTTCTATGCATGGTCTAACAAGACTCGAGTTGGTTTATATCTTACAAGTCTGGTTGAATAGATAAGAGATGGGTAAAAAATGCAAGGTTTCATAGTCTAGCATTTCATCAAATATAACATGTGCATAGGTTTACATTATAACAATCAAGCAATCATAAGATAACATATTAGATTAAGTATGGATTTACCCCCATGTTATAGTTCCCCTAATCCCCCATTAATCCTAGCTAGAAGACTACTCACTCATTATCATGGAAGACATGTTATCAATGGTGTCAATCATCACAACAAGTATAAACATGATAAAAGAGTGAAGAAATAAGTAATAAAGAGTAAAGAGTAAAGGAATTATACCAAACTTAAGATGAACAATTGGAAAGGAAAGAATAATAGAAGAAAACCTGATTGATTGATGAAGAGTCGTCAATTCTCCAATAATAACCCAATAATCTTCAATTACCCAATAATAAACTTGAACAATAATTAAGGAAAGATTAATGTGGAATGATTGAGATTAATCTATTCTAATCTACTCCTAATCTAATCTAAAAACTTGGTTTAATTTAAGGAAACTTTGCCTCCACTAAGAGGGCTTTTTTTTTTATTATTACAAATGGAGTATATATAGTGGACATCATTAGGTTAAGCAAGGGTAGATTAGTAAATAACATTCTTAAGTGTTGAAAAGAGCTTTGCAAGTCCCGAGGGACATGCGCGGATCATGTAGCGACTTTTAAGAAGATCCGTGCGTCCTGGCTTGAGGCACGGTTGATCCTGTAAGCGAATCCGCTCGGATTGGCTGCAGGACGCTCAGATTCTCGGCTGAGACGCGTGACTTGGTTTTGGGATGCTCGGATCCTGTGCTGAAACGCTCGTCCAGAGCTTGGGAAGCACGGATCCTGGGAATGGGTTCCATCTCCTTGCTTTTAAGCCTATGATCCTTCTATATACTCTTTTATTCTTCATCCTTGGCCATCATTCTTGCCTCCTCTTCATACTAGTCCATCCAAGATCGTCAACAAGATTCCGAATATGCGCGAGAGACGGGAATTCCGCCTCACTATACATATAAAATGCAATAGGAAAGCAAAATAGGAAGGGATTGACGGATAAAATGGTCATGAAATGCTATATTAGTATGCAAAATAGGTTCAATTAGGGGACTAAATATGCGCAATTAAGAGTCACATCAAACATCCCCAAACCGAACCTTTACTCGTCCCGAGTAAAGAGGTGACTAGAACTAGACCTTTATTTAAACTATCCTAGTAATATAACCGATGTGAGACAATTAGCGGGTCTCACTCCGCCCCTTCAACTCACAATAAGACATCCATGAGGTAAGATACCTTCTTGCAAGGCAAGGTGGGGCTTGCCAAAATGGCGATACATCCAAGCATTAAGCACGCAAGATAAGTAATGGATGCATCTACAAAAGAATAGCCACTTTCCTCATCTAAGTGGCGGAAATCATCTACAAGGGAAGCAATTTAAGGGTACACACTTCTTCATAGATATTGTTTCTCTAAACTACTAAGTCTAAAAGGATACCAACAAATCACCTCCAAGTTGTGTCAAACTAGGGTACTTTTATCCTCAATCGCTAAATGCTTTTGTCAAGAGTAGGCTGCCTATGGTGTTAGAAACACTGTAGGATCGCGGAATTCCCCCTCTTGCCTAGACAAGAAGAAGGGTCGTCCCCTCTCCACCATGCAAGAAATAAGATCAATGGATAAAAGGGATCAACATGCTTTGAGTTTCTCAATGGTAGTTTGCTTTTGATTTGTTTTTGCCCCCAATTTCTTATTGTATTTGACATTTGAGAACATTTCTTTGACATTTTTTTATGTTTGGCAATTTCATACTTGGCAATTTCTTTGCATTCTTTTTGAACATTTTCAAAGTAACCCCATTTTGTAGCAAGGGTACTTTTATTGAAGCATTGGAGTCTATTTTTGCTCCTCTTTTCATTTGATGCAATTTTTGCAAACATTTGATTTCGATTTGGTACTTGAACTCAATTTGGAGATTTTTGTGCCCATTCCCTTTTTGTTGGTAAAATATGATGATAAAAGTGTAAAAACGGTTGCATGGCTTCAAAGGTCACCTTGGAATAAACGGTAGCCATGAAGTTATCACACCACAAGGTACTCTTGACTAGGCCTTAGTCCATTGGTCAAAAGATACTAGTATGACACATCCTAGGGTGTCTTAAGGGTATTCTAGCAAACAAAGTCTCAAGGAGAAAAATTATCTACAAGGGCCTTATATACACTTGTCAAACTTCCCAAATAGGCATTTTCACAAAATTTTCTAACCATGCAACTACATGCCATGATTCAACTAACATATATACAACTCTAATGCATATGCTTCTATCAACTATTATGCCATATAATCTAGATGGAAACTCTTAACAACACATTGGTTCATACCGCATCAATCAAAAGATAGCCACATTGTCATTAACATATAAAAAGGAGGAAGGAGATTTGGAAAGATCATACCATGCGGTCTTCTATTTCATTCATGCCTCGAATGTGGCGTAGAAGACCTAATGGGATAAGAGTGACAGACAAACAAACAAACAAATATATACAATATATACAATTCTACACTACAAAGGAAAGAACATGTTTATGGTTTTGAAATTTTCAAATTTTTATGGATTTTGTTTTTATGAAATTAGAAGACATATTTTTGAGTTTTGTTTTTTTTTTAGAAAATTTTCAATTTTTATGTATTTTGGAATATAAATTCCCATCCCCCACTTTATTTTGGACATTGTCCTCGATGTACATGTAGGAGTAGGAATGAAAAAGAAATACATGTTTTTGTATTTTTAGAGTTTTATGGAAATTGAAGTACAAATGCAATGATATGATATGAATAAATGCATGCTCTAACTAAATGCAATTCTATATGACATATATAACAAATGAAAGCAATATATACTACACTATATGATGCATGTTTTCTATTGAGCTATGGTCACCTATGATCAAACCTCCTCAAACCAATTTTAAGCACTATTTCTAGTGTAGGAGAAATGAGGTTGGGTCATTAGTGACTATGCATGAATTCTAGTCTATATTCAACTAACTACATGAATCATGTGAGATATAATACAATGTAAACTAATCTAATCATATGAGATATATTACAATGCAACTATACATGAGAGATAGGGGGAAGGTATCATACAAATGGAGGTGGTGTAGTTGAGCACCTCTAGCCATCCTACTCATCATCATCATCATCATCGCGATCTTCACGTCCGCTAGATCCTCTGTGGTCATATCCTCCTCCTTGGTTAAAGAATCCCCCACTTTGGTCTCCAAAGTTTCCTCCTTGGTTGCCATAGTTAGGGAACAAGAGATGTGGTTGAGCCCAAGATGGATGAGGGCCTCTAGGGTTGATGTACCCTTGTTGAGCCATGTTGTAGTAGGAGGGGTATTGGGCCAAGTAGTTGTCAACCCTCCCACTGTACACTCCAAGATCTACATTTTTCATGAGCTTCATCAAATTGGTCATGGATGGAGCTCTCGGGTCTTGAGGAGTGAATGGTACATGTTGTGTTGGGTAGGGTGGAATGGGTACATTATATGGTGGTGCGGCGCCCCATTCCGGTAACTCGCGAGGTCGATGAGGTGCTTCTTCTCTTGGTGGTGGGTTGTCATGGATTTCAATGGGGATGAGGTAGCTTGGCCTTTGAGAATACCGGCTCAAGCATGGCTCGGTAGGTGGTATGTTCCATCCCCTTAGAATAAGTGATGTGCAACCCTTGGTGAACCATTCTACACTTTCGGCCTCATTGTAAGTACACCAACAGTGGTGGTTGAAGATAGCATCCTCATCTATAAAAGTGCTCCCCTTGAGCTTTTCATAGCTTCCATCAAGGTTGAACCCGGGGCAAAGTTCATTGGCCCAAATTGTAATTAGGCCTCCCATCAAAAAGGTTTTGATATGAGTGTTCCCTTGTGCAAAGTCATTGAACCGTGTAAGCATCTCAAAGGGTGTGTTTTAATTGTAGGGCCTTGTCCCTTGCACATTCAAATATGACTCTAGAAAAGTCAAGTCGAGAAGGGTGCACCTATCTTGCTCTTGTCTGCCACTGATAGTCCCGGCGATAAACCATTCGGTAATCCTAATTACCGGATGTTGGATTGCAAAGGTATAACATTGCTTATAGGAATGAAGTTCTCTCCCAGAAATAGCCACCCAAAGGTGGTTGACACTAAAGTCGTAGGGTTTATCGGTGTCATCCCTTGGTACCTCAAGATCAAAAATACTTGCAAATTGGTCTAGAGTCAACCTATGGTCTCTATTGCAATGACGGAACATCAAACCAACATTTCTTTGCCGAGTGGTGACTACCCGGAGACTACACAAAAACTCTAGCGTGAGACTCAAGTATGTGTCCTCATGGGAATAGAACATTTTCTCTAGACCCATACCATTGAAAATCACCTACGTTTGGTTCCTTATGCCAAGTATCTCTAATGCATCAAGATCGATGAATTGAGTGGGTTCATAGTCCTTACCTAGCAATTGCTCAAATCATTGGCGGTGTTCATCTTTGGTGAAGATTACCTCCGGGAAATACTCAAGTTGTGCAACACCTTCTATCATTACATTCCCTTGGCCCCTTGCCTCTCGTGGGGCGGATGAAGTAGCACCCTTGCGTCGCTTGGGAGCGGAATCGGCGGCTTTCTTGCTTTTGCTCCTTAGATTCATCATCCTTGCTTGATGTGGTTGGGATTTGTTTGATTTGTGATGGGGTTTTTGTGGGGATTTTGTGATGGGTTTTGTTTGTGGATGATGAGATGTAGTTTTGATTTGATAAGATAAGGAAATAGGGATGGCGGGGGAGGGGGTGGCATTTATATCGAAGATAGAGTTCTGGGACGAGCGGGCTAGAGTTGGGCTCGGGCGGATCTAAACTGTGACCCAGTCATTACCCGTTATAATCCGTGCGTCATGTCATCGGCTCGAGCGTCCTGAGGAAGCAGTACGGGCGTCCTGTTAAGGAGACGCGCGTATCCCCTTACAGCTAGTCTTGTTGTTTTACATTCAGGTCAGGATGAGCGGCTTGGCTTCAGGTGTTGGGAAATGTGTCCTCAACAATAGTGCGATCATATGATTTAAATATCATTATTAAATCTCATTTTAAGAATACAAT
Source organism: Silene latifolia (assembly GCF_048544455.1). Taxonomy (NCBI): domain Eukaryota; kingdom Viridiplantae; phylum Streptophyta; class Magnoliopsida; order Caryophyllales; family Caryophyllaceae; genus Silene; species Silene latifolia. The sequence continues at coordinate 2,674,914 of NW_027413827.1, read as the reverse complement.
TGGGAAGTAATATTGTTACTGTCAACTGGTCAACATATATCGGTAATGATTGGCTGACTAGAGTTTGACATTACTGTCGTGTGACGGTGGTGATCAGTTGACCCCCTAGGTCATACCTAAAGGGCAATACTCTTAATTGATTATTTAATTAATCGTATAACGTTGCGAGTTAATTAAATTACTTGAAAATTGACGGACAATTTTGGAAGTAAAATTTTACGTATCAAATTGAAATGTGATTAAATAAGATACGGTCTGAGTAATTAAATTGTATAATTACTCGGATGAAATAAATTGTTTAATGTAACAATTAAATTGAATGAATTGTTATAAATACAATCAGTTGTGATTTATAAATTGGTAAAATTTTTGGCACAAGTAAATATGAAATTACTAAGTCAATTTTTGTATGTGACGTATTTTTATTAATACGTTGATTTTTAATATGTTAAAAATACATAACAAATATATGTGACATGTGACATGTAACATATAGACAATTGACAAAAATAATATGGGATACATATTATATAGTGGACCGAAATAAAGAAGAGGTTTAAGCTAATTAATTGTTTAATTAGTAGCTAAACATAATGATTGTTTTGCTTTAGTAGCCTTACATGCCTATAGTGCATTGTGAAGACAAATGAGCCCATGCATTGGCTCCTTTCCACCTCCTCTTGGCCGGATTTTTAGAGAAGAAAAACCACTTGGTTTTTCTTCTTATTTTGAGATACACCATAATGTAATGTGTGTGTGATATTCATTAAAACTACTCATCCAAAATACAAGTTCTAGTGAGAAGAAAAATCCTCTCTTCTTCTCTCTTAAAAACCGAAACTTTTATATGATTTAAAGAGTTTTGGTTCAATTTTCTACTAAGATTAATATTATACTAGATCAAATAATATTAATTAGATTTAGAGTTAGCCTTGGGTATAAAGCTTGGGGAGAGATCTTAAACTTAGATCTTGTTCATCCATAAGGAAAGCTCAAGAACAAAAGAAAAGGAGATTTCTTTTGTGCCCTATAAAACCGAAACATCTATGTAAGGATATGATTTCTTCTCTTTTGTTATATTGTTTGCATGCATAAAATCCACATTTAATTTTATGACAAATTAATTTTAACATATATGAGTATGTTTAAAGTGTATATGAATCTACATTTCCTTCAATCGGTATCATGAGCCACGGTTGTTTGCATGCAAATTGGTTAAAAGTTTTTCCGAGTTATATGAATAACAAAATAAAACTTGTAAAATTTGTGTTATTATGATATATCACGAAATAATTACATGCATGTTAATATTTCTGGTCCTAAAGTGTTTTAGGATATTTTGGTTAATTTTTCGGATTTTTATTGTTCATAATTTACAATAATGGCATTTAAATGTGATTTTATGAGTAAAAATGTCATTTTTGGTCTAAAAATAGCTATACTTCGAATTTTCACTTGGTTTTTGGATATGTTGTTACATATATTATTTTGAGATAACCTGTAAATTTTCATAATTTTTGCACTTGTTATGCTCGAAAAATGAATTTTTCATTATTAAATTCGGATTTAAGAGAAAAATAGGTTAATATGAGTTAAATTTCGAATCTGGTCATAGAAAATTAATATGTTGTCACATGCAATTTTACAAGATGTGTGTAAAATAATTGGCTATAAAGAAGTCATTTAGCATGATTTATGAATTTTTGGAGAAAAATTAGCATAAATAGTGACATTATTAGTGTAAAATTAATAAAACATAATCTATGACTTAGGAAAAACGTCTAATGTTGCATTTTATTATATTTTTCAGATCTAAAATGAAAAGTTAATGAATATAATTTTTCCATGTTTTTATGATTATTTTATTAAATATTGATAAACCGCAACATTGTTTTTCCGGAAAATTTTCGAAATTTTTAACCTAAGTTTTTGAACATTATGAGTGTCATGGATTTTTTTCCAGAATGTTCATGAATTTAAATTTCAAATTTTGAATTTATTTGAAATTTTTCGATTTATTTGAAGTTTAATAGCTTATTTTTGTAATTTTTGGTCCATTTATGAACAATTTTGTAAATAAAGGTTAATTATGGTCAAATTATTAGTGAAGACTATATTTTGAGTCCTAAGAGGTTAGGGTAATTAACTTATGCATAAATATGAGTTTATGTATTTTTGTGATTATAAAATGTTGAAATCACGCAAATCCGTAAAAACCGAGTAATATACGATATTGGCTAATTAAAGGCGATTTAGCATAAAAATTGAGCATGTTTATACATATTATAATGCTGCATTTTCTTATGATTGTCATAATTTTAATTTATGTAATTTTGAAATTATGTAATTTTACTTAGTATGGCCTTAGATTTTAATTGGTATTTCCCGAAATGTATGGGAATATCGATTCGGTTGTAATTTTTTATTGTGATCTCGTATCACCGTTTTGTAATTTAATAGATTTATTTTATTTTAGTTACAAATGTATAATAGGAAATTATGTAATTTATTATGTAATTTTATTCATTCCGGAGTTCCCAAAGACGGATTTCTTCAAGAATGGCGATAAATAAAGACGGTGTTACCTCGAGATGCGTGCCACAACCGAAGTTCAAGGGACCAATGGAGTTGGTTTCCGAATATGTAATAGTTAAAGAGTTTTTCTATTTTAGGAAAGGCCATACTAGGATTTATTTATCTTTATGCTTGCGTTTTATTTTATGTCACATGCATCGCTAAATCGCCATAACTAAAACATGCATTGTTATTTTATCGAGTTTATCGACCGTGTCAATTTGAATTATCGTAGTTCACCGCTTTAGTTCACTTAAAACGTGATAGATAATAAATTGACATGACCTCTCGCTAAAACAAACAATTGAGACATAGCCTTACCAAATAGTAGAAACCATGAAAACCTATTTCGCGAGGGAGTGCGCTCGGCTACCCCGGGGTACAAACCTTGTTACGTAGGGGAAGTGGGTGATGAATGTTAATCCACCGAATTCATGTTGATAAGGGATGTATCGGCCACACCGTGCCCAAGTTAATGTGGGTTTGGATAATGGACACATTTATTCGAAATTTGGATTGAACTCAACAAAAGTTATTGACAAGGGATGTATCGGCTACCCCGTGCCCTTGTTGATGTGTTTTGGGCTATAGATAAACATTAGAGTAATTTTATCGACCAAGAGTTCTAAAAGTAGAATCGATTAAAAGGTTAATCCACCGAGTTATATTGATAAAGGTTGAATCGGCTACCCCGTGCCTAAGTCGATATGAATTTGGGTCTTGGAATCATTTATCATAGTTGGGTAGAGGTCACTATGTAAATGCTTTACTTGTTATTTACAAGTATTAATATAACGATAAATGTTTTGTTTTCACTATTCCGTTATTATATTGTTCTATTTCTTAACCACAATTCATATACGATATCATTTCGTTTTTGATTCAAATCTCCATTAAAACATCGTAACTAAAGACAAATATGAGTTTGCTTCTAAAACCTCAAATGAACCATTGCTAAGGATCTCTTATAAAGAGTATAGATAGAGGTTATTCATTATCAAACAGGTTTTTTGATTCTTGACTAACACATCTACTTACAATGGATTATTATTCATATACTTAATTGAATTAAGTACCTTGAAGCGATAAATTATTTTGGTAATTAGTTTTGTCAAGAATTCGTAATTGACCAAAATAACGCAACCACCTCAATGAAAGTTTTGAAGACTAAAACGAACAAATGAAGAGTGTTCTTCATGAATTCAATTTTTCTTCTCAAAGCAAAGACTCATTGAAATGAGTGGGAGCATTCTCTTAAACCGTTAAGATGAGAACGAGGTTCAAGAAGTAAGGATTATAATGGAATTGATACAAGGTAATGTTAAAGGTAAAGTTGTTGAGAATGACGATACTAAACCTATCAATCCCGACCGATAAAGTTTCCATTGTCTTAAATGTTGGACACAAGAAAGGAAACTACCCCAAATTATTGAAGAATCAACAAGATTAGTTGTGGGACATCTAAATGGGATCTTCTTCTTTAAGTGTTTATTTGATTAAACATAAATTTTGCTAGTACGACTTCGTCAATATTAGAAACCAGTGGAGGTTTTCATCATTATGTTGGATACATAGGATGATTAGAATATGACGACTAGCAACAATGAAGTCGAGAGAAAGAGTCATTGTGTACCAAAATCTAGTTTTTGGGTTTGGAGTTGTGCTTAATTGTGACTATTAAGTACATAAACTCTAAATTAGAATACAAGCTTGTTACGATACAAAAGAGGTTTTCACTTTTGTGACCCTTTACACCACGATTTGATATATGGCTAGCCCATTATCAAGGTGATAATATTCTAAACCAAACTAGAACGATATATCATGAAGATGATACAAGACTCAAATTGGTAACCCAAGATTAAACCTTAAAATTTTGGAATGATGAACGCAAAGAGTTATCGAGTACTCTTGAAACCATTAGATTGTTAATGGTATATGCGTATCTTGTATTCAAAACAAGATGTCTCGTGCCTTTTGGTTGAAAAGGAAATCGAGGTTGTATATCATCGATCCAAAATAGGTTGATCAATTTTTACCAACGATTAAAGTTGACACTAGTGTGTTCACTTAATAAGGTAAATAGAGAAATCTTTGAAGAAATTCAAAAGTTCAAGGAATCACGATATAGTCGTGATGGGATTATCAAAGTGAAGACTTTGATATAAGCCAAAGGAAATGTGATATAGTATCACAAGTTAATCTCTCTTAGCACGCATTATGAAATAATGTGTGGATGGATAAGAAATCAAACGCTATTTGATATGGTTTGGACTTCAATCAAGTTACTTTGAGTCACTTGATCCTTTTGGGGATTTTATCATTTTTGTCTAAATTATTTTTCCACTAAAACGAATCATATGAGATATGAAATGGTAAGGGTACCATGCTTGTAAGTTCTCACAAGAAACAAATGTTCATTTTTTCCCTTTCTATTTTCACGAGTACGACGGGTTTGCGGCTCATGAAGCTGTCTTTCTAAAATACAAGTTTATTTTTAGAAGACAGAGTGGGAGAAATTATTCAAAGAGCCACAAAGATGTTATGTCGCAAGAAACTGGACTTTCTTGGCTACGTGAGATGTTTTGTGTAATTTGCTACGTGAGATGTTTTGTGTAAAACGTTGTCGCAAGAAACTGGTCTTTCTTGGCTACATGAGACGTTTTGTGTAAGACATTGTTTCTTCAAAACCTAGGAGGTTAAAATTCGTCACTTGTTAAAAATGATGAATTCATGTTACTTTTAAGAAAGTAAAGAGCCTACAACTTACAAAAGAAATCGTTTGATTCAAGTTGATTACTTCTAGAAAGTAATGAACATATGACTTACATAAGAGTGATTAAGTCACAACTCAATATAAGGCTTAGAGCCATGAAAATCCGAAATAAAAGGCTTGATTAGTTGCAAAGGGTTTTGCACTAATAAAGAGAGATTTCAAGGTTTTATTAGTTGCAAAGGGTTTTGCACCAATTGAAATGCTTAAGTCTATTTGGATCTTCTTAGGGATTGTGTTTCATTATTATGAAATACATAGCGAGAGAATCTAAAACCCACTTCTTCAATTAGAAGGAATGTATTCAATACATGTCTTGAGTTTTGAAGATTCTTGCAATCCTAAGATAATGTGAAACTTAAGAGAGGGTCTTAAGTAGGACATCAATGAGTTGGAATCAACATTTTTGGATCATGTGATAAAACATTTCTCGATAAGTCGAGAAGTTGTGTTTGTACATGTAGTTTAGTGGGAGTTACGGAAATTTTAATTAGTCCGATATGTGGATAACATATTGATCATCAAGAATGATTTAAGACTTTTGGAGTATTATAATACATCTTGAATATCCGGATTTATGAAGATAAATCCACATGATATTAGCGTCGAGAAGAAGTCTTATGTTGATAAGATTCATGACTAGTTCAATTAAATTGAACATATTTGATTGATTCCATTTGCTTCCGCTGCCGGATCAATTAAATAAGTAATGATGTATAACACTTCATATACTTTGAGTATGATGAATTGTTTTCAAAATCGAATTTAAGTAATCTTTACCTAGTGTATAAAGATTACCCTTAAGTGCTTGCAGAAGCATTAAGGAAGTAAAGCAAAGTGTTCATGATGCAATTTTGTGTAAGGGTGTTACACAAGTGACAATTGACAATTGAGGTTGCGCATGGTTTCCGACAAAACCATAATCAAAACACATTAGGATGGTTAAGATACTATTGTGGCTATGATAATTAAGAAGTAGATTTTCTAGAATCGTTCTAGGCAATAAAGAACAATGAGAGATATATATATAACGGAAATTGAGTACACTTGCAATCATGAGATGTGCAAGAGGATGAGTCCCGCACTTTGTGAAAACAAAGTGGGAGCTATTCTTAGGCTAAGAGGGCCTATGTCTTGATTGGATCTCGACACGTACTCAGAAAGTTTTGTAATGCAAATGTATACATTACAAAGGAAAACGAGTATGTAGTAAGGTTGAGTAAGGTACAAGAAATTGATAAAACCTACTAACCAAAGCCTTCTCAAAGGCTAAACATGATGAGTCATGTCATTTCAATTGAATTGAAATAAACAACTACGTACAAGATCAAATTAGATTATAGAACATGAAATAGTAATCGAGCATTGACTATTCATGTGTGATAATCGCATTTGTCGTTCGAGTTTTATTTTAAAACTCTTTTATTATACTTTGTTACATCCAAACGGGTTGTGGAGACAATTGAACCCCGTTAAAGTGAACACGGATTAGCATTGTATTCGCCCATAGTCACTTGTATGAGGTGACGTCTCGAAGTGACTAGAGTGTGATGCGATTGATGGCAAGTTCAAGTGCCATACAGTCATGTGAGATGACTAGTCGATCACATAGGCAGATGTTAGGAACACCTTGTCGGGCCTAATGACCGCTTATAGAGTTCTGGCAAATTTATATAGCCTGGTCGTGGCGAGAGCTGCTATAGTATTCAAATGAGTCGATTCTTTTGACTAAAGACTATTCACCTAAGATGGCTCAGTTTCAGATTAACTTTGATTTGTGTTACTACGACCTTCGTAAATGGGGTCAAATGGGCATATTTTGGGTTATGATGGCTGTGGCTAGTCGAAGGGAATGAGTGCGATAGGAATTGTCCATCCCCGTGTCAGGGTTAAAACAATATCTCAGGGCCACTCGAGGAGTAATGAACTGGAAATGCGTGGCCACGCTCGGAAGGTATCCAGAGTGGATAAATCCGGTCAATCAGTTATTCTCCAGATCGAGGAAACCACTCTCGATATGATCACTTGCAAGTACGACCTGAAAGACACCTTGCATTGAGTGGGAGATAGTAATAGGACAAGAGAATTGGTGACGCACACTTGTCGAGGACAAGTGGGAGATTGTTGGGAAATGTGTCCTCAACAATAGTGCGATCATATGATTTAAATATCATTATTAAATCTCATTTTAAGAATACAATTGGGAAGTAATATTGTTATCGTCAATGGTCAACATATATCGGTAATGATTGGTGACTAGAGTTTGACATTATTGTCGTGTGACGGTGGTGATCAGTTGACCCCCTAGGTCATACCTAAAGGGCAATACTCTTAATTGATTATTTAATTAATCGTATAACGTTGCGAGTTAATTAAATTACTTGAAAATTGACGGACAATTTTGGAAGTAAAATTTTACGTATCAAATTGAAATGTGATTAAATAAGATACGGTCTGAGTAATTAAATTGTATAATTACTCGGATGAAATAAATTGTTTAATGTAACAATTAAATTGAATGAATTGTTATAAATACAATCAGTTGTGATTTATAAATTGGTAAAATTTTTGGCACAAGTAAATATGAAATTACTAAGTCAATTTTTGTATGTGACGTATTTTTATTAATACGTTGATTTTTAATATGTTAAAAATACATAACAAATATATGTGACATGTGACATGTAACATATAGACAATTGACAAAAATAATATGGGATACATATTATATAGTGGACCGAAATAAAGAAGAGGTTTAAGCTAATTAATTGTTTAATTAGTAGCTAAACATAATGATTGTTTTGCTTTAGTAGCCTTACATGCCTATAGTGCATTGTGAAGACAAATGAGCCCATGCATTGGCTCCTTTCCACCTCCTCTTGGCCGGATTTTTAGAGAAGAAAAACCACTTGGTTTTTCTTCTTATTTTGAGATACACCATAATGTAATGTGTGTGTGATATTCATTAAAACTACTCATCCAAAATACAAGTTCTAGTGAGAAGAAAAATCCTCTCTTCTTCTCTCTTAAAAACCGAAACTTTTATATGATTTAAAGAGTTTTGGTTCAATTTTCTACTAAGATTAATATTATACTAGATCAAATAATATTAATTAGATTTAATGGGACGTGCGTCCTAGGAAAAATCTGCCCAGATCTTCTTCCAGGAAGAAAAATTGCTCCATACATGGTTCAGGACGAGCGTCCTGGTGTCGGCTCGAGCGAATCAGAAGCGGGACGTGCATCCTGGCTCCAAGTCACGCGGATTTTGTGACAGCAATCTATTTTGCCTGAAGCACAGCTCGGGACGAGGGGGCTGCTGTCGGGATGTGCGTCCTGAGTTGTTCTTTATCAACCCTTCAATTGTTTCATGCTAATTCCTTCCCTTGCACCCTTTTGTGCTTCCTTCCTATCAATTTCTGAAAATTTGCTCAAAGAATGGGTAAGTAACCCTCCCTCACAACTCTCATGTAGAAAAATGCAAGTAAACTAAAAGTACATTAAATATGTTACAATGCAAAGTTGTAGAAAGGAATATTTTACAAATGGTGGTTTGAGATAGGACTCCACCAAACTAGTTTGAAATGTTGAAATCTATTGTCCATAGAGCTCAAGGCCCTTAAAAGTTGGTCATAAGTTTGTGAATGGTCCTCAAGTAAGCATGAATAAGTTTTGAACCATTATAAAATAGAGTAAGGCCAATCCATGAGGGACCTCCCTTTGAACTCCTTCTTTTTCTCTTTTGCTTTGTCATGATGGCCTTACCGGCTCTTAAAACTAGCAAACTTGAGATTCTTGTCATTGGGGATTTTCCGGTTGGTCCTATTTCTTCCCAAGTTGATGACGAAAATACATGGACTAGGTGATTTTCCAAGAATAGAAGGTGAACTTCCATGGCATTGATGATGGGGTGTTTTAGGAGTTGGCATAGTGGGTGCCAAATTTCCACAAGTAGACTCCTTCTTAGCCCTCTCTTTGAGCTTGTCCACTAGGTAATTCTTGTATGATGATTTGACTTTCGTGAAAAGGTCCATAATGTCATCTCAAAGTATCATGGGTTCCATAGTGGGTTTGAAAAGGCTCTTATGAAAGTATTCCTCCTCTTCATCGAAGCGAACTTCAAACTTCTCAAAGATGGGCTCCTCAAGCAACTTGATTTCACAACTCCATTTGTCATTTGGGCCTATCTTTCCTTCATCATCTTCTTCCATAGGTGCGTCATCATTGCTTTCTCCATATGAATCATAAATAGGGGCTTCATTTCTCCTCAAAAGTTCTTCCTCCACCGTCTTAATGTTCACATCAAAGGACACACCCTTATACTCACAAAGGCTAAGAGTATTTGGCTTACTCAACCTCATATCTTCCTCATCAAATACCACACTTTCATATTCACAAGAGCTCAAGGAGATTGGCTCCTCCCACTTCTCGTCAAAGGTAACTCCTTCAAACTCGCATTCATGATCAATGTCTAAGGAATGGTGAGAAGTAGTTACTTGGGCTTCCTTCATTTGGGCAATTTGAATTGCCAACTCCTCACCATGGGTAACAATGCTTTGAAGAACATTATCCCTATTTTGGCTCTCCTCTAGCACTTGTTTGAAGAAATTTTGTTGATCTCCCATCATTTGGAGAACCACATTTTGTGTTGGAGTATGTGTGTCCTCGACAATAATGCGATCACATGTTTAAATCTCTTATTAAGAATACATAAGGGAATGTAACATTTTATTGTCAACTGATCCACATTAATCGGTAATGATTGGCTGACTAGAGTTTGACATTACTGTCGTGTGACGGTGGTGATCAGTTGATCCCTTAAGGTCATACCTCTAAGGAAACATTCTTAATTGACTAATTAATTAATTGTATGTTGATACAAGTTAATTAATTCCTTAAAATTGAACAAATGATTTTGTGAGTAATTATACGTATTTTATTGTAATTCGATTATATAAGATTTGTTCTAAGTAATTAAATTGTTTTATTACTTAAGGCTTATTTATTGTTTATGAAACAATTGAAATAAGAATGAATTTATTATTATAAATACAAGTAGTTGTGATTTATAATTATATGACCCATTTTAAGTAATAGTAATTGTGAATTACTAGTTAATTTTGTATGTGATTTATTTTATTTATATAACGATTTTTAATGTGTTAAAAATGCATTATTTAAACCACATGTCTAGTAACATGTCTAATATGTCACACAATACATATTAACAAATTGACAAAGTTAAAATGGATCCACATTACACATGTAAATCGTGTAAATGGAAGAAGATGGAGGATTTGTGCTTTGATTATTTTAATTAGTGGGTAACATAATCATTACCTACTAATTATAGACTATTATGGCTAGTCTCTTGTGAAGAGCAACTAGAAAATACATTGGGCACTCTTCCCTTGTGCACCTAGCCGGCCACCCTCGAGGAAGAGAAGAGTTTTTCTCTTCTCATAATACACTAATTCATTCTTATAACATTATTCATTCACTTGAATACAATTTTATCTCTCTACTTCTTGTTGTCGAACAAAAGACAAAATCTCACAAAATCACTAATATTATTTCCTAAATACTAGAAGTAGTATACTTATAATATTAGCAATAATTTTAAGGGAACAAATATTAATTCTAGTAATCAAATTAATATTTGTATTAAAGAGGTTTTCTTGGTACAATCCTTGAGGAGAGATTCTAAATTGAATCTTGTTCATCCATTTGGAAAGTTGAAGAACTAAGTAAGGTAGGAGACCTTACTAGTGCCCTAATAGCCGAAATATCCAACGTAAGGAACCGGTTTTCCTTTACTCTTATTTTGTTTTGCATGCATAAGATCTTTAAGTTTTTATGACTAAAACTTTAAACTAAAATATGTGATATGTAAAATATGATTTCCTACAAGTGGTATCAGAGCAACACGGTTGTTGCATGCAAAATCGGGTTAGTTTTTCCGAGTTAATTAGTTAACATATAAAACTTGTTATTTAGGATTTATGAAGATAAATCATGAAATAATTTTGCATGTTAAACGTTTCTGGTCCTAAATGGATTTTAGGTCATATGGGACGATTTATGGATTTTTATTGTTCATTTTATATATTATTGGCATTAAAATGTGATTTTATGAGAAAAATATCATTTTTGGACCAAAAATACCTAAACTTCGAATTTTTCAGTGGTTTTTGGATATATTTTCACATATATTATCTACTGATGACATGTTAAATCTAGTGAATAACTAAGTTGTTTTGCATGAAATATGGATTTTATAAGCTTAAATTGAATTTAAAGGGTTTATTAGGTTAATATGAGTTAAATTTCGAATCTGGTCATGGAAATTTTATATGTTGTCACATGCATTTTTACTCAGTGTGTGTAAAAATCTTAGATGTATTGTACTTCTTATGCATGATTTATGAATTTTTGAGTAAAAATTCAATAAATAGTGACTTAAATTAGACTATAATGCTAAAACATATTTCATGACTATAGAAAAACATCATATGTTGCACTTTATCCCACATTTTAGATCTAAAAGTGTAAAGTTGATTAAAATTATATTTTTCATATTTAATGGTCATGGTTGTTAAAACTGATAAACCGCAACGATGTCTTTCTCGAAATTTTTTTGAAATTTTTAACCTAAGTTTTGAATATTATGAGTATCATGGTATTTTTCCAGAATGTTCATGAGTTTAAATTTCAAATTTTGAAATTATTTGGAATTATTATAATTTAATTTGGAGTTTATAGTTTAATATTGTATTTTTTCGGTCCATAATGAACAATACTAAGAAATCAAGTTGAGTTATTGTCAAAATATTAGTGAGAACTAAGTTTTGAGTCCTAAGAAGGTTAGGGTAATTAACTTGAACATAAATATGGATTTATGAGACATTTTGTGATTTTAACAAGCTTATAATCACGTAAATCCATAAAAACCAATAAAATATGCGATATTGGCTCTTAAAAGGCGATTTAGCATAAAATTAAGCATGTTCATACATATTATAATGCTGCATTTTATTTATGATTGTCATACTTTTATTTTATATAATTTTGAATTATGTAATTTTACTTAGTATGGCCTTAGTTTTTTAATTGATATTACCCGAAATACATGGGAATATCGATTCGGTTGTAATTATTGTGATCTCGTATCACCGCTTTGTAATTTAATAGATTTATTTTTATTACAAATGTATAATCGAAAATTATGTAATTTTTATTTATTATTTGTAATTTCCCGGAGTTTTCATGAAGACGGTGTTACCTCGATATGCGTGCCAAGACCGAAGTTCAAGGGACCAAAGGGGTTGGTTTCCGAATTTGTAATAGTTTATTAGATTTACTATTTTAGGAAGGCCATACTAGGACTTTATATTTATGCTTAGCATTTTCTTTATATGTTTGCATGCATCGCTAAATCGCCATAGCTAAACATGCATTTTATTTAATCGAGTCATCGACCGTGTCAATTATAATTATCGTAGTTCATCGCTTTAGTTCACTTAAAACGTGATAGATAATAAATTGACATGACCTCTCGCTAAATTAATAATTGAGATATAACCTTACCAAATAGTAGAACCCATGAAGTACCAGTTTCATAAGGGAGTTAAGCCGGCTTCACCGTCATACAAACCTTGTTACGTTGGCGAAGTGGGGTAGTAAAATGTTATTACATCGAAATTTGGATTGAGCTCAACGGAAGTATTCGTGACCGTAGTCGCATGTGTTCCGGGCTAAAGATAAATATTAGAGTAATTTTATCGACCGAGAGTTCTAGAAGTAGAATCGATTAAAGAGTTAATCCACCGAGTTATATTGATAAGGGATGAATCGGCTCACCGTGCCCGAATTAATATGAATTTGGATCTCGGGATCATTTATAATAGTTGGGTAGAGGTCACTATATAAATGCTTAAAACTTGTTTAAAATGTTAACAAGTATTATTATTATTGTTAAAACAATAGATGTTTATTAATTCCTTCATCTTTATTTTGTAGTCAAATTTGTTTTCTAGTTTGCAATGGCAACTCCAATTTCAAACGCATCCACTAGCTCGAACACTCTCACCAATGTTTCATGGCTCCGATCCTTCATGGATCGTTGTAAACTAGAAAAGAATGGGTCAAGCTTCGCCGATTGGGACGCCCAACTCCGCTTGGCCGCGGAGGGTGACGATAAGATTCGTTACCTCACCGAGGCCTCTCCCGCCGCACCGACCGCTAGGTCTACTCCCGCCGCTAGGCAAGCCTATGAGACTTACCAAAAGGAGTTGGCCGCGATAAAAAATGTGTTGATCTTTTCCATGGAGGCCGAACTCCAAAGGAGTGCTATAAAGATTAGCACCGCCTATGAGATCTATACGAAGCTTGTGACCATGTTTTCACAAGCTCCGAGGATCATTCAATATGAAGCGGCATCCGCATTCTTCGATCTCAACATTAAGGAGGGCCAAAAGGTTAGTCCTCACGTGCTCAAGTTGATGGAACATGTTGAGACGTTGAAAATGCAAAAGGTAGACATTCCCGAAGAACTCATTATTGATCGAATTCTTCATTCCTTGAACAAGGTTAAAGCATATGTTCAATTCTGGGTGAATTTTAATATGCAAAACTTGAAAGTTTCCCTCGATGAATTGCACAAAATGCTTGTGCAAGCCGAGAGGGATATGGGGCTAAATGCTAGCACCACCAAGGATGTGCTCAACATCAATCAAAAGAGCAAGGGAAAATTCAAGAAAAGTGGCGCAAAGGGTAAGAAGCCAACTCCTTTTAAGAACAAGGGAAGAGCTTGTGAAGCTAGCTCCTCTAAGCCCAATAAGGGTTCCCCGTCCGGGGACAAATGCCACTATTGTAATGGCATTGGGCATTGGAAGAGGAATTGTCCTAAGTACCTAGGCGACATCAAAGCTGAAAAGGTTATTCCAGTAGGTAATTTAATTATCCCTATCTTTTTATGTTTCGATCTCAACCTTGCTATTGTGATACAAGTTGTGATAATTCCCTTTTTATTGTAATTAGGGCATCCGAGCAAGGACAAGGGCAAAGAAAAGCAAGCCTAGAAGATCTTGAGGGAAGCTAGATACAGCCGCCCATGGTGCTAGATCAATGGAAGCTTCGCTTTATTTTGTCTTTATTTTATGTTGTATTTTGGAATTTTAGAACTATTTTCAATTTCCTCGTTTGACTTGGGAATTTGTTATTTCCTTAAACAATGGTTGTATTTTGGATTTTGTTGACTTGGTTTGCAACCCAAGTCACTTACTTTATCGTATTGGTTGTTCTAAAATTTATCATCATACATTACTTGCATCTAGAAACATGAGATTATCAACTTAAATTGATTATTTAGACGATTATAATGATCGCGTCATTATATGTCCATAAGCTATGAATTCGATTCTCCTTATGTCATAGTGACTAAAAGTCACAATTTACTTATGAAAGATCAATTATGAAGTTAAGATTGAGTTGTTGAACTCATATAAGGGAACGTTACCAACCTCATTTGATTCACCTATCCAACTCAAATCGTCTTGTCTAAGTTATCCTTTTAAAATATCTCGACTAAATCACTATTAAATAGATATATGATTTATTTTTCTCCTTAACCATCATTATTTGTGGCTCAAAAGCTATCTTTGGAGAAATAGGATATTTTTCTAAAGATAGAGTGGGAGAAATTTAGCCACAAGCCTTGAGAAGGTAGATACTACGCGAGGAGACCAAAAGAAGATGTTCTTATGGATACTACGCAAGGAGACCAAAAGAAGATGTTCTTATGGATACTACGCAAGGAGACCAAAAGAAGATGTTCGTAAGGATACTACTCGAGGAGACCAAAAGAAGATGTTCTTAAGGAAACTATATGAGGACACCAAAAGAAGGGGTTCTTTTAAAATTTAGATCATGATCTATGAAGTTACAAGAGATCTTAAAATTCGACATTTTACTTAAGAGCCCTATGAAACTAAACTCTATGCAATTGTGAAAAGGAGACTGAAACGCACCAGCATTTGTTTACTCACTGTGAGTATAGCAGAAGGGTGGTGTTACTACTGGAAACCTGGCTAAAGAATGCACTAAATGGGAATGCACAGGTGTTGTCTAAGCTGAAGCAGGACATTTGCAGAATGATACAGATTACAGTATGGTACACTTTGTGGATGGAAAGAAATAAGTGCAGGATTGATCTGACTGTCAGAAGACATGAGAGTTTGGTGAAGGAGATCAAAGGATTCATCTGTCTGCATGTGAAAATGATGACACAGGTGCAGTGGCCTGTTAGTATTGAGCATAGCTTTTGGTTGAGATTAAATGATACTGTATGACCATTAGAAAGGAGATCAGTATTAGTTGAAATGTAATGACACGATGTAATTGATTTTAATGTCTTAATGGAAAATCTCACATTTGACCAAAAAAAAAATCTATGCAATTAAATAGATTTATTTGGGATTGTTGAGACCAATCCAAAGTAAATAGAAGTTTATGATTAAGAGTTGCATAGAGTGGCATGTCGATGTCTACAAGAACTAAGTTAATTGTTAACTTAGCTATGGATTCAAAACATTGCTATTCATTATGAAAGTAAGTAAAGTATCAAAGCCACTTCCTAAATGGGTATTTTGAAAGTGATATGTGAATGACATATATGGTTTTGATTAATACTCATTGCTATTCATTATAGTAAGTAAAGTATCAAAGCCACTTCCTAAATGGGTATTTTGAAAGTGATATGTGAATGACATATATGGTTTTGATTAATACTTAGAGAAGCAATGAAAATTCCATTATGTAGTGTTTCCATGGAGAAACATGTGTACACATGGACTTGAGTGGGATCAAATGACTTTCATGTTTAGACATGAAGTTCAGTGGGAGCAATCATCCTCCATGAATCGTATGACTTATTACTCATTGAAAAATGACGTGCAAATAGGTTTTCAATTCTGGATGAAATTTGACATTAAGCATAACTATTATAACATGGGATGTTGGATTGACACTTGGATAAGTATTTTATGATGATAATGATCCTTCTTAATACAATCAGTTTAATAGGTTGTTCATATTGATGAAATTTGAATTATCATAGAGCTATGATTATTCACTTGAACCTAAGAACTATTGTCTACATGAATATGATTACTAATGTTTCCGCCATTAGTACAATCATGTATACCATTATGTATATGTCCTGGATAAATTAAATGTTTGGAGCATGATAAGTCGATAACAAGTCTACCCATATGAGAGTTATTGGTAAACCTTAAGGAACCGTCATGAATTCTCTAGGAGAACTAATGATCTGTTCTATAGTTTGGAAGAGAAATAAGTTGTGTGTTAAGAAGTTACACAAACTCAAGTTTCCAAACTCATTTGGATTTGTGAAAATCCAAGGCAGATTGTTGACATAAGGAGTACAAGACTAGAAAAGAGTATTCTATTGTCATCCATTGCAAATTTCTACGAAATGAACCTAAGTGCGTTGTGATTAAGTGGTGGACGTTAAAAACTATAAGTAGTGTTGTCTACCGAAACCCACATCACAAGTTATGTGATAACACTAATAGCTTCTTTTAAGCTTAGAACCTATGTCTGGTATGAAGTCTATGAAAGAAAAGTAGATCTATATACTTACATATTCATATATGTTATAATTTAATTTGTCATAAAATTAAGGATTGATCTTATGCATGCAAACATTAAAACTAAATAAGGAAGAAACATTGTTCTCACATTGTGTTTTTCGGTTTAATGGGTACAAGAGAGATCACCTTTCTCTCTTGTTCTTGAGCTTTCCCTTTTGGATGAACTAAGATCCAAGTGTAGGATCTCTCCCAAGGATTTATACCCAAAGCTCTCTCTTAATTAAAATTAATATTATGAATACTAGATAATATTAATTTTGTAGAAAATTGACCCAAAAATATTATGGAACACTTAATATTTTCGGTTTAATGAGGAGGAAGAATGGGAGCTTTTTTTTATCTCTCTAAAACTCAAAGAATTAGAATAATGAAGAATGAATTACCCACAAAAATATTTTGTGTATATTAGATAAAATAAGAGGTTTTTCCTCTCTTAAAAACCGGGTGGAGTAGGGGGGGTGGAGGGAGCCAATACATGCACTTGTTTATCTTCACAAGGTAAACTAGGGTTGCATGGCTACTAAAGCAAGTAATCATCATGCCTTCCACTAATACAATCAACATAATATTAGCTTAATACTCCTCCAATTTTCGGCACATTGGATAATATGGATTCCATATTATTTTTGTCAATTGTCAATATGTCACATGTCATATGTAACATAAATTTGTTATGTATTTTTAACATATTAAAAATCAACGTATTATTAAAAATACGTCACATACAAAAATCGACTTTAGTAATTCATAATTACTTGTACCAAAATATTTCTCTAATTATAAATCACAATAAATTGTATTTATAATAATTCATTCAATTTAATTGTTTCTTTAAACAATAATTTCATCCGAGTAATGATACAATTCGATTACTCAGACCGTATCTCATTTAATCAAATTTCAATGTGATACGTAAATTTTACTTCCCAAATCGTCCGTCAATTTTCAAGTAATTTAATTAACTCGTAACGTTATACGATTAATTAAATGATCAATTAAGAGTGTTGCCCTATAGGTATGACCTAGGGGATCAATCGATCACCACCGCCGCACGACAGTAATGTCAAACTCTAGTCAGCCAATCATTACCGATATATGTTGATCAGTTGACAGTAAAAATATTACTTCCCAATTGTATTCTTTATAATGAGATTTAAACATGTGATTATCATGATCAACAGTCGTGATCGCATTATTGTCGGAGGACACATATTCCAACAGTCTAGACATGTATTTAGTAAAATTCATGATATAAGGGATAGCATGAAGTTGAAGGAAATCGCAATTCAGAAAGTTTGGGCACATGGACACATGGTATGTTCACAAACTAAACTTTTATTGCGTCATGCAAGTGCATTAGTGCACTAATATTTATAAGACATGAAGTAGCAACATGGTATTGACTACTCATGTGTGATAATCACATTTATTGTTTGAGTTATTATTAACTCATCTTATACTTTGTTACATCCAAATGGGATTGTTGGGACAATATTGAACCCCATTAAAGTGAACTGGATCAACATAGTATTCGTCCCCTGTTACTTACATGAGGTGACATCTCGAAGCAACTAGAGTGTGATGCGATTGATGGCAAGTTCAAGTGCCATAGAGTCATAAGAGATGACTAGTCGATCACATAGGCAGACTGTGAGGGACACTCTGTCGGACCTATGACCGCTTATAGAGTTCTGGCAATTTTTATAGCCTGGTCGTGGCGAGAGCTACTATGGTATTCTTATGAGTCAATTCTTTGACTAATAACTGTTCACCTAAGATGGCACAGTTTCAGAATGACTTTGATTTATGTTCGGCGACCTTCGAAATTGGAGTCTAATGGGCATGTTTTGGGTCATGATGAGCCGTGGCTAATCGAAGGGAAGAGTGCAATAGGAATTGTCCATCCCCGTCAGGGTTATCTAATATCTCAAGGCCACTCGAGGAGCAATGAACTGGAAATGCGTGGCCACGTTCGGAAGATATCTATGGTAGATAAATTCCGGTCAGACAGTTATTCTCCAGATCGAGAAAACCACTCACGATATGATCAAATGCAAGTACGACCTGCAAGACACCTTGCATTGAGTGGGAGATAGTAATAGGACAAGAGAATTGGTGACGCACACTTGTCGCGGACAAGTGGGAGATTGTTGGAGTATGTGTGTCCTCGACAATAATGCGATCACATGTTTAAATCTCATATTAAGAATACATAAAGGAATGTAATATTTTATTGTAAACTGATCCACATTAATCGGTAATGATTGGCTGACTAGAGTTTGACATTACTGTCGTGTGACGGTGGTGATCAGTTGATCCCTTAAGGTACCTCTAGGGAAACATTCTTAATTGACTAATTAATTAATTGTATGTTGATACTGTTAGAAATCTAGATCTCTTTACTAACATATTCATATATGTTTTATGTTAATTTAATCATAAAATTAATTGGTGATCTTATGCATGCAAACTATAAACAATTTAAAGAAGAAATATTTATCTTACATTGGTATTTCGGTTTATATGGGCACAAGAGAGATCTCCTTCTCTCTTGTTCTTGTGCTCTCCTTAATGGATGAACTAGGATCCAAGTGTAGGATCCCTCCCAAGGTAAAATACCCAAGGAAAACTCTTAATCAAATTAATATTATGTATACTAGAATAATATTAATTTAGTGTAAAAATTGACCCAAAAATATTTGGTTTTGGTCTCCTAAAACCGGTTAAGAGAAGGAGAAGAAGGAAGAAAAATATTTTATCTCTCTATAATATTTTGATGGATGAATAATGAATAATAATACAATACACTAAAATGTTATGTAGTGTGTATGATAAATTATAAGGCAAAAACCCTTGGTTTTGTCTTATGTGAAACCGGGTAAGAGGGAAGAGAGGGGAGCCAATGCATGCATGAGTTTGTCTTCACAATGACAACTAGGTTGAATGGCTAGTTTATTAGGGGAATGATTATGTTCACCACTAACATAATCAACACAATATAATCCTAAATCCTCCCTTAATTTCGGTACATATGGATAAAATGGAATCCATTTTATTTTTGTCAATTTGTCAATTTGTCACATGTCACATGTCACATAAAATTGTTATGTATTTTTAACATATTAAAAATCAACGTATTAATAAAAATACGTCATATACAAAAATCGACTTAGTAATTCGCAATTACTTGTACCAAAATATTTTACCAATTATAAATCACAATAATTTGTATTTATAATAATTCATTCAATTTCAATTGTTTCCTTAAACAATAATTTCATCTGAGTAGTGAAACAATTTGATTACTCAGACCGTATCCCATTTAATCAAATTTCAATGAGACACGTAAATATTACTTCCAAAATCGTCCGTCAATTTTAAATAATTTAATTGACTCGTAACGTTATACGATCAATTAAATGATCAATTAAGAGTGTTACCCTTTAGGTATGACCTAAGGGGATAAATCGTCACCACCGATCTCACGACGGTAATGTCAAACTCTAGTCACCCAATCATTACCGATATGTGTGGACCAGTTGACAAGAAAATATTACTTCCCAATTGTATTCTTTAAAATGAGACTTAAACATGTGATCATCATGATCAACAGTTGTGATCGCATTATTGTCGGAGGACACATATTCCAACAATCTCCCACTTGTCCTCGACAAGTGTGCGTCACCAATTCTCTTGTCCTATTACTATCTCCCACTCAATGCAAGGTGTCTTTCAGGTCGTACTTGCAAGTGATCATATCGAGAGTGGTTTCCTCGATCTGGAGAATAACTGATTGACCGGATTTATCCACCATGGATACATTCCGAGCGTGGCCACGCATTTCCAGTTCATTACTCCTCGAGTGGCCCTGAGATATTGTTATAACCCTGACTAGGGGTGGACAATTCCTATCGCACTCATTCCCTTCAACTAGCCACAACCATCATAACCCAAAATATGCCCATTTGACCCCATTTATGAAGGTCGTAGTAAGACAAATCAAAGTTAATCTGAAACTGTGCCATCTTAGGCGAATAGTCTTTAGTCAAAAGAATCGACTCATTTGAATACTATAGCAGCTCTCGCCACGACCAGGCTATATAAATTTGCCAGAACTCTATAAGCGGTCATACGGCCCGACAAAATGTTCCTAACAGTCCGCCTATGTGATCGACTAGTCATTCTCATATGACTCTATGGCACTTGAACTTGCCATCAATCGCATCACACTCTAGTCACTTCGAGACGTCACCTCATGTAAGTACCTATGGGCAAATACAATGCTAATCCGTGTTCACTTAAATGGGGTTCAATTGTTTCTACAACCCGTTGGATGTAACAAAGTATAAGGTGAGTTAATAATAACTCAAACGACAAATGTCGAAATCACACTCGGGTAGTCAATACCATATTACAACCTTGTGATGCATATCGTAAGTGTGTAAACACTTTTTGATTGCAATAGAAGTTTAACATGTCACGTGTCCATGTGTTCAAACTTCTTAATCGTATTATCCTTTACATTCATGTTATCACTCATAGCATGAACCTTACCAAGTACACATCAAGGTTCCCGACCTTGGTTTCGGTTCTTTATCTTGAAAGAACTTCCTTATCGATTATCACATAACGAACGAATTTGTGGTGAATGATATAACTTGTACTGATCAAGTACTCCATCCACACACAATGCACTAGGTATATGTTTTGTAGAGTCTTGCAACAATTTGTCAAGATGATTAGCCTAGCACTTCTCACAAGTCCTAGCATATTAGGAAAGATTAGTTTTGAGCAACTTCTTATTCAACTAAGTATCTTTCCAAAATTCCTATTTCTCCTTTTGGCTTGAAAAATTTAGGATTTTCATAAATCTTTACGTGTGTTCGGATTTTCTATAATATGTGCAATCTCTTGACACCTAACAGAGTATTCTGTCAAACACCGAAATCGCTCATTGAATTCTTCTCGAGAATTCATGACGTTTCTACTATGGCTTACCAATGATTCGTCATGCTCTTATGCATATGATTCATAATTGGACATGTGCATGATTATTCTAATGGCGGAAACATTAGTAACTTTTAATCATGTCATCAACTATATTTAGGTTCAAAGAACGACCATGACTGCTAATGGCAATTCCATTTTCATTTAAATGAATAACCTACGTATCTTGTTGATTCGATGTGTATCTTTCAATACTTATCCAACATCTCATGATGTAGTTGGATTCATCATGGTCCATTATCATCCAGAATTGAAAACTCAAATCTTCCTCTTTGAAGGAAGGTATTAGCTCGTCATTCTTTAATGAGTGATGAGTTTAAACTTTTATAAGATGATTACTCCCACTAAATTCCATGTCTTCACATGATAATTTCTAACTCCCACTTGATTCGTAATTGACTACTCAATTGAGACATTTCAAGAATTGAAATTTATTGCTTTGTTTGAGATAAAACCATATATGTTCCCATCATATCCTTTCAAAATACCTATTTTGAAGTGGTTTCATTTTTAACCTTATGGAAAGAGATTTTTAATCTCTAACACATTCATGTCATAATGATGCGTGACAATGTCATTTATTAAATATAAATAATATATAATATACGTCCTTCAAAATATCCCTTTCAGAAGGAGGTTTAACCAATTCATTTTCATAATGTGGTTAAGTAATGACTTTTGCGTGGTTAATACTTAACATTTAGCAATTGAGGATATCGTTATATCTATCCTTGCAACCTCTAGTCATAAATATTGTTTATTACTAGGATGTTACTTTGATTCATTTAGGCTCTTAAGTAAAGTTGAAACTATTGGTCAAAATTTATCATAAACTAGTCAATTAAGACTTTACATTAGTCATTCTTGTTCCAAAACTTTCTTTTGGTCTCCTCGTGTAGTAATCTTGAGAACATACTCTTATGATTACTTCACTTGGTCTCTTTAGTCATATAGAACTATTTGAGACCATAGATCTCATCCATTGGGTATATTATATAAATAGATATACCTTCATTCGAATCATTCTTCATTGCGTAGATCTCATTTACACAAGTTCACAAACTTATCTTGGTGTGTGTTGTGTCCTCATTTTTCTCCCACTCTATCTTTAGAATAAATACACTAGAGATTCAAAGATAGCATATGAGACACAAATAATGATTTTGAAGTATAAGGAGAACTATCTCATAGGTTGACTAATAGTTTTAGATTTTGAAGTGTACTTGGTGATTGACATTCCTTTAAGAGAGTTCATAGACTCAATATGATCATACACAAGCCTTAAGCATGTGGACATATAATGAATCCCATCATTATAGTTGTCTATTAGATCACTTTAAGTGAATAATCATATGTTTCTAAGAGTAAGCATTTGAATACGAATTTTAGAACAAGGATAAAATGATAAAACGGGTGACTTGGGTTGCAAACCAAGCCACCATTATCCAAAATACAACCAATTATCCAAAATACCTTTCCATGTCGAACACGGAAACTTAAAGGTTCTAAAATACAAAACATAATTAAAATAAGACAATAAAAAGCGAAGCTCCATGAAAGCTATTCCTAGCTTCTTGATGGTTTCTCAAGCTTGTTTTCTTTTCCCTTGTCTTTGCTTGGTGGAGGCCCTATTTACAATAAAAAGAGAGATACATTATCACAACTTTGTATCACAATACCATAGTTGAAATAGAAACATAAAAGAAAGGATAGTCATTTACCTACTGGTGTAATCTTTCCAGCCTTAATATTACCAAGGTATTTGGAACAATTTCTTTTCCAATGTCCAACACCATTACAATAATGACATTTATCAAGAGGACCCTTCTTGATTTTTGAAGTGCTAGCTTCATAAGTCTTAGCTTTGGTGAAAGTGGGCGCTTGTTTCTTACCCTTCCTCCCATTCTTCTTGAACTTCCCCTTGCTTTTGGTGCTAATGTTAAGCACATCCCTAGGTGGGTTCACATTTAACCCCATGTTCCTTTCGGCTTGCACAAGTAACTTGTGCAATTCTTCAAGAGACACATCCTTGTCTTGCATGTTAAAATTCACCCGGAATTGAACATACGCTTTGACTTTGGACAAGGAGTGTAGAATCCTATCTACAATAAGTTCTTTGGGGATTTCAACCTTTTGAATCTTCAAGGTCTCGACTAGCTCCATTAATTTGAGCACATGAGGGCTAACCTTTTGGCCCTCTTTGAAGTCGAGATCAAAGAATGCCGCGGCCGCCTCATATTGGACGATCCGCGGAGTTTGTGAAAACATTGTCACAAGCTTGGAGTAAATCTCATTAGCGGTGCCCATCTTAAAGGCTCTCCTTTGGAGATCCGCCTCCATTGCAAAGATCAACAGATTTTTCATTGCGGCGGACTCCTTATGGTAAGCCTCATACGCTTCCCTAGTGGCGGCGGTCGACCTAGTAGTAGGTTCGGGTGGAGAGGCCTCGGTGAGGTAACGAAGCTTGTCGTCAACTTGGGCGGCTAATTTGAGTTGGGCATCCCAATAGGAGAAATTTGACCCATTCTTTTCAAGTTTACATCGATCCATAAAGGATCGGAGCCATGACGAATTAGCAAGAGGCGTGGCGTTTGGGTTTGGTGTAGCCATTTGTTATGAGAAAAAGAAGTGGTCTACAAAACAAAATAGAAGGAGTAAAACAAATGACGTTTTAATAATAATACTCGTGAAAACTAATTTAGACAAGTTTTTTTGCATTTATCTAGTGACCTCTACCCAACTTAGATAAATGATTCCAAGACCCAAATTCATATCGACTTAGGCACTGTAGGGCCGATTCATCCTTTATCAATATAACTCGGTGGATTAACATTTAATCGATTCTACTTTTAGAACTCTTGGTCGATAAAATTACTCTAATATTTATCTATAGCCCGGAACACATGCGACTACGGTCACAAATACTTCCGTTGAGCTCAATCCAAATTTCGAATAAATGTGTCCATGATCCAAATCCACATCAACTTGGGCACGGTAGGGCCGATTCATCCCTTATCAACATGAATTCGGTGGATAGACATTTATCACCCACTTCCCCTACGTAACAAGTTTTGTACCCCGGTAGGGCCGAGTGCACTCCCTCGCGAAATAGGTTTTCATGGTTTCTACTCTTCGGTAAGGCTATGTCTCAATTGATTGTTTTAGCGAGAGGTCATGTCAATTTATTATCTATCACGTTTTAAGTGAACTAAAGCGGTGAACTACGATAATTGTAGTTGACACGGTCGATAAACTCGATGAAAGATGATGCATGTTTTACTTATGGCGATTTAGTGATGCAAGCGACATATAAATAAAATGCAAAGCATAAAAATAAATCCTAGTATGACCTTCCTTAAGTAGAAAAACTATTTAACTATTACATATTCGGAAACCAACTCCATTGGTCCCTTGAACTTCGGTTGTGGCACGCATCTCGAGGTAACACCGTCTTTATGAATCGCCATCTTGAAGAAATCCGTCTTTGGGAACTCCGAAATAAATAAAATTACATAACAAATTACATAATTTCCTATTATACATTTGTAACTAAAATAAAATAAATCTATTAAATTACAAAACGGTGATACGAGATCACAATAAATTACAACCGAATCGATATTCCCATACATTTCGGGTAATACCAATTAAAATAAAATTATGACAATCATAAATAAAATGCAGCATTATAATATGTATGAACATGCCCAATTTTATGCTAAATCGCCTTTAAGTAGCCAATATCGTATATTACACGGTTTTTATGGATTTGCGTGATTCAACGTTTTATAATCACAAAAATTACATAAATTCATATTTATGCATAAGTTATATACCCTAACCTCTTAGGACTCAAAATTTAGTCTTCACTAATTATTTGACCATAATTAACTCATATTTCTAAAATTTGTTCATTAATGGACTTAAAATTATAATAAAATGCTATAAACTTCAAATAAATCACAAAAATCAAATAAACTCAAAATTTGAAATTTAAACTCATGAACATTCTGAAAAATACCATGACACTCATAAAGTTTAAAAACTTAAGGTTAAATATTTCGAAATTTATCCGGAAAAACAATGTTGCGGTTTATCGGTTTTAACAAAAAATAATCAAAAAAACATGAGAAAAATTATATTCATCAACTTTTCAATTTTAGATCTGAAAAAGATAATAAAATGCAACATGTGACGTTTTTCCTTAGTCATGGAGTATGTTTTATTAATATTTCACTAATTAAGTCACTATTTATGCTATTTTTCTTCAAAAAAATCATAAATCATGCATAAAGACTTCAATATAGCCTATTATTTTACACACATCTTGTAAAATTGCATGTGACAACATACTAAATTTTTATGACCAGATTCGAAATTTATCTCATATTAACCTATTTTTCATCTAAATCCGATTTTAATAATGAAAAATCCATTTTTCGAGCAAAAAAGTCCAAAAATTATGAAAATTTACAGGTCATCTCAAAATAATATATGTGATAACATATCCAAAAATCACTGGAAAATTCGAAGTTTAGCTAATTTTAGTCCGAAAATGACATTTTATTCATAAAATTATATTTTAATGCCATTATTATATAATATGAACAATAAAAACTATAAATTAACCAAAATATCCTAAAAACATTTTAGGACGAGAAACTTTAACATGCATAATTATTTTCGTGATATATGATAATAACACAAATTAAACAAGTTTTATATGTTAATCGTATAACTCGGAAAAACTTTTAACCGATTTGCATGCAAACAACCAAGGCTCTGATACCACTTGTTAAAAATCTAGATCTCTTTACTAACAGATACAAGTTAATTAATTCCTTAAAATTGAACAAATGATTTTGTGAGTAATTATACGTATCTTATTGTAATTCGATTATATAAGATTCTTTCTAAGTAATTAAATTGTTTTATTACTTAAGGTTTATTTATTGTTTATGAAAAAATTGAAATAAGAATGAATTGATTATTATAAATACAAGTAGTTGTGATTTATAATTATATGACCCATTTTAAGTAATAGTAATTGTGAATTACTAGTTAATTTTGTATGTGATTTATTTTATTTATATAATAATTTTTAATGTGTTAAAAATGCATTATTTAAACCACATGTCTAGTAACATGTCCAATATGTCACACAATACATATTAACAAATTGACAAAGTTAAAATGGATCCACATTACACATGTAAACCGTGTAAATGGAAGAGGATGGAGGATTTGTGCTTTGATTATTTTAATTAGTGGGTAACATAATCATTACCTACTAATTATAGACTATTATGGCTAGTCTCTTGTGAAGAGAAACTAGAAAATATATTGGGCACTCTTCCCTTGTGCACCTAGCCGGCCACCCTAGAGGAAGACAAGAGGTTTTCTCTTCTCATAATACACTAATTCATTCTTATAACATTATTGATTCACTTGAATACAATTTTATCTCTCTACTTTTTGTTGTTGAACAAAAGATAAAATCTCACAAAATCACTAATATTATTCCCTAAATACTAGAAGTAGTATACTTATAATATTAGCAATAATTTTAAGGGAACAAATATTAATTCTAGTAATCAAATTAATATTTGTATTAAAGAGGTTTTCTTGGTACAATCCTTGAGGAGAGATTCTAAATTGAATCTTGTTCATCCATTTGGAAAGCTCAAGAACTAAGTAAGGTAGAAGACCTTACTAGTGACCTAATAGCCGAAATATCCAACGTAAGGAACCGGTTTTCCTTTACTCTTATTTTGTTTTGCATGCATAAGATCCTTAAGTTTTTATGACTAAAACTTTAAACTAAAATATGTGATATGTAAAATATGATTTCCTACATTTTGAATATCAAAGTCGGGCTCATCTTCTTGTTGTGTGTGGGTGTGAAAGTGGTCATATTGTGGCATTTGGCATTGGTTGTAATGTGGGTATTGGATATGGTGATTTTGGTGGGAAAAGTTGGGGCAGTAGTTAGGATTTTTATTGTATGAGTAGTAAGGTAGGTTTGTGTTGACTTACTCCTCAAACTCCCCTACCCATTGTAGTCATACTCAAAAGATCCACCACATACTCCATGTACCAAGTCTTGGGTCATCATCATAGCCAAGATAAAGATATAACTACATACATGGAAACTGCAATAAAACGGTAAAAACGACCTTGAGGACCAAGTTCCTCAAAGGTTAAAGCACAATTAAAATAGACAAACAAGTAAGAACTTAATCACATAACACCGTCCCCGGCAACGGCGCTATTTTGATGGTCACGCGGTCGTCACACACCCAATAAAACACATTTAAATTTCTCCACAAACAACTAGTTAGTGGTTAAGTCGAGGTCGATCCACGGGACGGTGTGCTTTGGGTTCTAAGTCTATCTATCTCAATTTATGCTAGTGTCACAATTATTGGGGTTTGAAGTTGATGAGTTTAAACTAATTAACGCAATAAAGTAAAGCAAGCAATAAATCAAAAGATGTAAACAAATGATTATAAGCACGAGGATGTCATGGTTTCATAGGGGATTCATGGCGGTGATCATACAAACATGTTTCCATAGTTGCAAGCAATTAATGTTGTAGAGAAACCTGTTGGAGTAAGTGTCCTCAACAATAGTGCGATCACATGATTAAACATCATAATTAAATCTCATAATAAGAATACGTAAGGGATGATTCAATTATATAGTCAACTGATCAACATTAATCGGTAATGATTGGCTAACTAGAGTTTGACATTACTGTCGTTTGACGGTGGTGATCAGTTGATCCCTTAAGGTCACACCTATAAGACAATTCCCTTAACAGATAAGTTGATTAATTGTATATCGATACAAGTTAATCAATTGCTTAAATTTGAACAATACATTTGTGAGTGAGAATATTTGTATCTTATTGTAATTTGATTAAATAAGATTTATTTTAGTAATTAAAATATTTTATTACTAAAATTTATTATTGTTTATGAAACAATTGAAATAAGAATGATTGGTAAATTATAATTACAAAATGTTGTAGATTATAATTATATGACCATTTTATATTTGTGATCATGAATTACTAGCTAATTGTCATATGTAATTAATTTATTGAGAAATGATATTTATTTGGATAAATATACATTAAAAATAGATATGGCCATGGTGTGTGATACATGACCTAACAAATGACATTTGACAAAATCACAAACACAAAATGGATGTCCGTTTTATGTATGGACCGAAATATTGGGGGTATTGAGGTAAGTGGATGTTTTATTTTAATTGTTAAAATTAGACATAATCATTACCTAAAATATAGTCTTACATGCCTATATTTTAGATAAGAGAAAAAGCAAAAAGAAGAGGCCATGCATTGGACTTGTACACCTCCTTAACCGGCATCCCCTCTATAATGAAGAGAAAAATGTTCTCATTTTTCTACTAATGCAATTTTATTCATTCTTATTTACTTCTCCTCATTCTCTCTAAAATTGGTTTTAGATCTTAGAAAATTGCTCAATTAAATTCTAATTTTACATTACATTATTACTAGTGTAGTAATATAAATTTTATTAGAATTAATAAGGATCACTAATATATTAATCTAGTTAATTAGTATATTAGTTTTAAGGGTTTTGTTTTGGGTGCAACAAGAGGAGAATCTCTTTACTTGGGATTTTGGAGGATCATCCATAATATTTAAGCTCAAGAACAAATAAGGAAGGTGTCCTTATTTGTGCCCAAAAATTCGAAACATATACAATGTAAGAAATGTGATTTTCTCCTTATTTTTGTTCTTTTTTTTTTATGCATGCAACTAGATCCACTAGTAAATAAATTATGGATAATTAATAAAATGATTAGATGAGTCTATTAATGGGTATATGAACCTAACAATTAGCATCTTTGGTGTTGCATGCATAATCGGTTTGGTTTTTCCGAGTTAGATGTAACTTAATTAAAACTAGAATAATTTGTGATTTATTAGATAAAGTCACGAAATTTTTAGCATGTAATATATTCTGGTTCTAAAATATTTTTAGGTCATATTGATAATTTATGGATGATTATTGCTTATTTTAATGTTTTTTAATGAAATAATTACTTTTTAATGAGTAAAATGAACTTTTATTTACTAAAAATAGTTAAACTTCACTACTGGCCGTGCTTTTTTTTAGTATGACCTCACATGAATATTTTTTGTATTGTATGTAAAATTTCGTATTAATGTGATTAATATTTCATGATTTATGATTTTTATGTGATAAAAATGGTATAAATGGAGGTTAAATGACTAAAACTAGTTAAACTTTGAAACATGCCATGAAATTTGAATATGATATAAAATTTTAAATAAATTGTAAATAAATGTGATTTATTATGCATGATTTATAATTTTAATGGTTAAAATGATATAAATAGTGACTATTTTTAGCAAAAATAGCTAATATGAATTTTATGGCATGTAAATTTTCCCTAATATTGTATATATGATATGAACATCAGATCTAAAGTTGCATAATTGATTTTGATTGATTTGGTATGATTATTGATTTTTATGTGATAAAATCGATAAAAGGGCAACTTTATTAGTCATAAAACTAAATTCGAAATTTTTGGTTGAAATTTTGCCATTTCCAGGTTCTGGAATTTTTTTAAGAATGTTCAAAATTTTGATTTTGATTTTTTCCATAATTTTTATGTTTAATTTGAAATTAAATGGTAAAAGTTATGTTTTATACGATTTAATAATGAAATAAATTATAAATATTTTGTGGGCAAATTTTATTGAGTTTTTGGAATCTTGATAATATTCCATTATTTAAAAAAAAAAGTGATTTCTAATTTTTTTCAAAATTTTTTGATTTGTTGGGAATTATTTCATAATTGTTATGATTACAAGAAGTTTAATAAGCAATAACTGAAAAACCAAGTTGAATTATAGTCAAAAATTGAGTGAAGACTAATTTTTGAGTCCTAAGAAGGTTAGTATAATTAACTTGGGCTTAAATTTGATTTAAGTATTGATTGGTGATTTTAATAAGTTATTATAACGCATTTCCATAAAACCGGATTATATACGATATAAGGTTTAAATAGGGCGATTTGGTACATTAATTTGGCATGTTAGATCATATAATAATGTTGTATTTTTCATTGATGAATGTCATATTTTATTTATTTAATTTTGAATTATGTAATTTATCTTAGTATGGCCTTAGTTTTAATCGTTATTACCCGTAATGAAAGGGAATATCGATTTGGTTGTAATTTTAATGTGATTTCGCATCACCGTTTTGCAATTTAATAGATTTAAATTTTTATTACAAATGTATAATAGGAATAGCCATGTATTTTTATTATTATTTTGTAATTCCGGAGTTTCCTAAAGACGGAGCCATTCGGAAAGGAGTTCCGGTCAAGACGGTGTTTTCCTTGGGAGGCGTGTCACATGAAGTTCAAGGGACCAAAGGAGTTGGTTTTCGAATTTGTAAATAGAATATTAGATTTTCTATTTTAGGAAGGCCATACTAGGAAATTTATTTATTGCTTATGCATTTTTCATTATATGTTGCATGCATTGCCAAATCGCCATAAACAACACATGCATATCATATCGAGTAATCGACCGTGTCAATTATAATTTTCGTTAGTACGAAAATTTAGTTCACTTAAATTTGATAGATAATAAATTGACTCGACCTCACACATTTTAAAGATTGAGACATAGCCTTACCAAATAGTAGGAACTCATGAATTCCAATTTCATATAGGTACAATACGGTATTGAAATATTATACCGGGGTGCTTTCTTTGACGTTGGGTAAGTGGGGTGATAAATAGTTATTACACTTCGAAAATTTGGTTGATCTCAACGAAAGTATTTGCGACCTTAGCCGCAATAGGTTCGGGCTAAAGATGAACTTAACGTAAATTCATCGACCGAGAGTTCTAATTATAGAATCGGTTAAGAGGGTTAACCCACCAAGTTGTATTAGTAAAGGTTGTAGAGGGACCGTTGTCCCACAATCGAGCTAGTATGGATTTGGATCTCGGAATCATTTATATAATTGGGTGGAGGTCATTATATAAATGCTAGAACATGCTAAAATGGTTTAGATATAACGATGAATGTTTAATTTTCCGACTATTTCGTCGTTTTTAATATTGTTTAATTTCATTACTCCTACTCATATGCGATATCATTCGATTGTAACACGAGTCTCCGCTAAACCACTATTGCTAACGACAAAGAATCTCTTTCTAAAAATGAACCTTATCATAGATTGTGGACTAGTTCCATAGGAATCGTTCTAGCTGCAAAATGAACCTTAACAAGGACACAACCGCATACCCATTTCAATCTCAATCATCAACATCGATCCTCAAAAGCAGCCCAACCATCTGCAAAAATTAATCTTATACCTCTTTACTGGGGGCTTCTTCCTTAAGACGTCACACATTCCTTATTTTGTCAAATTCCCATCTTCTCACTATGGGGGCTTCTCTTTCAAGATGCCACCCATCCTTATCCTCAAACATCTTTTGAGTCTCAACTATAGTCCAGAATAAAACCGCCTTTAGCTTAGGCTCGATTCAGACGATGACAAGGTCTTGGTTCCGCTCTCCGATCATCAAAACTCGAGAAGGGATCTCAAACGAGCAAATGGTGGCGAGGATGTCTGGAGAAGATAATAAATTCGTATTCCTCAGCCGAGCGAACCTTCTACCTCAGGGATTTAATACGCGTTGTCACCTTTTCTTGGCTAGGAGTTGCACACACATGTGCAAGGTCTGTCAGAGTCACCCCCGTGTCGTGTCGATACTGAGTTTGTATCACGTTCACGACCGTCTGTTTGTCAGTCTGTCAGTATGCGTCCGTGTGAGTCAACGTCGCAATGGTCACGTGTCTCTAATCTATCAAATTAAGGATTTACGAGCAATAAGACTCAATATTAAGCTTCACAACTTTCAAAACTCTTATCTCCCCTCATGCGAGATATTACGTGCTAATTGCTCACATGCATATGTGCTTACGTTCTTATATGCCTGCATTCAACGTGCTGGTCTATGCGACTGCGGATTTGTGTGGTCACTAACCATGCAGGTAATCTTGAGAAGACAAACGCACTCCAGCTAAATATTGGGTTCTTCCCAACAAACGTCGACCCGTCAAGTATAAGGGCTCGATTACATGGCATACGCTACCTTCCAATGAGCAAAAACTCATATCCCCGGTGAGTCCTGAGAAGTTTATAACTGCCCAGCAAGTGCCAATTTTCAAATGGATGTCACACATGTCTTTCAAAGATCCTCACGACATCATTCATGATCCCGATGCAGCGCTCTCCCTAAATGGTTTTTCAGAGAGCCTTGCTTAGGTGATTTATCCCCACAGAGTTCATTTAGGACCTCCAGCAAGTTGGAGTTCGTCGCTCCCTAGCCGAACCTATCAACGTCAACCTGGTTGGAAGTCATTACCAGACAATATCTTGAAGTAAGCCTGATGTTTCAGGCTATTCCCCACAGTCGATCATTCAACCATCAATGGCCGGCGATCCTCAAAACACACCTTCAACATAGTTGGCGAGCCTTTGCACGCACACAAGAAGCAATTCAAGAACATATCCCGAAGATGCCTCAGGTATGACTCTTTCCTATGGCTGGCGAGCCTCAAAACGCACTTTCAACACAACTGGCGAGCCTTTGCGCGCAAACAACTCAAGGACATATCCCGAAGATGCATTAGGTATGACTCCTTCCTATGGTTGGCAAGCCTCAAAACGCACCATCAACGTGGCTGGCGAGCCTTTGCGCGCAAATGATTCAAGGACATATCCCGAAGATGCCTCAGGTATGACTCCTTCTTATGGCTGGCGAGCCTTTATACGTAGTCTAATGGACTTTAAACGACCTGAATCGAAAGTCGACAGACTCTAAAATATTCCCGACGGCAGGTCCTTGACCCAAACCCTTTTGAGTCGCCTCGATGTGGCAATGGTCTTCCGGTTGTAATCTTTGATTGACCTGGAGGCCATACTTTGACTTTTGCCCTATCCAAGCCTCAGTCAAAGTGGGGGCTCTGTAGATACCCAGTATCTGCACCTTCCAAAAATCACCCGATGATGATCGGACTATAACGTGTTTTTTATATGCGTGCGTGGATTGGCTACACATGAGACGGTTTAATGCACTACTCGTATATAAAAAATGATTTTATAAATGGTTTTCTAACTTCATTTGTATTAAAAAAACACTATTTAGAGTTAAAACCGTCTTCGGACCCAAAACCGACCCATAAACCCGCAACTCGATTCATCCTGAGTCAACCTGAGTCTCGAATGTCAAAAATAATGCCATGAATGTCTTTATCATGTTATTTCCATTAAAATGACCCTAATTAGAGTCAAAAACGACACCGGGCCAAAAACCGACTCCAAATTAAAATTCCGACTCACACGGGTCAAATCCCAGTCAAGCACACAAAACACCTACCTCAAGTAACACCCAAAATCATCTTATTAGGTGCCCTTATTTTTACACGACATCCTATTTGATTACCACAAATCAAACCAATCAAATAATAGATAGAGCAAAGGCCACGTCCAAATTGAAAGGGACAGTACGCCCTTTTCAATCACTAGGTGGCTCGCGCCTCTTTGGGATGTCTGCTTAGCCTCTAAGCAAACTCAACCGACCTACCACCCCATAATTCTCTATAAATACCCACCATCACACACCACAATATTCACGCAAGAGTCCGCCCCCTTCTTCTCCCTTAAACTTCTAGACCCGACTTCTTAAGTCACAAAATCGACACGTGTTTACGACCTACCGATCGTAAACACAAGCCTTACACATTTTGTTTGGTACCGTCGCCGTGCATTCAACCGACCCATTCGACCAACTCAATATTAATCAACATGTTTTTCAACAACATATTTTCAACTCCTTTTCAAAACAAAATCCTTTTTTAAGGCACTCTTTTAAACTTCTTTGATCGTGAGTAATCGCTACGAGAAAACCGTCTCTAAAGTCGTCTACCTTGCAAACATCAATACACGTAAGTTTGAGGCTGTAAATATCTCATTTATTTCATGTTTTACTGTTTTATGAGTTTATGAGCATGAACAATGCATAACACGATTCAAATATAGGTTTGATAAGCCAAAACCGAGTTTTGGCCTAAGACAAAAGCTCCTTGCTATGCAGGGAGGCTCACGCCTCTTGTGGGTGTCCAGGTCAGACTTAAATGTGTTTGAGTTTGTCTTTCCTTCAACACTTTCTTTCATTTTTACTTCTTTCCTTTTACGGTTTTTACCATTTTAATTCAATTTTATGACAAATATTTTGACCATTACAAAAATCATCCTTGGTTCCTTATACCATGACGGTTTATTCCGTGACTCGATGATATTATTGGTTAATTACATTTCAATGGGTATTTTAACACCCTTTTCTTTTATTTACCATTTTTCTCATTTATTTACACTTGCAAACATATTAGTCATAATTCATAATCATCCTTGGTTCTACATACCATGTCGGATTTTAACCCGAGTACGATGATAAACTTGATTAATTACAAAGAAATGAACTTAATATAATTAGTTCAAATCAAACATTTTCTTTTCACTTTTATTTTTATATTTATCTTGGCCATATTGTATGTCACCCTTGGTAAAAATAAATACCATGTCGATTTAAATCGAGCACGGTGGTAAAATGGCTAAGCACACATATTTTACATTTTTATTTGTAAACTATGCTTTTCAAACTTGCAAATCCGACAACGAATATTACTAACATAATAGTAATTATCCCGAGTCATGCAAATCATACTTTCAAATCATTTAAACACAAATACGGTTTTAAACAAGCTTTTTAACAACCCGGAGGCACCTCTTGGCTCGCCCCATGGCTCGCGCCCCAAGAGCCTGCCGATTTCCACCTTTAAAAACCTGGGCAGAGCCCCTTCCTTCGCCAATAGGCTCGCGCCCTAATGGAGCTGCCTGGTACTGTTCTGTCTCATTTTAGCACTTGTCTAGGACGATCCTGATTACGGTTATCCCGAATATGTGACGGATCAGATTGACAAGTTTATGTTTTTACACTTTGTCTTTTAAACACACTTTTTCAAATAAATGGATCGTGTTAAGCATCATAACCCAAATTTGGTAAATGGATGTTTAATTTCCATTTTCACATGCAAATCAATCTAAATCACACTTTGACACCAATTTCTTGGTACATGGATAAACAAACCGACTTAGGAAATTCTCACATGTTAGGTTAAACTTTTGGATATGCATTCATGCATTTACCGTTTTATCAACTTTTGCACTTAAACAACCACGATCGATCAGTAGAGGCCGCTAACCCCGGTCGGGATTGGGTGTCCGATTAAAAGGCTTCCCAATACGTACCCCCACACCTTACTCAGAACCTTTGTATAGTGGATGGCCTTATCCAGGGCGCACGAGAATCATTCTAGCGATAGGATGCTAAAGGGGGACGATTCCTTATCTTTAGTACCTATGGCAAGCACCGCTTTTTGCCTTGATTGACTTAGGTATAAAGTGGATTCGAACGGGTTTCAGGCATCCCACAAATGCTTGGTGGCGACTCCGAACATCTCTGCATCGTTTTGAGGCCTTTACCGAGATAAAACCGACCAATCTAAAGCGATCCGGTCGAAAGCATTTCTACGCCACCGAGCGTGGCTTTCGGACCGTTGCACGTCCACAATTTGGCTAGGCGTGCAGGTGGCCCGTGACTACGGACCGGTAGGCGGCTCTCGCCCGCAGACCGGCTTGTGGCCCATGTCCACAGAGTTGTCCTATGTCATATAAGATTAGCATCTAAAAATTCCTAACATACCTATGTATGATTTCTTGTGAAGAAATATGACTAGAGGTAATGATTAGTCAAAATATGTTTTGATTATATCTTCTATGCATCCATGGTTCAAAAGTCTTATTGCTCAACCTAAACACTTGTCATCAAGCACTTAAGTTGTTAAGAATATGACAATGTTAAATTGCTAAATTGATTTGTCAGAAATATTGATTGACCTAATACCACAATAGAGTTCATCCTTGTGAAGGATTAACTAGGAATTTATATGAAGATAAGTCTTCATCAAGTAGAAATTCTTGAAGTGAGTGGGAGCAATAAGAAGTAAATACCTATCTTAATTGTTAAGGATAGAACTAGGCTCGAAAGAGAAAGTGTTAGACACTTAAATAGATACAAACCCCAATAGGTAAAGATCAAGGAAGTTGGTCGTGTGACTCCAACATATTCCTTCTTGATTATCTATGACATTGACATTGCATTATTACCAATCACCACGTCATGAGTATTTGATACAAATTTGTGGTTTTTGGCATTATCGTGTGACGACTAGCAAAAACAAGTTTAGAAACTTGCATGAATGAAACTAGGGTAGTTTCCATTTCATCCATGAACATATGAATGTTGTAGTGTAATCATTTTAGTTTTGTATTTAGAAATGTACCTCAATAATTGTTATGATGTACACTAACGCTAAATAAGAATATAATTCAAGTTTTGCATAAAAACAAAAGGGTTTCACTTTTATGCAATAAAAACAAGCATTGTGCCCTTACATAACACGATTAAGTTTATGGTGAGACCATACAAATCATGGTAATCATATTCAAACTAGAAATAAATGTCATATTTACAAGACTCAAGTTGGTGACCCCAATTATTTCTCAATTCTCGATTGAAAATCGCATTTACAAACTAGTTTTAACTAATCTCCCAAACCATTTGATTGGGAATCTCTTGGTGTGTGTGCAAATCTTGTATTCAAAATAAGTTAATTCATGACTTTTCTGGAAAAGGATTATGAAGAGAGTAAGATATTCGCTCTATTTACACTCTAAAGTGTAAGGTCGAATACAATTTCAATCAGAGTAGGTTTTTACTTCTTCATCTCTTTTACCAACGAATTAGGTAGATACTTGATATCCACTTAATGAGGTAAGAAGAGAAATTCTTTGAATAAGTTCAATGAATGTTTAAAAAGTATCAAAACCTACATATTATAAAAACCAAAGTATTAGTACTTTGTTTAGGATGAGAACCATGAAGTAATGACTTTATTTTACACCAAATAGAGAGTGATATGGTATCACAAGTTCACATTCATTACGATATGATTGAATATTTACAATATAGTTGGAGGTAGTTTCTGTTATAAAATTTGTTTGGCATTTAAATTTTCCACTAAAATAAAACATGGTTAAAGCAATCATCTACTTTTCATATGAGATATGGTTAGGCATGGTACCTAAATTGTAGCTTGTTTCGATAGTAAACATGTGCTCTCTCTTCCTACATGATCACGAGAACAAAGGGTTTGTGGCTCGTGATGCTGTCTATTAAAGAAATGATGGGTATTTCATAAAGACAGAGTGGGAGAAAATGTTCAAGAGCCACAAACTGAGAATAAGACGTAGAAAGATGTGACATAGAAAGATGTTCCTTCTTGGTCAAAATCAGTAATTATTTCTTCGAAATTTAAAGTGGACAGGAGTCATGTTATCTTTGAAAGTAACAAGCCTGTAACTTATTAAGATGCTTTATCTAGTTTCAACTCCACAAAAATCCGAAATGAGCATAAACTTGAAAATATTTATTTAGCTTGGTTGGTTGGTAGCAAAGGGTTTTGCACGCAAAAACAACGCTTTATTGATTTCGGATATGATTTGACAGTTGGATTTCAAAATCATCTCGCATGAGTTTTGATAATCGCAACTATCCTAAGGTAGGATGCAAACTTAAGAAGAAGTCTTAAGTAGAGGTTAAGGAGTTAAATGGTATGTTTTGATAATGTACATGCAGTTTAGTGGGAGTAACGTGATGTTACTAGTCTTATATGTAAGAGACATATTGATCATTGTGAATGATGGAAGACTTAGGAGAAGAATAATACCTCTCTAAGGTATCCAGACCTATAAAGATAGTTCTAAGAGGAAATTAGCGTTGAATGAATATTCTTATGTTAATAAGAATCTTGACATGTTCAAAAGTATTGAACATGTAGAAATTGAATCCACATGCTTCCGCTACGGGATTAATTCATTACGCTAAGATGTATCACCATTCTTAAATTTCTTATACTTGGAGTATGACGAAAAGTTAAAAATTGAATCTTTGAGAGAAGTCTCTATATAGCCACATAGTTCATTAGTTAGTACTCAGGAAGTACTAAATAAATAAAGCTAAGCATTTAGAATTGAGATGGATTTATGTGCAAGGAGTTACACAAAAACCATATTCTAAACGCATAAGGATGGTTAGAGAGCCATCTTGGCTATATTTATTAAGGAGGACATCTGCTAGAAACATCCTAGGCAGTTGAACAATGAGATACACACAACGGAAATTGAGTACACTTGCAATAATGAGATATGCAAGAAGGAAGGGATGATATTAGGATTCGGTTTTATGAATTGGAGGAACTATGGTAGTTCGTCCCAATAACCAAAGGTCCTATCCCTACACATTGTGAGGACAATGGGTGTTATTCAAAGGCAAGAGAGCTTATGTCCAGATTGGATCTAGACACGTACTCAAAGAAGTTCTTATAATACAAGATTATTCACAAGAATGGGAAATAGTATATAGTAAGGTTAGGGAAAGTGCAAAGTATTGCTAAAATTTGCTACCAAGGCTTTTTTATAGGCTAAGCATGATAAGTAATGCCATTTCAATTGAGTTGAGATGTATAGATATATATACAATATTAAGTATGGATTATAGATTTTGTAGTAATTGATATGGTATCAATTTTACATATGTGATAATACATTCATCGTTTGAGTTTTATTAAAAACTCTTTTATTACTTTGTTATATCCAAATAGATTGTAAGGACAACGTTGAACCCTATTAATGTGAATTGGATTAACATAGTATTGGCCCCTAGTTGCTTATATGAGGTGACGTCTCGAAGTGACTAGAGTGTGATGCGATTGATGGCAAGTTCAAGTGCCAAAGAGTCATATAAGATGACTAGTCGATCACATAGGCAGATTGTATGGGACACTCCGTCGGGCAGTGACCACTTATAGAGTTCTGGTAATTTTTATGAAGCCTGGTCGTGGCGAGAGCTACTATAGTATTCTTTTGAGTCAATTCTTTGACTAAAGACTGTTCGCCCAAGTTGGCACAGTTTCTGATTGGCTTTGATTTATGCGCTACGACTGTCGTAACTGAAGTCAAATGAGTACATTTTGGGTCATGATGATCTGTGGCTAAACGAAGGGAATAGTGCGATAGGAATTGTCCAACCCCTTGTCAGGGTTATCTAAAATCTCAGGGCCACTCGAGGAGTAGTGAACTGAAAATGCGTGGCCACGCTCGGAAGGCATCTACGGCAGATAATTCCGGTCAAACAGTTACTCTCCAAACCGAGGAAAACACTCAATATATGATCACATACAAGTACAACCTGCAAGACACCTTGCATTGAGTGGGAGATGATGTAATAGGACAAGAGAATTGGTGACGCACACTTGTCGCGGACAAGTGGGAGATTGTTGGAGTAAGTGTCCTCAACAATAGTGCGATCACATGATTAAACATCATAATTAAATCTCATAATAAGAATACGTAAGGGATCATTCAATTATATAGTCAACTGATCAACATTAATCGGTAATGATTGGCTAACTAGAGTTTGACATTACTGTCGTTTGACAGTGGTGATTAGTTGATCCCTTAAGGTCACACCTGTAGGACAATTCCCTTAATAGATAAGTTGATTAATTGTATGTCGATACAAGTTAATCAATTCCTTAAATTTGAACAATTCATTTGTGAGTGAGAATATTTGTATCTTATTGTAATTTGATTAAATAATATTTATTTTAGTAATTAAAAGATCTTATTACTAAAATTTATTATTATTTATGAAACAATTGAAATAAGAATGATTGGTAAATTATAATTACAAAATGTTGTAGATTATAATTATATGACCATTTTATATTTGTGATCATGAATTATTAGCTAATTGTCATATGTAATTAATTTATTGAGAAATGATATTTATTTGGATAAATATACATTAAAAATATATATGGGCATGGTGTGTGACACATGACCTAACAAATGACATTTGGCAAAATCACAAATATAAAATAGATGTCCATTTTATGTATGGACCGAAATATTGGGGGTATTGAGGTAAGTGGATGTTTTATTTTAATTGTTAAAATTAAACATAATCATACCTAAAATATAGGCTTACATGCCTATATTTTAGATAAGAGAAAAAGCAAAAAGAAGAGGCCATTCATTGGCCTTGTACACCTCCCCAACCAGCACCCCCACTATTATGAAGAGAAAAATGTTCTCATTTTTCTACTCATGCAATTTTATTCATTCTTACTTACTTCACCTCATTCTCTCTAAAATTGGTTTTAGATCTTAGAAAATTGCTCAATTAAATTCTAATTTTATATTACATTATTACTAGTGTAGTAATATAAATTTTATTAGAATAAATAAGGATCACTAATATATTAATCTAGTTAATTAGTATATTTGTTTTAAGGGTTTTGTTTTGGGTGCAACAGGAGGAGAATCTCTTTACTTCGGATTTTAGAGGATCATCCATAATATTTAAGCTCAAGAACAAATAAAAAAGGTGTCCTTATTTGTGCCCAAATATTCAAACCATATATAATGTAAGAAATGTGATTTTCTCCTTATTTTTGTTCTTTTTGTTATGCATGCAACTAGATCCACTAGTAAATAAATTATGGGTAATTTATAAAATGATTAGATGAGTCTATTAATGGGTATATGAACCTAATAGAACCGAGTAAGTTTATGTCTTACGGTTCATAGGAAGATTTGGGTCCCGAAGCCGAGTCGTCTAGACTGTACAACACCTACAAGTCGACTTACTTTTTTCCTATTCACTTCTATGCATGGTCTAACAAGACTCGAGTTGGTTTATATCTTACAAGTCTTGTTGAATAGATAAGAGATGGGTAAAAAATGCAAGGTTTCATAGTCTAGCATTTCATCAAACATAACATGTGCATAGGTTGACATTATAACAAACAAGCAATCATAAGATAACATATTAGATTAAGTATGGATCTACCCCCATGTTATAGTTCCCCTAATCCCCCATTAATCCTAGCTAGAAGACTACTCACTCATTATCATAGAAGACATGTTATCAATGGTGTCAATCATCACAACAACTATAAACATGATAAAAGAGTGAAGAAATAAGTAATAAAGAGTAAAGAGTAAAGGAATTATACCAAACTTAAGATGAACAATTGGAAAGGAAAGAATAATAGAAGAATACTTGATTGATTGATGAAGAGTTGTCAATTCTCCAATAATAACCCAATAATCTTCAATTACCCAATAATAAACTTGAACAATAATTACGGAAAGATTAATGTGGAATGATTGAGATTAATCTATTCTAATCTACTCCTAATCTAATCTAAAAACTTGGTTTAATCTAAGGAAACTTTGCCTCCAATAAGAGGGTTTTTTTTTTTATTATTAGAAATGGAGTATATATAGGGGTACATCATTAGGTTAAGTAAGGGTAGATTAGTAAATAACATTCTTAAGTGTCGAAAAGAGCTTTGTAAGTCCCGAGGGACATGCGCGGATCATGTAGCGACTTCTAAGAAGATCCGTGCGTCCTGGCTTGAGGCACGGTTGATCCTGTAAGGGAATCCGCTCGGATTGGCTGCGGGACGCTCGGATTCTCGGCTGAGATGCGCGGCTTGGTTTTGGGACGCTCGGATCCTGTGCTGAAACGCTCGTCCAGAGCTTGGGACGCACGGATCCTGGAACAGGGTTCCATCTCCTTGCTTTTAAGCCTATGATCCTTCTATATACTCTTTTATTCTTCATCCTTGGCCATCATTATCTTCTTTCCTACAAGACATATAAAATGCAATAGGAAAGCAAAATAGGAAGGGATTGACGGATAAAACGGCCATGAAATGCTATATTAGTATGCAAAATAGGTTCAATTAGGGGACTAAATGTGCGCAAATAGGAGTCACTTCAACTGTCGCAACCCTATCAAAAATAAACCAATCGGCTCAACTAATATAGTAGAGGTAAGTCGGGTATCGTACTCCACAAGGAGGCTATTATATCTACTTGTTATTCTAGTTCGTCACGGTAACAACTTGGGGGTGTCTTGATTTGATTTCTAAACTACTAACTGAAATGTAAAGCAAAGAGAGAAAACGATGAAAACGGTAAACTGAAAAAAGATGTGATCAAATAAAGAGAGAAATGCTAGGATGTCGGTTCACCATGATAATTAGCCAATTCGGTCATAATGAGATCAGTCGGTCTAATGTGAGAAGGGTAAAGGAAAGGTCCTTTTGGTCCGTTATCCGCCCTAAAATACCACTAACTTAGCTTTCACCCTCATTAGTGTAGTCTATTGTTCATAACAGGTCTATTCATTCCAATCTCTCGATCTAGGTCTAAATTTAACCGGATTAACTAGTTTAGAAGCGTGCACTCAACTAAACGATTACAATTAAATTGCTATGAATCAATTCTCACATGTAAACCTCCTAATCTGATTATAACATCATTGTTTCACTACCATGGCTCCCCTAATCCGAGCACAAAAGGATTTAGCTACGCATGCTCAAAATGAAACTAATAATAATAATGGATGAAATAATCGAGGACATAATATAAAGATGATGAAGATGAAATAACATAAACTTAACAACATCACTAATTAAAACAGAAATTAAGAGCAAGGATTAAGTATGCAAAAGAAGATTAAAATGAATCAAGAGAGTAAGAACGATTACAAAGTTCGAGATCCGGAAACTGACAACGAAGTCACGTCGAAAGAGAGAATAAAAGTGTCTGCTAATTGAATGCTTAAGAGTAATTAAGAGTTTCTGAGATTAATGAATGATAACCTAACCTAATGACGTCTTTCCTTTATATATAGGAAAGATATTTATTAAACATAACTTAAGATAGTAAATAAGTTCTTGCGAAATAAAATCTCCCGTAAAATAGCAAAGCTCTCGATCGAGCAACTTCATTCTCCTCGATCGAGCAAATCCTCTGCAGAACCTCTCGATCGAGTACCTAACATACTCGATCGAGGAACCTCAAAGTACCACCTCTCGATCGAGAACAGCAGGGTCTCGATCGAGGTCTTCTCACCACCCATATCTACTCGATCGAAGAGAAATACTAACAAAAGTCTTCGATCGAGTACACTGCCAATGAACTAGCTCCTTGTTTTGTTGATTAGCTTCAAAGACCACTTCACGCTTCCCAAGGCATAGTAATTCCACTTCAACTCTTCCATCTCCATAAATGCATGCTAAGGGGCAGAAAAAGGCATGATTCCGCTACTTTCGGGTCTGTTCCTGCAAATAAAGCAAAGCGAACCAAAGTAGACTATTCGGGGCATTT
Organism: Silene latifolia; assembly: GCF_048544455.1. NCBI lineage: Eukaryota > Viridiplantae > Streptophyta > Magnoliopsida > Caryophyllales > Caryophyllaceae > Silene > Silene latifolia. Next base: position 2,630,407 of record NW_027413827.1, on the reverse strand, counting down.
CACAATATAAAACTACGAGAATCGCATGGAAATACGTGCATAAAAGGCTTAAAAAGACTATATAAATGCACCTATCAAACCTCCCCAAACCAAACCTTTACTCGTCCTCGAGTAAACTCTATGCAAAACTAACTAATGGAACGGAAAATAAAACTCAGAGCTAGCTACAATTTGTCCACTTAAACCAGTTTAATGCAAACAAACTGACACTTATAGCCAAAACTGTCAAATGCAAACGAGTTGTAAGATGTTTATATTAAAGCTAAACTGTCGACCTTGCAAGACCTTAAAAAATGGACTCTCACGGGTCACTCTTCTCTCATGAAGCAAAGGGTAAGTATATGAATGTAAGAGAAGAACAAAAATAGTCGCTCACCTAAACTACGACCCACATAAATATGCATGCAACTAATATGATAGACAATTCTAACTACCGTGCACATACACTCCAACCAAACAAGGTCCCGTCACAGCCAAGGGCTTACAAAGATATGGAAAAGTGAGGTAATGGGTAAGAAGGGGCAAAACATTTATGGGACTGTGAGGTTAACAGCCAAGCTAGCTAACTAAACAGAACCAAATGAACCATATACGCTTCTAATCCATCAAAATTAAGCACAAATGCCCTTGATTGGCATACAAACTCACCAAACCGAATAAAATCAACTCCTCAAAAGATAAAATGATCGCATAGGAGCAAAAACCGTATCATCAAATTTTTTCGTCTTTTTCTTTTCTTTTTTCTTCGGTTTCTTCTTTTTTTTCTTTTTTTTTTCTTTTTCAAACTTCTTTTTCTTCATCAATTCTCCTTCTTCTCCATATTACCAACTCCCGATCTTTCAAATAAAAACCAGATTCGGCTCAATAACCAACATACCGCAAAAACAATCACTACTAGCTTGACAAGGCAGGCTAAATTTGGATGTAGTTAAGGGTCAAAAGGCAAATTTGGCTAAATGTGGAGTTAATGGGTAAAAATGGAAGAAAAGGGAATATAAGCACGTCCCTGCATGTGACACCAACCACTAACCCGAATGTATGCAGGCAAAAAGCAATTGAATTTCATACTTGTGCAAATTAATGATACATGTTATGCAAGGAGTAACTACTCACAATCCTATATAAACTGGTCATGAATGAGACCAGTTTTAAGGCTCTAAATCTTAGAAATTATAAGTAGTTTGCCAAAATTATCAGGTCAAGTATATTTGTTCAGCTATATTTTTAACATTAACTCGTAGATATGCGAAAAGACAAAGCTGATAAGATATCAATTTGTTGCAAGGCTTAAGCAAAACGGACCAAAAGTAGTGCAATTTCATCATTGAAATACACCGTTCCGACTCAACCTAAACGCTAAAAGAAATATGATTTTTTTGAATTTTCGAGTTTTTTTATTTTTATGAGATTTTTGAATTTTCGAAATTAAAATAAACAATGAATGCAAAAATTAAACGTAATAACAGAAATGCAATAAAAACAATACAGACACAGATATGGATGCATATACCCTCTCCAAACCAAACTGTACAATGCCCTCATTGTACCCAAAAATAGGGAAAGGAAATGCAAACTGAAAGGATAAATGAAACTCGGAAAACTTACGAGAACACGCGAAGTAGGGACCTCCCCAAACCAGCCAGCAACATGGGAGGTCGCTAATAGCTTGACAACAACATCACTGGAAGCGAATCAAAACAAGCCTACTCGATCGAGAGGGCAAAGTGCTCGATTGAGATTAATGGACTGCGAAAGTGGCCGATCAGGTTGACAAAGGTACTCGATCGAGAAAGATAAGCATTCGATCGAGGGAGTCAAGCACTCGATTGAGTATAATAGTGCTCGATCGAGAGCTCCCTATTGCGCAAACTCCTAGGCGTCAGTGAAGCACCTGCAAAGACGCAAATAGCGACCACAAAAATGACTAAAAACCAAGTCTATGTTGTTTCGCAGTCTATGGTTGTAAAAACCAGTTATTACACACACAACAAAAACTAAAATGTTCGAAAATCAATTGAAATGTTTTAAACTCCGGGTTGCCTCCCGGTCAGCGCTAGTTTCAAATAGGTCCCAGCTCGACCTTCTTCTCTTCATCCACCCACGCAAATCAATAGCCCACAACAAGGCTTCTGGCTAAATGCAGTCCCTTCAGCATCCATGATTTTGACCTTTGGTCGCCACCGCATTGCATCTACCGAGGAACAACAACTCATTGCAGCATCATGGACTCCGCCAATTTTGCCCTTTTCTCGTGCCTTCTTCCTACGTGGGATGGAATCTTCAAATCCTCCAGCCGGGTCTTCTGACCTGTCAAGACCTGTATAAGAAGAAACAAGACGATATTCCTCCAACTTGCTCCTAAACTGCGGTGGAGGCGTCAAATCAACGGCAGTATATGATTTAACGGAAGGAATAGAAGGAATCCCATTGAGTTCAACAGAAGGGGTAGCATTACCTCCAATTTGACAGGATTGGTCTTCAATTACCTTCTTATCGTCATCCGGAATAGGCGTAAATGACGACTCAGCACTGTTCATAGCCACATCATTCGATCGAGAATGAATAGTGCTCGATCAAAGGATTTCTTCACCAAAACTACTCGATCGAACACTTGCATTAGTTCGATCGAGGTCTTCCTCGTACAATTCATTCAATCGAGTGTTATAAGTTGTTCGATCGAACACTTCCTCATATAAGTCATTCGATCGAACGTTGTAGGTTGTTCGATCGAATTTTTGTTGTTGTACAGTGTAGAATTCTTCGTATGATGCTTCATTTTCAGTTAAATCTTCGAATTCCGAGTCATAAATATCATCATCGTCGATAGGCAACTCAGGTCCTTCATAGGAAAGACCGCTTTCGGTACAGATAGCATATACCGTCTCTGAGTGCCTAAAATCCAACTCGGCAGGTAATTGAGCTATTTGAGATTCAAATAGCTTGAAATGAGCCTCTCTAGATTTATTAGATTCTTGCACTAGAAGTGCAAGTGCCTTCACCAAAGACTTCAATTTAGCAATCTCTTCATTCTCTTTAGCATGAGGAGGGGTTTGTTGTTGCGACGGCCAGATAAATGAAGGCTTTTGATAGCCTCGTTGCGGAACCGGATGTGGTGGCACATGTGCAAATGAATGACTAGCTTATCTATGCTGCTTAAACGCATAGACTTCGTCGTTCTCCGCCAGACAAATGACAGCATTGTGCCCCGCAGCACCACATCTCTCACAGTAGACCATCTGTTGTGCCATAGTATGGAACTGGAGTGGACTACCCCAAGATTGTCTACTCTTCAGCTTGTCAGGTCTTGCATTCCGAGCTTCAAATTATGCTATAATTCTTGAGATGTTAGACATCTTGGTAGAAGAATCAAAGGTACTCACGCCTCCCCTTTGATGATCTTTCTCCTAGAATCCTATCTAGGTAGGACCTGTAGGACCTATCAAAACAAAACTAGAAGAAAAGATAAGAACTGCCTCAAGGAATAAATTCCTTGAGGCTAAACACAGACAAAAATAAAACAAGCAAATCAAATAGTTGCCTCCCCGGCAACGGCGCCAAAGTTTGACACGGCTGTCGCAACCCTATCAAAAATAAACCAACCGGTTCAACTAATATAGTAGAGGTAAGCCGGGTATCGTACTCTATAGGGAGGCTATTATGTCTACTTGCTATTCTAGTTCATCACGGTAACAACTTGGGGGTGTCTTGATTTGATTTCTAAACTACTAACTGAAATGTAAAGCAAACAGAGAAAACGATGAAAACGGTAAAATGAAATATGATGTGATCAAATAAAGAGACAAAGGCTAGGATTACGGTTCACCATGACAATTAGCCAATTCGGTCATAATGAGATTAGTCGGTCTAATGTGAGAAGGGTAAAGGAAAGGTCCTTTCGGTCCGCTATACGCCCTAAAATACCACTAAGTTAGCTTTCACCCTCACTAGTGTAGTCTATTATTCATAACAAGTCTATTCATTCCAATCTCTCGATCTAGGTCTGAATTTAACCGGATTAACTAGTTTAGAAGCGTGCACTCAACTAAACGATTACAATTAAATTGCTATGAATCAATTCTCACATGTAAACCTCCTAATCTGATTATAACTTTATTGTTTCACTACCATGGCTCCCCTAATCCTAGCACAAAAGGATTTAGCTACACATGCTCATAATGAAACTAATAACAATAATGGATGAAATAATCGAAGACATAATATAATGATGATGAAGACGAAATAACATAAACTTAACAACAACACTAATTAAAACAGAAATTAAGAGTAAGGATTAAGTATGCAAAAGAAGATTAAATTGAATCAAGAGAGTAAGAAGGACTACAAAGTTCGAGATCCGGAAATTGAGAACGAAGTAACGTCGAAAGAAAAAATGAAAGTGTCTGCTAATTGAATGCTTAAGAGTAATTAAGAGTTTCTGAGATTAATGAATGATAACCTAACCTAATGACGGTTTTCCTTTACATATAGGAAAGATATTTATTAAACATAACATAAGAGAGTAAATAAGTTCTCACGAAAAAAAAATATCGCGTAAAATAGCAAAACTCTCGATCGAGCAACTTCATTCTCCTCGATCGAGCAAATCCTCAGCAGAACCTCTCGATCGAGTACCTAACATACTCGATCGGGGAACCTCAAAGTACCACCTCTCGATCGAGAACAGCAGGGTCTCGATCGAGGTCTTCTCACCACCTATATCTACTCGATCGAAGAGAAATGCTAATAAAAGGCTTCGATCGAGTACACTGCCAATGAACTAGCTCCTTGTTTCGTTGATTAGCTTCAAAGACCACTTCACGCTTCCCAAGGCATAGTAATTCTACTTCATCTCTTCCATATCCATAAATGCATGCTACGGGGCAGAAAAAGGCATGATTCCGCTACTTTCGGGTCCGTTCCTGCAAATAAAGCAAAGCGAATCAAAGTACGTGCATAAAAGGCTTTAAAAGACTATATAAAATGCACGTATCACCACACTTGAGTTGCTTGTCCGGTTCCGAGCTCTAGCTAGGGGTAAGACTAAGTCCAAGGGAATCGTGATGGGTGGCCTTGTGACTAGAATGGCCAATGTGTTATGTCCATGGTTTAATGATGATGAGAGGTATATAGCTTTACCCGGGAATACTTTGATTGATGAGATGGCTATCTTTCGGTTTCATAAATGGTGCATGTATAGTGAATCGGGAAGCATTAATTGGTACACCAAGGGAAGCACTACATTCACCCTTCCTTGTTGGGACCTTTCTCCCACCGAGCCTAGGTCGAGCTACCTTGCACCTATGCCGAGCTACCTCCTCCCTATTGAGAGGATTGTGGCTCCACCACCAAGGAGAGATGAGGAGGCGCCTTTTACTCCTTCCCATGCACCACCACCATCCGAAGGTCCAAGCCTTGACTTTCCACCATTCTTTCATGGTGTTCGGCCCTCTTATGCGAAGATACCCCCATATCCCCATGTCTACCGACCCTACATTCCTCCTCCTTCCAACACCCCGCCATCGGGCATTGATATCTTGATGGGTATGATGAGAGACATGGATTTTAGGATCCACCGTGGGCAAGAAGATAACTATTTGGCCCTTTACCCTCAATATTACCACATGGCTCAACAAGGGTTTATTGATCCTAACGGTCCTAGGCCTTATTGGGTGCAACTACACCTTGTGTTCCCAAACCAAGGCATGAACGAAGATGATCAAAGAGGAGGAGAAGAAGAAGAAGAGAGAGGAGATGATGATAACCTCGATGAAGGGGGGCTTTGATTGAGATCGTAATTGTAAGAATCCTTTCTTTCCCTATCTCTCATGTATAGTTGGATTGTATTACATTTTAAATTAGCTTGCATCCTAGCTTACATCTCATTGCACTTCCATTTAGTCATATATCTACATATACCTTGTATTTATGTAGTTACCTCATGATTAAACCCCTTCCTTCCGACATTAGCAATAGTGTTTAAAATCGGTCTGGGGAGGTTAAACCATGAAGTAACATACATTGTAATTAATCATAAAGTTTAGGCTTGTATTTGTATTATATTCCATATTGGATATGCATTAGTTAGTTCATATAGTATAGTTTGCATTGTAATATATATATCATATATATATATATATATATATATATATATATATATATATATATATATATATATATATATCATGTTTCATGTAATTAGTTTCATATAGTTAAACTTGCATTCATGCATAGTCACTAATGACCAAACCTATTTCTTTATACACTAGAAATAGTGCTTAAATCGGTTTGGGGAGGTTTGATCATAGGTGACCTAAGCTAATTTAAATTAGCTTCCAACTTAATAGAGAACATGCATCATCTAGTGTAGTTTAGATTGCATTCATTTGTTATATATGTCATAGAATTTCATTTAGTTAGAGCATGAATTCATTCATATCATTGCATTTGTACTTCAATTTCCATAAAACTTTAAAAATCCAAAAACATTTATTTCTTTTTCATCCCTACTCCTACATGTACATAGAGGATAATGTCCAAAATAAAGTGGGGGATGGGAATTTATGTTCCAAAATACATAAAAATTTGAAAAAATCAAAAACCAAAAACATCTTTTTTACTTTAGTAGTTTAGAATTGTATATACTTGTGTTTTTGTTCTCTTCTCACATAGATAAGACACTAAATTTGAGGCATTAGCAAGGGAATGTGAAGACCGCTTGGTATGATCGCTCTAATCCCTATTTCCCTTCCATTTATTTTCATTATGAGGAGGATGGGCTTACATGTCAAGGAGGATGTGGTGTATTTTGTTGTTGCGGTTTGTGTATCTATGTGTTGTTAGGAGTTGCATCTAGATTATATGGCATTTTAGTTGATAGAAGCATATGCATTAGAGTTGTATATATGTTAGTTGTATCATGGCATGTAGTTTGCATGGTAGAAAATTTTGTGAAAATGCCTATTTGGGAAGCTTGACAAGTGTATATAAGGCCCTTGTAGATAATTTTTCTCCTTGAGACTTTGTTTGCTAGAATACTATCAAGACACCCTGGGATGTGTCATACTAGTATCTCTTGTCCCCATGGTCTAAGGCCTAGTCAAGAGTGCCTTGTGTTGTGATAACTCCTTGGCTACCGTTTATTCCAAGGTGACCTTTGAAGCCATGCAACCGTTCTTACACTTCTATCATCATTTTGCCAAACAAAAAGGGAATGGGCACAAAAATATCAAATTGAGTTCAAGTACCAAATCAAAATCAAATGTTTGCAAATTGCATCAATGAAATGAGGAGCAAAAACAGACTCCTATGCTTTAATAGAAGTACCCTTGCTACAAATGGGGTTACTTTGAGAAATGTTCAAAAATGAAAAAATTGAAATTGCAAAGTATAAAAATGACAAACATCAAAAACGGCAAGAAATGTTCTCCAGTGTCAAATGTTACAAAAATGGGGGAAAAATAACACACAAGCAAACTACCATCGAGAAACTCAAAATCATCGTGATCCCTTTATCCATTGATGATCCTACTTTTGTTGCATGGTGGAGAGGGGACGACCCTTCTTCTTGTCTAGGCAAGAGGGGGAATTCCGCGATCCTACAGTGTTTTATAACACCATAAGGAATTTTCTCTTGATAAAAGCATTTAGCGATTGCGAACGAAAGTAGCCTAGTTTAACACAACTTGGAGGTGACTTGTTTCTATCCTCTTGGACATAGTAACTAGGAGAACTAGTATCTATGATGGAGTGTGTACCCTTAAATTGCTTCCCTTGTAGATGATTTCCGCCACTTCGATGAGGAAAGTAGTTATTCTTTTGTAGATGCATCCTTTAACTTGTTTTTGTGTGCTTAATGCTTGGATGCATCGCCAGTTTGGCAAGCCCCACCTTGCCTTGCAAGAAGGAGTCTTACCTCATGGATGCCTTGTTGTGAGTTGAAGGGGCGGAGTGAGACACGCTAATTGTCTCACATCGGTTATATTATTATTAGGATAGTTTAAATAAAGGTCTAGTTCTAGTCACCTCTTTACTCGGGACGAGTAAAGGTTCGGTTTGGGGATATTTTATGTGGCTCATGATTATGCACATTTAGTCCCCTAATCAACCTATTTTTGCATACTAATATAGCATTCCGTAACCATTTTATCCGTCAATTGTTTCTTATTTGCTTTCCTAGTGCATTTCACATGTCTTATAGGAAAGAAGATAATGAGGCGAAATTCCCGTCTCTCACGCATATTCGAAAGCTTAGTAATGATCTTGGATGGACTAGTATGAAGAGGAGGCAAGAATAATGACCAAGAATGATAGGAATAAGGAGTATATGGAAGCATTATAAGCAAAGAAGCAAAGGGAAAAGAGCTGCTCCTCAACCCGCTCGAGTTGGAAGCAACCCGCTCGAGTTGGCCTTCAACCCGCTCAAGTCGAGCTCAACTCGCTCGAGTTGATGCCCAGAACTGCCTCCCACGGATCCTATTGAAACGAGCAAGGCATTATTCGACACATAAGCTTATTTCCTAAATCTACCCTTTCTTAAGCTAATTTTGTACCCACTATATATACTCCATTTGTAATAATTAAGAGATTAAGTCCCCTTAGATTAGATTAAGCTCTCATTAAGAGTAGATTAGAATAGATTAGTCTTTAATCATTCCACAAATTGCACTTTAATCTTTCCTTAATTATTTCTCAAACAATCTTAGATTTAGCCTTGTATTGGAAGAATTCTTGGGTTTGTATTGGGGAATTGACAACTCTCCACAATTAATCAAAAGGGTTTCTTCTATTGTTCCTCCATTTCCTTTGTTAAATTCAAGTTGTTTACATTTGGATCTCTTGGGTATGTATTTGAAGATTAAGTGACAAGTATTCATCTTTATTCAAGGAATTCTTCGTTATTTATGTTCATCTTTACTCTCCAAGTTGGTAACATTCTTAATCCCTTTTTTATTTACTTGTTAATCTCTTGTTTATTATCTTGCTTAATCATCATATTCACTTGTGTTGTGATGTTTGACACCATTGCTAGCATAATAATCATGATGTGTAGTGAGTAGTTTCTTAGCTAGGGTTAGTGGGGGATTAGGGGAGTAATTATGGGATAAGTCTATGCTTAATGAGTTCATATGAATGCTTGCTTATTGTATTTTCAACTTATGCACATGTTATGTTTGATGAATTGCTTGATTGACAACCTAGCATGATTCTCTTATCCGTTCAACAAGACTTGTAAGACATAAACCAACTCAAGGCTTGTTAGACCATGCATATTGTTGAATAGGAAGAATTAAGTCCACTTGTAGGTGTTGTAAAGTTTTGACCGACTCGGCTCCGAGACCCAAAACTTCCTAGGAATTGTAAGATATAAACTAACTCGATCCCAAGAATAATAATTGCTTGCATCTATGTGACTCGTCTATGCTACCTTACCATGATTCCCCTATGATCCCATGATTCCCTAGTGTTGTTAATCATTTGTTCACATCCTTGTTTTTATTGTTTGTTTTACCTTTTATTTCTTTTTATTGCTTTCATTAGTTTAGAATCACCAACTCAAACCAATTGTGACAAACCTAGTGCAACTACAATTAGTTTGAACAATTTGAGTACCCCCGTCCTTTGGGTTCGACCTAGACTTGCTTGCTATGCTAGTAGTTGGGTATAAATGTGTTTGATGGCGGACAACGACCCCTCGCATCAGATTTGCAAGTATTGTTTGCATGACTCGGAATAATTACTATTATGTTATTAATATTCGTTGTCGGATTTGCAAGTTTGGAAAGTATAGTTTACAAATAAAAATGTAGATATATGTGTTTAACCGTTCTATCACCGTATTCGAATTAAATCGACATGGTATTTATTTTAACCAAGGTTGATATCCAATATGGTCAAGACAAGGATGAAAATAAAATGAAATAAAAGAGAGATTGTTTGATATGAACTAAATAAGTTAAGTTCATTCATTTGTAATTAGTCAATATAAATCATCGTACTCCGATTAAACCGACATGGTATAAGGAACCAAGGATGATTATGAATTATGACTAATATGGTTTTTTGGAAATGTAAAAAAATGAATAAAAGGCTTTAAAATACCCTTTAAAATGTAATTATTCAAATATTATCACCGAGTCACAAATTAAACCGTCATGTTACAAGGAACCAAGGGTGAATATGATTTATGGTTATTAAAGGTTTGAAATATTTGAAATGGTAAAAACCGATTTCAAATAAGAAATGAAAATAGAGGAAAGGCGAACTCAAACACATTTGAGTTCTGACCTGGGGTGCCAGATGAGGCGCGAGCCACCTAGTTGTGACTAGGAGTTTTTTCCTCAGGTCAAAACCCGGTTTTGGCTCAATCAATCCATATTTTGGATCATGTTATGCATTGTTCATGCATATAAATTCATAAAAACAGTAAAGGCACGAAATAAGTGAGTTGTTTACACCTTCAAACTTACATGTTATGAAATTTGTGAGGTAGACGACTTTAGAGACGGTTTTTTCGTTATGCGATTACTCGGTATCAAAAGAAGTTTAAAAGAGTGCCTTAAAAAGGATTTTGTTTTGAAAATGTGTTGAAAATATGTTGTTGAAAAACATGTTGATTAATGTGTTGAGTTGGTCGAATGGGTCAGTTGAATGCATGGCGACGGTACCAAACAAATGTGTAAGGCTTGTGTTTTTAATCGGTAGGTCGAAAACACGCGTCGATTTGTGACTTAGGAAGTCGAGTCTAGAATTTTAAGGAAGATGTGACGCGGCGGACGCTCGCTTACCCTAGAGAGGTGCATATGAGGGGGTATTTATAGAGGATTATGAGGTGGTAGATCGGTTGAGTTTGCTTGGAGGCTAAGGAGGAGGCCTAAAGAGGCGCGAGCCACCTAGTGATACAAAGGGGTGTCTTGTCCTTTTCAATTTGGACGTGGCCTTTGCTCTATCTATTGTTTGGTTGGTTTGATTTGTGGTATTCAAATAAGATATCGTGTAACAATATGATCATCTAATAAGATGGTATTTGGGTGTTATTTGGGGTAGGTATTTTGTGTGTGACTCGAGTTTGACTCGTGTTGAGTCGGGATTTGAATTTTGAGTCGGGTTTTGGCCCGATGTCGGTTTTGACTCTTATTAGTGTCATTTTAATGCAAATGATGTGATAAAGCCATTCATGGCATTATTATTGACATTCGAGATTCGGGTTGACTTAGATTGACTCGGGTTGTGGGTTTCTGAGTCGGTTTTGGGTCCGAAGACTGTGTTAACTCTTAATAGTGTTGTTTTAATGCAAATGAAGTTAGAAAACCATTTTTGAAATCATTTTTCATAACCTATTAATGCATTAAACCGTCTTATGTATAGCCAATCCATGCAAGCATATCAAAAACACGTTGTAGTCCGATCATCATCGGGTGGTTTTTGAAAGGTGCAGATAGTGGGTATCTACACCTAGGAGAAACCATCAAGCTTTGCTCTTTGACTCCGACCCCGGAAGGCTTTTTAGAGCCTTAAGGAATATGTCCATCGCAAGGGTTGGAACCTCTTCTCAAGCAACTTCGGGCCAAGCAAACTCACCCACCCAACCTCTAATTGAAACCACAACTCAACAACAACCAAAAAACACCATTTATCCTCTACTAGAAAACCCATTCTACGATCTCCAAATTCCCACAAATACACCACCTCAATCACCACCTCTAAATATACCAATTCCACGACCACAAATGGCAGATCTAAGGGATCACAACCGCCCAAACCCGGATGACTCTTCTTCGCCAATCAACTTTGGTACTTTGGCTCCTACTAACTTCGAGATTCATCCCGCCTAATTCGGGTTGATAGAGAGACACATCTTATCGGCAATATTGATGAAGATGCCCATGCTCATCTTCGGAAGTTCAAGAGCAAAGTATAGATGATCAAAAGAAATGGAGTCTCTGAGGACACATTGAGGCTTATGTTGTTTCCATTTTCCTTAAGAGATAAAGCAGACCGGTGGTTGAACATTCACCCCCCAAATACCTTCACAACTTGGGATGCCTTGGCCAAAGGCTTTCCTAACCAAGTATTATCCTTCTTCAAGGACCGCTATGCTCCGGAATGAGATCCATATATTCTAACAAGAAGATGGGGAGTCCTTGGGTGAAGCGTGAGATAGATACCAAGACTTGATTGCTTGTTGTCCTCACCATGGAATCCCGTCTTAGTACATTACCCAAACCTTCTTCCAAACTTTGTTACCAAGAACCAAAGAAATGGTGAATGCCTCCGCGGGTGGAGGATTCGATCATCTAGGGGATGGAGAGGAATCAACCCTTATAAAAAACATGGTTGATTCGGAATTTAACTATGGGTCGAGGGGTAACATGTTGAGAAGAAATAGCCGCTATCCACAAGAGAACTCTTCTAGCTCAAATGCTGAGACCAATGCCAAACTCGATCGTCTTACAAAGAAATTCGACCAAATGCAAAGAAATCACACTACAACAATTCCTATCTCTAATGACGTTTATGTAGTGGCAAAAATTAAAATGCCACCATAGTTATACTTAAGGTGGCATTTAATTTGGCAAATGTTGGTCACTCGTTTGCCGCCCTCACATAATTCATTCCACTCTTTATTTGACTACCGCTTCCAAATAAAACAAAGACTCCTATTTACTTTGTCCAAAATACAGAAAACCCTAACTTCAGATCCGATCGCTTCTTTCACCCATTTCCCGCAGGTTTGCTCTTCCCTTATTCCTCTTTTTTAATGATCAATAATATCCTTCTAATTCATTTGTCAATTTGTTTGATTTCATTTGTTACCCATTAATTTTTTGTCAATTTCTGATTTTATTTGTTACCCATTTATTCTTTGTCAATTTCCAGAAATTACTTCTTTTTTTCGTTTTTTAACTGATTTAATTTGTTTGATTGTTTGATACTTATATGTATTATGCTTAATACTGGTAGTGCTCAAGATCCGGATGATTTGAATTTTTTGATTAATTTTTTCTTAAAACGGTGTTTAAGTTTAGACCTCTCATAGTCCCTCTTTTCATTTTTACATTATTCAAATCGATTGTGAGTACCTCTTAACTTAAGATCGTCTTAAACTAAGACTTTGTATCACTTTTGTTCTTATCCTATCTTTTTGTCCCTTTCTTGTTTATGGAGTCTTTCAATATTGCTTTTTGGGTTTGGGCTAAATTGCCAAAGAAAGCTGTTTACGGGTGGTTTTAAGTATTTGTGTATGTAAGCTAATTAGGTTTTCGGAATATAGGTAGTATGGTTCTTAGTTTGGTGGTATGGAGTATCTTATTTTTGGGTCGATTTATGATCGATTCTTGTCTTTTGTATTTATTTGAAGTGTTATGAATCGAACTTTAATGATATATGAAGTTCAGTTCTCTTACTAGTTTACTGTGTTTCTCTGTTTTTCTGCTGGCGAATTAGTACATGGCTTTTGTTTATCTGGTTCACTTTATACTACTTGCTCGATTTTATCAAACTTTTCTACCCCGATGTGATGCTTGTTAGTTGTGATTTCTGGGTATGCTGACCAGTGAACGTTTCAACAGTTATCCTTTCTAGAGTATAAGCATACTTACTGCATTCCTGCAGTTAATAGCTAACCAAAAGGTAAATGAAAGTAGTGCTTGCACTTCCGTCAGATGGAGATATATAGTACTTTCAGTTCTTTCTTTATTATGACTAGATAACTAGTTTTCAAACTTTTAGATCATTGATACTAATATAAGTTTAGACTACCTTCTGATTAAGTGTTACTGGATTGAGTTGATACTCATCTAAGCTTTTGTAATGACAAATTTTAATTTCAATATTATATGCTATTATTTTATAAGTTGTCCTTTTTTTATTAGTTACATTTTATTTTATTCATAAAAAATACTAAATAGCCAAAAGGATTTAAAATTTAAAAAAGAAAAAAAAAACAATGGCACGTGTTTCAATAAATAACAAATTTTATAAAGGAAAAAGGGCGGATCTTGAAATTCGTACAAAGGGATTAGGTGGCGTTTATGTAGCTATTTACCAGCATTTAAATAAATGCCACCAGGAACTTTTAGCGACATTGCATCTAGCGGCATTTGGTCAAATGCTGCAACTGTCTCTCGCGGCATTAACATATGCCGCCTAAAGCAAAATTAAACGCCATTAAAGATGTGCATTGTTGTAGTGTCAAGTGCATCAAGCTAGTGCCTCCCATGATCCACCCACGGAAAAGGTCATTCCAAATTCTTTTTGTGAATTATGTGGAGGAAACAAACATACTTTTGATGTATGTACCAATAATGCTTACAATGTGGGATACGATGATAATGTTCAAGATGTCAACGCTTTTCAAACCTACAACAACAACAACATGAGGCCACCAAGGCCACCCTACAACAACCCAAATGTCTACAATCCAAACTCCGATTACTATCATCCAGGTTTGAAGAATCACCCCAATTTTAGCTATAAAAGTACCTATGTCCAAAACCCGCAACACCTCCAACCACAAGGGAAAAACAACAACCCACCCGGGTTTTCTGAACCTAGGGGTGGAGTCCAAAGTAAAAGAAACAATTTTGGGAACAAAACCAATGGGCACACAACAACCAAAACCAAAATTTTGGAAATCAACCTCAAAGGTACCAAGTTTTTGGGGGCAACCAAAGCAATCAAGGCTTCTATCAAGGGGACCAAATAAATCAAGCTAATCAAGGATTTGGCCAAGGTTTCCAAGAACAAGGCCAAGGGTCAAATTTCAACAACCAATGGCTTAAGTGGAACTATCACGGGGGACACAACTACAACAATCAAGGTCCCAACGCCCGATACGACTATGGGTTCCCTTTACCCTTGACCAACCAACCACATCAAGAGCCATCTATGGAGTCTCAATTTAGTGAATTGATAAAAGTGGTGAAGAATATGCAAATATCTCACCACCAAGACATGACTAACTTCAAGTAGGACATGGAGGCTACAATGGCATCTCAAGCACTTTCAAACCCTCAAAGGCCGCCGGGTGGCTTTCTTGCCCAAGGCCAAAGCTCAAAAGACGCCTCCGCAAATCATCAAGCGCACGCGGTAGTCTTAAGGAGTGGGGTTGAGCTTCAAGACCCTTACAAGGACCTTGAAATTGAAGTGGATTCGGATCCCAAGAGGAAACAGTTGGTGATGAATGGTGGTGGGGAAAGCCCACCAATGACTCCATCGGCAAGGGTTATTGAGGCCACGAAGGAAAAGATTACAAGTGAGGGAACATCAAAGGGAAAAGCTCCTCTAGAGAGCAATGAGAATGTTAAGACCTCCCCTATGAAGAGGAGGTGGGTTAATAGGTCCTTCTTCAACCTTATACTAAGGTAACAAGCATGCCCACTTTTCCCAAGGTATCCTCTAATTCCCAACTTGTCACTAGAATTCCCTATCCTACAAGAGCTTTAAAGTCTAGGGAAAACTTCAAGTATACAAAGTTTTGTGAAATGTTGGAAAAACATGAAGTGACCCTACCCTTTACTGAAGTCATATTGAAAATGCCAAGCTATTCCAAGTTTTTAAAAGATATCTTGACCAAGAAGAGGATCTTGGGTGACCAACAAATGATGGCTATGAAGGAAGATTGTAGTGCTCTACTCCTAAACAAAATGCCACATAAACTTGGTGAACCGGGGAGCTTCTCCATTCCTTGTGTGGTTGGTGGTCTTCCAATATCAAGAGCTTTGTGTGATGTAGGGGCTAGTGTAAGTGTGCTTCCCTTAAAAGTTGCCAAGAAAATTGGTATTTGTGATTTAATTCCGATAAATATGACTCTCTAATTGGCGGATAGGTCCGTCAAACGCCCCTTAGGGTGCTTGAGGATGTACCCGTCAAAGTTAGAAAGTATTTAATCCTTGCCGACATTGTCGTCCTCGACATCCTGGAGGATAGCCACACCCCCATCATCCTATGTAGGCCATTCTTGGCTACCGGAGGAGTTTTAATTGATGTTAGAGATGGGCGGCTAACCTTTAGCATCGAGGGTGACAAGGTTGAATTTCACCTTCCTAATATGGTGAAAGGTCCAAAGTTCAACCAAGCTTGCACGGTTGAAGTCATTGCGGAAGTGGTTAAAGAGGTGGCAAAGGAAGAGTCGGAGATGAAGGAAGCGTTTAAAATTTCCCTCCATGATGAAGAAATGAAGGAAGACCATGAGGTTGATGATGAGCTCTTGAAGAAAGTTGAGGGATTGCTCCCTCAAAGGTACAACTCAAAACCCTACCTCCCTCACTTAAGTATGCCTTTTTAGGTGAGGGAGAGACTTATCCGGTGATAATCAATGCTAATTTTAGCGAGGTCCAAGAACAAAAACTTTTGAAGGTTCTTAAGACTCACAAGGCCTCTCTGGGATATAGCATTGAGGATATCAAGGGACTAAGTCCTAATTTGTGTATGCATCATATTAACCTTGAGGAGGAGAGCCGGCCATGGGTTGAGGGTCAACGAAGGTTGAACCACAAAATGGCCGAGGTGATCAAGAATGAAGTCTTAAAACTACTTGAAGTGGGGATCATCTATGAAATAACCGATAGTAAATGGGTGAGCCCCGTTCATGTGGTTCCCAAAAAGGGTGGCGTGACCATGGTAGAGCAAGCGGACGGAATTTGTGTGCCTACACGCCCGGTCATCGGGTGGCGTATGTGTATCGATTATCGAAAGGTGAGCAAGCGGACGGAATTTGTGTGCCTACACGCCCGGTCATCGGGAGGCGTATGTGTATCGATTATCGAAAGGTAAACTCCGCGACCCAAAGAGTATTCCCCCATCCCTTTTATTGACCAAATACTTGAAAGGTTGTCGGGACACGCGTACTATTGTTTTTTGGATGGATATTCCGGGTTTTTCCAAGTACCAATTAACCCGGAAGACCAAGAAAAAACGACTTTCACGTGTCCTGTTGGTTTATATTGTAACACCCCCATCTACCAAGGAGCCTTAACAAGATCTTCACTAGCAGATAAAGGCATTACCATCTCGGTTGCCCGAGGAATAGTAAATATCATAACGTCAATAAAAGAAAAATTATATTTATTACAAATTTAACTCAATAAAAGAAAAGGGTACAACTGATAACAACAACTATCAACTATGGTGATACTATCAATGCCATGACTCAGTGATAAACTCGTCCCTTCAAGGCACCCAGCTAAGGTCCACATATCAACACCTGCGAAGACTGACTGCTCACCATAATGGTTCATCGTAGACACAAGACAAGGAGAAATACAGACAACACCACACAAGGTCAGTAACTGAAGAAATACAAAACACAAAGTACGTCAAACACTAACCCAACTCCACCTCCAACCACCCATCAATCATCCAACTACCCGAAGGTAACGTCCTGCCAGAATATCCATCACAACAGATATTCCACACCGCCAGTGAGAGACCGCAGTCTTTCCCACCTAAGCCCCGCTCATCTCCACTGAGCGCATAACCCATGTCCATTAATGTGCACATCCCCCTTGTGGCGGGAACCAAAAGGGGTGAATCAAGGGCGTGGAGCCATTCCCGAGGTGACTCCACTAAGCCGAGGATGCACCTCGCGAACTACAGGCCAATTAACAACAACCAACCACAATATCAATGTAACCAAAACCCATACCAACTAAAAACACAACCAACATACTAACAATCAACAGTACTGAGTAGGAAAACCTACCTTTAGCAATCGACATCAACACCGCATACAACCATCCATATGATGACAAGCAATCCCCATTACCACCTATTACAAACAGTATGGTAAACCCTATTACTAACAAACACAACCACAAACAAAACTAAGGAAGACGATGATGATGATGACTTACTTATGCTCGGCGTTCCGTCGACAAGACTGCTACCCGACTCGTGCCTCCCATCCTATGGTGCCTCCAATTATAATAGGGGTCCAAAGATGAAGGTTGGTGAAGGAGAGAAAGGTGTCGACGATTAGGTTTAGGAAGAATTGAAATGAAAACTGATTTTGGGTTCACGACTTCACGATTTATATATTACCGCTGAACTCAACTTACTCGATCAAGTATGGAACTTACTCGATCGAGTGGCCTCTACTCGATCGAGTCACTGGGCTACTCGATCGAGTAGCCTACGCTAGATCGAGCTTCCTACTACCAAAGGTTATCATAATGTAAGATCGAACTAATAAGGTTTTCAGAGGTCTAGACATGTGTCTAAGGTCAGTCAACGGCGGTCAACGGGTCTTTAACGGGGCGGGTATTATATATATGTTTACCTTAGGATGCCATTCGGGTTGTGTAATGCACCCGGCACCTTTCAAAGGTGCATGATGGCTATCTTTGCGGATTTTCTTGAAAAGTGCATGGAAGTCTTCATGGATGACTTTAGTTTCCATGGAGACTCATTTGATCATGGATTGGTTAACCTCTCTAATGTCTTGAGACGGTGTGAGGAGCACAACTTGGTCCTCAATTGGAAAAAATGCCACTTTATGGTGGAAGAGGGAGTTGTACTTTGCCATATTGTCTCCAAGAGAGGGATTGAAGTTGATGGTGCTAAAGTATCGGTCATAGAAAACTTGTCACCTCCCACAAATGTGAAAGGGGTGAGGAGTTTTCTAGGACATGCCGGCTTTTATAGGCGATTCATAAAAGATTTTTCAAAGATAGCAAAACCATTGACTTCACTCCTTCTCAACGACGCCCCCATTGTATTTGATGATGTTTGCCTTGAGTCCTTTGATAGCTTAAAGCTTGCTCTCACCACGGCTCCAATCATCCGGGCTCTGGATTGGAGTCTCACATTTGAAGTAATGTGTGATGCATCGGATTATGCCGTGGGAGCGGTACTTGGTCAAGTAGTTGACAAGAAACATCACGTCATCTACTATTCTAACAAGATTTTGGACCAAGCTCAAAGCAATAATTCAACAACGGAGAAAGAGATGCTAGCTATAGTTCATGCCATTGAGAAGTTCCGGCAATATCTTGTGGGGTCCAAGGTGGTGGTTTACACCGACCACACCGCCTTGAGACAACTAATGGTCAAGAAGGATTCCAAGCCTAGACTATTGATATGGGTTCTATTGCTTCAAGAATTCGATCTAGAAATAAGAGACAAAGCCGGGGCCGAAAATGTTGCGGCCGATCATTTGTCAAGGCTTACGGTGGATGACCATGGGATAATTGATAAGAGCGGACCGATCGATGAATGGTTAAGAGAAGATGCATTAATGAAAGTGAGTGACAAAGTGACATGGTTTACCGATTTGGCAAACTACTTGGTTAGTGGGTTCATTCCCGATGAAATGGAAGCTAGGGAAAGAAGAAAATTGAAGCATGATGTAAAGAGATACTTTTGGGAAGATCCTCACTTGTTCCGGAAGTGTGGGGATGACATGTTTAGAAGGTGTGTGTCCAAAAAAGAAGGACTTGAGATTGTTGATAGGCTACATAACCCGGCCTACGGTGAACACTTGGCTACTTCAAGAACCATTGCCAAAGTATTACAAGGCGGGTTTTATTGGCCTTCTATGTTTAAGGACATTCACATGGTGGTGAAATCGTGTGATTCATGTCAAAGGACCGGAAATATCTGGAAACGAAATGAGATGCCACTCACTAACATCTTGGAGATCAAGCTTTTTTATTGTTGGGACATAGATTTTATGGGCCCTTTTCCAAACTCTTGCGGAAATGAGTACATCCTAGTTGAGGTGGACTATGTGTCCAAATGGATTGAGGCGGTGGCTTCACCAACAAATGATAGTAAGAGCACATTTAAGGTTTTGATAGAAACACATGGGGTGCGGCACAAAACCCCCATTGCCTACCACCCTTAAACGAGTGGGCAAGTGGAGGTCTCTAACCGCCAAATCAAATCTATTTTGGAGAAAGTTACCAATAAATGTCGCAAGGATTGGTCTAAAAAGCTACCGGATGTATTATGGGCCTTGAGAACGGCATTCAAGACACCTCTTGGCACCACACCCTACAAATTTTTTTATGGGATGGCTTGCCACTTGCTGATGGATCTAGAATATAAAGCATGGTGGGACTTGAAGGAAATAAACTTTGTCATCGACTCGGCCGGTGCAATATGGTTTCTCCAAATAAATGAGCTTGAAGAGTTGAGGAAGGAAGCATATGAAAGCTCTAAAAATCTACAAGGACCAAACAAAGAAATGACATGATGCCATGGTTGTCAACAAGGATGTGAGTGTAGGACCCCTAGTGCTGCTCCTTTTTAATTTGAAAGTCAAGGTATTTCCGGGAAAGCTCCGATCACGTTGGTCGGGGCACTTCAAAGTAACACATATCTCCCCTTGTGGTGCATTTGAGCTATGGAGCGAGGACGATGGAAGCTTCAAAGTCAATGGCTAAATGGTGAAGCGATACTATAATGAAGATGAGAAAGGGGCGATTGAAGTGCTCTACCTCGGGGACCCCCTCCCTGAGGAGGAGTCGGATTGAAAACAAATTCAAGATGATAGGTTTGGTGGAGTTTCATAAGAACCACCATTTTTTGTACATATTGCATGCATCTTAGTTAGTGTTAAAAGGATTTGGATTTTGAAGTCAACTTGTGAAAGATTAGATGTTGAGTCGGTTTGAAAGTGGGAAGCACGCATTCCGAGGCTAGCAAGAAGTCGGGATTTGAAATAGGAAACTGTCGAAGAAAATACGAAGCATAGGTGTCCCAGCCGGCTCATAGGCGGACGGTGCCCTAGCCGGCTGGGAACCTCCTGACTATGAAATTGAAGTTTGAGGAAAACAAGAAGTATAGGGACTCCCAGCCGGGGTCCCGGTAGCAGGTCCCCTGACCGGCTAGGAAGTTCCTGTTGGAGTGAGTGTCCTCCACAATAATGCGTTTACTTTATAAATCTCATTAAAGGAATATAACCGGGATATTTATTATTAATACTCGTCAGCTGATCGTCGTTCATCGGTAACGATTGGCCGACTAGGGTTTGGCGTTACTGTCGTATGACGACGGTGGTCAGCTGATCCCTTACAGTCACACATATAGGAGGTAACCCCAATATATATACTAATTGTTTATATGAGATATGATTAATTAGTCCCTTATATGTGATGACTTTTATAACTCAAGTGAATTATATTTTGATGATGAGTTAAGAACTCGGGCGAAAGAAATTTATTATCAATTATTTGATGATCGAATAATAAATGTTGAGATGAAATATAGTACTTAATAGTTAATTTACTATATTAATACGGTGTATATATATTTTGAGGCGGAGGTAATTTAGCTAATTATAATTACAAGGAGTTGTAAAAATTAGCTAAATGGGTTTCATAAGACACATTTTATATTGATAAAATGATAAATGGTCACTTAAGAGTCGAGTGTATAGTATTCACTAATTTGTATTATTTAAGTGTTCAATAATCAAATTAATATTTAATTATATAAGATAATTAAATATAGGACTTATATGCATTTGTGGGACAAATGTCAAAAGTTAAAATAAGACCCATATGATATGTTTGGACCGGTCATATAAGTAGTGTTTAACACACTTTTATTTACCAAACACTCAACCTAAGCACATGGTATGTTTTGGTTGATTTCTTTACATTTGACCTCTTATATATACCCCACCCTTTGATCATTAGTGAGATGAAAATTTTAGACAAAAATTTGCCCATAAAAGACCCTTTTGGCCGTGTAACATGTAAGAAAAAGTGGAACCTTTTTCCATCATTTTCTTCATCGTCTTGATCAAAAGTTGATCAAAATTTCATCAAAATAAAATCACAAATGATAATATTTACCAAGTATTATAAGTAGTAATAATACATAAATATTATTAAGGGCTTTCAACTAGTATTTTTCTAGTCTAATTTATATTAGTAGTATTGGGGTTAGTCTTGGGTGCCACCATAGGAGGTACTCTACTATGAGTAGTAGGAAGAAGGAGGATCTTCCATTCATATTTAGCTCAAGAACAACAAAGGAGGAGTCTTTTGTTGTGCCCATAATTTCCTACTAGCAATGTAAGGAAAATTACTTTTACTCATTTTTGCCATTATAATCTCATGCATGTAACTAGATCATGCATATACTAAATTAACATGTAATTTAGTTACTAATTAGAGAGTCTAATTAGGGGTCTAGCACCTTCAAGTGGTATCAGAGTTCAGTCGTTGCATGCATGTTGATTTTCGACCATTTTATCGAGTTATAAGATGACTTAATAAAATCGTAATTCTTGTGTATAAATATGTTTGGCACAAAAATTAGGGTTGCATGTATACATTCTGACCTAAAAATGGTTTTGGTCAAATTTGGTTAATTATGGAATTTTATTGCTAATTAATAGATTTTTCCGTCTTAAGACCGTCTTAATATGCATAAAATTGGTTAATAGTTAACTAAAAATATTTGGATGTTAATTCTGGCCATGAAATTTTAATATATTCTCACATACATGGATTAATTAGAGTAAGTAAAAATTAGAAAATTAATTTGATTAATTTTGCATGATTATTGATTTTTAATAGTTAAATATCAGTAAAATGTGATTATATTGGTTAAATATTGTTAAAATATAATTTTTGGCATGAAAAATTTATCTAAGGTTACTGGCATGTAGTATACATTATATGTAAACTTATAAAATTAATTTAATTAATTTTTGCATGTTTATTGGTTTTTATGCAATAAAATCAATAATATGTAACCATAATTTTCTCAAATTCAAATCGAAATTTTTTGATAAAATTTTTTACATTTTAAGGTTCTGTAAAATGTTGCAAAATACTAAATTATTTGGTATTTTTTAGAATTTTTATATTTAATTTATAATAATATCGTAAAAGTTGCAAAAATCGTGTTTAAAATTGTGTATTTGATACAAAATAATTTTTTGGACAAAATTTTTAAAATTTAGAGTTACTGGAAATGTTCCAGTATAAAAAAAAATTATTTTTAAAATTTTCATAATTTTATTATTTTGTTTGGATTTATTTCATAAAAGTTATGATTAAATATGTTTTAATTAGCAATTTTTCATAAAAGGTTATGAAATCGTCAAGAAATTAGTGAAGACTAATTTTTGAGTCTCAAAACAGGTTGGGAAGCCATCTTGTGCTTAAATTTGATTTAAGTACTAATTTGTAATTTTAATGGTTAAAAATCACTTAATTAACCAAAATTACGAGCTTAATATCAATATCATGGTTTATAGGGCGATTTGGCATTTTAGGGCATGTTTAAATATGATTGTTATTCGCATTTTTTTAAAAATAAATGTCATTTAAATTTATGTAATTTATTAATGTAATTTGTCTAGTATGGCCTAGTTAGTTTAATTGGTATTTCCCGTAATGTAAGGGAATACCGATTTGGTTTGTAGTTATTTGCGATCTCGTATCGCTGTTTTGTAATATTAATAGATTTATTTTTATTTTTATTGTTATTTTACAAATGTATAATAGGAATTGCTATGTAGTTCATTTTTATACTTGTAACTATTTATTACAAATATTGGCGGGGTCCTAAAGACGGTGCCTTTCGGAAAGGAGTTCCGATGAAGACCGAAGTTTCCAAAAGACCAAGCTAGATTGGAAGGCGTTCCAATGATGTTCAAGGGACCAAGGAGTTGGTTTCCGAAGTTGTAATAGTTAATTAGATTAACTAAATTAAGAGGCAGTACTAGGATTTGTTATTACATTTTTAAATGCATTCATGCCAAATCGCCATTACATGCATTTTATTCGTTTTTCGAATGTTGTCAATTAAAATTATCGAGAATTCGCCATTTTAGTTCACTTAAAGGGAATTGATAATAAATTGACAAGATCTCTCACATTGTTTAAATATTCAGACTAGCCCTTCCAATTAGTAACACCTATGAATCCCTTCTTTATTAGGGGGTAGGTACGGCTCACCGTGGTGTTCCTTTTTTACGTTGGGAAAGTAGATTAATAAATGTCATTACACATAAAAGTTGGTTGGACTCGACGGAATTACAAGATTGGTATGTCTGGCTTCACCGGGCCCAGTTTTGTGTTCCGGGGCTAGGAGATGGATTTACTTGAAATCTGTCGACCGAGAGTTCTAAATGTAGAATCAGTCAAAGGGTTGACTCACCGAATTTATTTAGATCTCGTATGTCTGGCGTCACCGGGCCGAGGTTTATTTAGAGACGGATCTCGGGATCATTTATATAGTTCAGGTGAGGGATAATTATATAAATGCGTATTTAACTTGATAAAATTGTTTTTCAAGTATTTGTTTACGATGAATGTTATATTTCCCACTTACTTCATTTTTTTTACTATTTTTTATATCGCGCAATGGTTAGTATTCAATTCGCTCCTCAATCTATAGAATCGATAATCCATTATACATGAAAATAGTTTTCTAAAAGTATTCGGTAACTTAAATTTTCGATTATTCGTTTTTTTTTCTCCGTTTTACCACCATAGCTAATGACAATAATTTGCAATTCTTTTAATCCTCATATTGTCCGTTGTAAGGGTCTCTTGTAAAGAGTACAAACGGGATATTTGCTTAGTTAAAAGTGTTTTGATTTTGCAATATCATTTTATTTACAACAACGATACTACAATCTTTTTGCTCTTGAGATAAATGGTTACACATACTTAAATTGTTTAAGTACGTAAAAACGTTGGAACGAATTGGTAATATGATTTGTTTGAAAGCATGATTAACCAATTACCACATTCACTTCAGAAAGTTTCTTAGAAGTGAGTGGGAGCTTTAAGAGGGATGTGTATATCTTAATAGTTAAGATTAGGACGAGTTTCAAGAAGGAATTTGGTTTGGTTAAAGAATTGGCTCAAAGCAAAGGTTAATGCTAAGCTATTGTGAATAGCAACACCAAACCTTCGTGCGATGCCAATCCAGACCAAACTTGTTGCTATTTTAAATATGTATGACATTAGTAGAGATAATACCCCTAACTTTTTGGAGAATAAGAAAGTTGGGTGTGTGACACCTAAAAGGTTCCTTCTTCTCTAGATATCTAAATGATTGATATTATTTATACTTGTACCACTTCATCAATATTTGATATCGATAGTGGTTATCATAATTATATTTGGCACATGGGATGATAATCGTGTGGCGATTAGCCTTAAAATAATGTCAACCTGTACATAGGAAATGGAACCAGAGTAGTTGTCATTTGATTATGAGACATATAAATGATATTATGTCACTACTATAGATACAGGTTATAACAACGGTTAAAAACCGTTGTTATTTTAAAAAGCGAACGTTGTTAAAGCGTCCGTTGTAAAAGGTTTTAACAACGGTTGGTTTTCTTAAGGAACCCGTTGTTAAAACTATTAACAACGGTTTTAAGAATAAAAACCCGTTGTGGAAAGTGTGACTCAATTTTGGGGGGAAAGTTATAACAACGGTTGTAATATACAAAACCGTTGTTATAACTAAAGACAACAGTTTTTTAATAAATAACCGTTGTTGTTTGTTCTTTAAAAAAAAAAAAATTAAATTAAATATTACTAGATGCATGCATAATTACGGCCCGTTATAATTCCGATGCATGCATTATTACTGCCATCACTATGCATATGAACGGACAATATGGAATGAGAAGGGTTAGTAATAAGATTTGAAGCAGCATTGAGAGATATGATGATGATTATGGCACAACTTCCTAACATATATATTAATTAAAAAACAACTCAACCCACACATTGCTTAGTATAAATACATTCATTATCTCAACTAACATTTCCATTATCTCAATATATACATCTCCAAACCCTAACTGCTAAAACAAACTCCAAATAAATTAACCCTACTTAATCTTTCAAAACAAACTCCAAACTCCAACAAAATGAATGATATCATCCTTAAGACTCTTACTATGATCGAGAACAACAACAGTTTCATCCGCCGGTTGCTCCACATTGAGGAAAGTTTCAGGAGCTACCTTGCGGATGCTCGATCCATTCTGAAGGACGCCAAAGAAGATGGCTTGATGGAGCAGCAGCAGTTGCAGCTATATGACGATATAGCAACTGCTGAACGGAACCTCCAAATAGCCAAGGAGGAGAGGACGGATATCATAGAGGAGAATAAGACCCTCTATGAAAATATAAGAATTGCATTTTTATTAATGTAATTTTTTTTTTAATTTATGTATTTATTATATATATATATATATATATATATATATATATATATATATATTAATTATGTTTATCATGCATTCCTCTCTATCATCTTCCTTCATCTTTGTTTTAGTTTATTTAATTTGTTTTACTAGCTAATTAAGCGAATAATACTTAAAGAAATAACATAATGGTCGATAAAAACTAACACATACACATGCAAATGAAATAATTAGAAAAAGAAAATAATGACGATGAAAGACGATGAAACCAACAATGACGGCGAGATTTACCTGATAATTAGACGATGAAATCAACAATGATGGCGAGAAGATAAAGAGACGATGAGAAAGAGAGAAAGAGAGAAAGAGACGATGAGAAAGTGTGTTTTGTGTTTGTGTTTGTGTTTGTGTTTGTGTTTGTGTTTGTGTTTGTGTTTGTGTTTGTGTTTGTGTTTGTCTGCTGGGTTTGTGTTTGTGTATTAAGGTTTGTGTTTTGTGGCTGTAGCAGACTTGTGTTTGTGTGGTTTATAGTATGGAAGGTATTGACAACGGTTATTAAACAACAACCGTTGTCAAATAAGTTTTAACAACGGGTGTAAAACAACAACCGTTGTCAAATAATTTTTAACAACGGGTGTAAAACAACAACCGTTGTCAAATAAGTTTTAACAACGGGTTTCAAAAGTAACCGTTGTGATTACTTTTCACTAACTTTGCGTCAATTTTGCGCCAAATTATTAACAACGGTTTTGCATGTGTAACCCGTTGTTATAACTTATAACAACGGTTTTTATAACCATACCCGTTGTAATTCATTTTAGTAAAATTCTCGCCATACATTCTACAACGTCTATTGTGATTTTCGTGAATAATCGTTGTTGAAGGGGCATTGTAGTTGCCTAGATTTGTAGTAGTGTGTATTTAATCTAGTTTTAGGGTTTAAAATTGTGCTTTAATAAAAGTTTTATGTAAGACACATAAGGTTTCACTCTTGTGATATAAACAAATGTTGTGCCCTAATTTGCCATGATTTGATCTATGGCTATACCAATCCAATCATTGGTTATTCTTGACCTAAACTAGATAAATTTATATATCATATAGAATATAAAAGGTTCAAATTATTTTGGTGACCCCGATCAAATCTTAGTTCTGGATTGAAAACGCATTCGTAGACTAGTGTTACCTAGTTCTCCATGAATCATTTGATTATGAATCTTATGATATATGCAAATCTTGTATTCAAAGCAAGATGACTCGTGCTTTTTTGTTAAAAAAGAGATCGAGCATGTGATTTATTGATCCTAATTACATGTGGATGTGTGTATGGTCGAATAACAATCAAAACCAGAGTAGGTTATAATTACTTTTTTTCTTTTATCATCGATTTAGGTGGATACTGGTATATCTACTAAACGTGATATAAAGAGAAACCTTTGATGAGTTCAAAGAGTTTTTAAAGTAAATGTGATAACCAATAAGATTATAAGATCAAAGTTTCACGATCCGATCGTGGAAACAAATAACTAAGTAATGACTTTTATTTTTCCACCAAAAGAAGTATGACATAGTATCACAAGTTAACTTTCCATAACACACATTATTTGATAAGGTGTCGTTGGAAGGAGATATCGAACCTATACCATATGGGTTGATCTTTGCCAAGTTTTATTGAGCCACTTGATTTTTCAATTGGGGTCTTTCTATTTTGTCTGCTAATTTCTTTTTCCCACTAAATCAAAGTACGATTTAAACAATCGAATTCACTCTGTATTAGATATGGAGAGGTAGAGTACCTAATTTGTTAGTTGTCCAAAAGAAATGATGTGGTCATTTAACCTACATAATCATGAGAACAAAGTGTTTGTGGCTCATGATGATGTCTTTATAGAAAAGTGGTTTATTCTAAAAGACAAAGTGGGAGAAAATGTTGAAGAGCCACAAACTGAGCATATAACGCAGAAAAAATGTTTCCTCCTGATCAGATTAAGTGTTTGTTTCATCGAAATCTATGAGGTCAGGTTAAATGTTGGAGTGTCCCCGACAATAATGCGATCACATTGTTGATCATATTGAGATCACATGTTTAAATCTCATATTAAGAATACATGAGGGAAAGTTATACTTCTTAGTCAACTGGTCCACACATATCGGTAATGATTGGTTGACTAGAGTTTGACATTCGTAAATGCGACGGTGGTGACCAGTTGATCCCCTAAGGTCATACCTATAGGGTAATGCTCTTAATTGATTATTTAATTAATCGTATGCCGATACTGGTTAATTAAATTCCTTAAAATTGACGAGTGATTTTTGTGAGTAAAATTGTGTGTCTTATTGTAATTTGATTAAATAAGATTCGGTCTAAGTAATCGAATTGTTTTATTGCTTAGATTAAAATATTGTTTATGAAACAATTAAAATATAGAATGAATTACTATTTAATTTTGTATGTGATTTATTTCATTTAGATAATGACTTTTAATTTGTTGAAAATGCATTATTTAAATGACATGTCTAGGAACATGTCCAATTTGTCACACAATACAAATTAACAAATTGACAAAGTTAAAATGGGTCCATATTATACATATGTGCCGTGTAAAATGGGAGAGGAAGGAAAATTTGTGTTTTGTTATTTTAATTAGTGGAAAACATTATCATTGCCTACTAATTATAGGCTTTTAAGCCTACACGCTTGTGAAGAGCAACAAGAAAAAACATTGGGCACTCTACCCATGCTAAAACCGGTTGCCTCCCCCCTTATACACTCAAGTAGTGTATTTTTCCTTTACACTAATTCATTCTTATCAATTTAAAACTTGAGAAAAATAAAATCTCTCTAGTTTTTGTTGTTGAACAAAAATAAAATCTCACAAAATCTCTTCCTCTTGACCGAAATATTCAAGAGCAATAATACAATTATTTTGTGTCAATTTTAAGGTAGTTTACATTAATACTAGTCTAATATTAATTTAAACTATTAAGGGTGTTATCTTGGTACAATATTTAGGGAGAGATTCTATACTTGAATCTTGTTCATCCATAAGGAAAGCTCAAGAACTAAGTAAGGTAGGTGGCCTTACTAGTGCCCAAATATCCGAAATATCATATGTAAGGAACCGATTTTCTCCTTACTCTTGTATTTGTTTTGCATGCATAAGATCTTGAATTAATTTTATGACTAAATTAATTATTCACATATTCAATATGTAAAGTAATGAGATTAAAGAATTACAACATTAAATTCATCACTCATCAGGGGTGATGATATAGTATTACTTTTAGAAAGTGACGAAACCTGTAACTTACAAAAGGATTGTTTCTTATTTCAACTCTATGCAATGGCCTGAAGCCATCTTGATCCGAAATTGACTCCAAGTGTAATTGTCAGTAAATGACCTGGTATATTTACATGAAGAAGTTAGACCTCTTCAGTGTAATTGACTTGGATAAAACATAAAGATGTTTTCAAAGCTTGATTAGTGACAAAGGGTTTGCACCCGTTGCAATGCTTCGATGAACTCGGATTATACTGGCATTTGTTGCATTTCATAATTGTATGATTTGACAAAAGGATAACAAAACCATCTTCTTGAATTAGATTGTAGAAGAAGAAGTGTATTTGACACGTCTTGAGAGTTTTGTAGATCCTTACAATCATAAGATTGTATCTAACTTAAGAAGAATTCTTGAGAGAGCATCATGGAATTGGAATGTGTGTTTGATCATGTTATAAAATATTTCTCGAGATGTCGAGGAATTATGTTTATAGATGAAGTTTAGTGGGAGTATGGTGGTCTTATGAGTCTTTCATGTTATTGACATATTAATCATTTGGAATGATGAAAAGACTTAGGAGAATTTTAATACATCTGAAATATCCAGATTTATAGAGATAAATCAAGGAGGGATATAGGCGTTTTATCGGGAGTCTTATATAGATGAGATTCTTGACTGGTTCAAACAAGTTGAACTCATTAGAATTGATTCCAATTGCTTCCGCTGCGCGATCAATTTAGTACGCTATAATGTATTATTATCATAACAATTCATATGCTTTGAGTATTACGAGTTGTTATTAATCGAAGTTAAGTGAAGGTCACTTAATAGCTAGATCGATCATCCTTTAGTACTTGAGAAGAACTAAAGATGTGAAGTTAAGTGTTTTAAATTTATTTGATTTGTGTAAGGAGTTACACGAATGCTAGTTGAAGTTTGTGTAAACAGTTACACATATACCATCTTTCTAAAACACATAGGGATTGTTTGGAATCCCGTACTGGCTATGAGGAGTTAATCTGTTGGAAGAGTTCCATGTAGTCATACATTGCAGATTTTACAACGGAAGCTGAGTACATTGTAATATTTGATGTTACAAAAGGAAGTAGATTGGATTTGGCAGTAATGCCGGGACTAAAAATAGTTCTTGCAGCCACATATCCTATCCAAATATACTGTGATGACAGTAGGAGCTATTTTGTGGCTTGGGTACCCTAGTCTAGAGTTAAGTCTAGATATGTACGTAATTGTGTTACATGTAATATGAGTCATGTGGAACAAAGGGAAATAGCAATTTGTTGGTTTAAACAGATGAAGCGTCGTTGATTTTAAACCAGGGCTTGTTGAAGGCTAAACATGATAGTCATGTCGTTTCAATGTTGTTGAAATATGGTAATTGAATTGCTGTAGATTATATGATATGTAATAATCTGATAGTGTATCAATTTTTACATATATGATAATCGCATTTATCGTTTGAGTTTTTCTAAACTCTTATATATTTAGTACATACTGGATATTATTTATTACTTTGTTAAATCTGAAAAGATTGTGGGACAACGTTGAACCTTTCAAGTGAACTGGATTAATATTGTATTTTGTCCCTAGTTGCTTAATGAGGTGACGTCTCGGAGTGACTAGATTGTAAGTCGATCGATGGTGAGTTCAACCACCATAGAGTCATTGAGATGACTGGTCGATTACATAGGCAGAATGTAGAGACACTTTGTCGGACAGTGACCATCTATAGAGTCCTTTTAATTTCTTTATGAAGCCTAGTCGTGGCAAGGACTTCTATAATATTCCTTCTGAGTCGATCCTTTTGACTAGCGACTATTTGTCTGAGTTAGTACAGTTTCCAATTAACTTTGGTTATTGTCTTAGGTCGCGCCATAAAAGGAGGCCGATGGGCATCTTCTGGGTGGGTCATGGTGATCTGTGATTGGACGAAGTAAATAGGTCAACAGGAATTGTCCACCCTCGTCAGGGTTTTTACATCTCAAGGCCACTCGAGGAGTAGTGACTGGAAATGCGTTGCCACGCTCGGAAGATATCTATGGTAGAATTTCCGGTTAGACAGTTACTCTCATGATCGAGGAAACCACTCACGAAATGATCATGTGCAAGTACGACCTGAAAGACACCTTGCATTGAGTGGGAGATATAACGGACAAGAGAATCGGTAGCGCACACTTGTGTCGGACGGACAAGTGGGAGATTGTTGGAGTGAGCGTCCTCCACAATAGTGCGTTTACTTTATAAATCTCATTAAAGGAATATAACTGGGATATTTATTATTAATGCTCGTCAGCTGATCATCGTTCATCGGTAACGATTGACCGACTAGGGTTTGGCGTTACTGTCGTATGACGGCGGTGGTCAGCTGATCCCTTACGGTCACACCTATAGGACGTAACCCAAATAGATATACTAATTTTTTATATGAGATATGATTAATTAATCCCTTATGTGTGATGACTTTTATAAGTCAAGTGAATTATATTTTGATGACGAGTTAAGAACATGGGCCAAAGGAATTTATTATAAATTATTTGATAATCGAATAATAAATGTTGAGATGAAATATAGTAATTAATAGTTAATTTACTATATTAATACGGTGTGTATATATATTTTGAGGCGGGGGTAATTAGCTAATTATAATTACAAGGAGTTGTAAAATTAGCTAAATGGGTTTCATAAGACACATTTTATATTAATAAAATGATAAATGGTCACTTAAGAGTCAAGTGTACATTATTCACTAATTTGTACTCCCTCCTATTCACTATATTCTTCCCTATTTCCTTATTCGGATTATTCGGGTTTTCTTCCCTATTTCCTTTTTTGGGTTGATTTGTGTGGTCCAAATTAAATTGCATGTGGGTTAGTGTGTTTTGTGTGGTCCAAATTCACTTTCTTATTTCTTGTGCAAGAAGTAAAGGGGAAGAATATAGTGAATAGGAGGGAGTATTATTTAAGTGTTAAATAATCAAATTAATATTTAATTATATAAGATAATTAAATATAGGACTTATATGCATTTGTGGGACAAATGTCAAAAGTCAAAATAAGACCCATATGATATGTTTGGACCGGTCATATAAGTAGTGTTTAACACACTTTTATTTGCCAAACACTCAACCTACGCACATGGTATGTTTTGGTTGATTTCTTTACATTTGACCTCTTATATATACCCCACCCTTTGATCATTAGTGGGATGAAAATTTTAGACAAAAATTTGCCCATAAAAGACCCTTTTGGCTGTGTAACATGTAAGAAAAAGAAGAACTTTTTTCCATCATTTTCTTCATCATCTTGATCAAAAGTTGATCAAAATTCCATCAAAATAAAATCACAAATAATAATATTTACCAAGTATTATTAGTAGTAATAATACATAAATATTACTAAGGGCTTTCTACTAGTATTTTTCTAGTCTAATTTATATTAGTAGTATTGGGGTTAGTCTTGAGTGCCACCATAGGAGGTACTCTTCTATGAGTACTAGGAAGAAGGAGGATCTTCCATTCATACTTAGCTCAAGAACAACAAAGGAGGAGTCTTTTGTTGTGCCCATAATTTCCTACTAGCAATGTAAGGAAAATTACTTTTACTCATTTTGCCATTATAATCTCATGCATGTAACTAGATCATGCATATACTAAATTAACATGTAATTTAATTACTAATTAGAGAGTCTAATTAGGGGTCTAGCACCTTCAGTTCCTGTACATTTGCTACAAAATTTTGGAATTGGGTGAAGAAGCATTCCCTGCCGACAGGCCGGCAGCCGACCCATCGGCTGAGAGCCCCTTATTGAAGACAAAGTCAAGTTAAGGAGTGAAGAAGACCTTCTAGCCGGGAGCACCCTTAAGAGGAAAAAGTAAGATTTTGACCACGACACAGACTTCCAGCCGGAGTGCCGGCGGCCGGTCCAATGACCGGCTGAGAGCTCTCTGATCTTAAACCTATAAAATTCAAAAATGCCTGATCTCCCAGACGAGGTACCGGCGGCCGGTCCCTCGACCGGCTGAGAGCCACGTGCGTCTTTTATTAACTCGAAACACACCAAAAAATTATCAAAACCGACGACACACTTTCCCTTTCTTCTTCTTCTTCCTCCTTTAACATTCAATCCAAACTCACCCAATACCTTCATAAACTCCACCAATCAACCACCCTCACCCACCCCACCATTAACCATATACTTCTAACTTAAATGGCACCCAAAATGAGAGTGAGAAGGGGCGATTTAGCTTTGGTTCAAGCGGAGGTTGTGGCTACCGTGGCTAACAACATGAGTCCCGATCTGGATTTTCCGGAAGTCACCTTTGCTTCCGTCACTCAAAAGGGTAAGTTCGTTCTCTTTAAACAACGTCCTTTACATCCCACCCGTTTCATTCATCGCCCTTCTATGCGGGATTTAGGGTTAGATAAGGCTATCCATGACTTGTTTTGCTGGGTCGGTGGAGAGGATTACGACATCCATGAGAAAACGTCCCCTCGGCTCACGTGGGAGTTTTTAAGCTCCCTCAAAATCGATAAGTACAAGAAAGACGGGAAAGTATCATTTTTGCATTTCCGTCTCATGAGTAAAAACTATTCACTAACCCTCCCGACAATTGCGTGATATTTTGGACTTCACTCAACACCTCCAACTAAGGCACCCGATAATTTTTACCCGGGAATGGTATGGAAGGCTATAATGGGTTTGGACGATGACAAGGGGGCCAAGAGAGCGGCCCTCACTTGCCAGAATGTCGGTATCCTGGTATGGCATCAATTCATGGGGTGGACCGTGTTTAGGCAGGATGAGCCGCATAACTTTCGAACCGAAGAGCTCGACATTCTAGGCTCTTACCTTTTCTCCAACCCGGTTGAGTTCTAAATTTGTATTGCCCATTATATGGCTTTGCACCTTCACAAATTGAGCAACTCTCAGGATCAAGGGACGCCGGTGGTGATGGGTGGCACCATTACCCACCTAGCCAAGGCCCTTATCCCGAATTTGTCCGGTGTCAACTATCTTGGCGGGGAGACTATCTTGTCAAAGGAATACATTCAACACACCTTGAAATGGATTAAAAAGAACCCCGACGACGATGTTGAGTATCGGCAAATTAAGATTAATGGAAAAGAGAGAAACTCGGTGCCTCTTACTAACCCCCAAAAAATGAAAATCGTGCACAATTCCGAGCATTATCTCTTAGAAATTGAAGCGGAGCGAGGAGATGATGATGCTCCAACAAACCCTCCCCCGCTTGTTTATGCCCGGGATCGACGTATCCCTCCACTTTCTGGCATGAAATTCAACATGCCTCCGACCTCCTTCCATCAAAGACCCTTCCAACCTCCGCCTTACTCCTAACATTAAGGAAAGGGTTCTTCAAGTCAACCACAACCACCTCCTCCATCCCAATTTTAACTCCCCGACTCGCTCGTGGAGTTCATAAGCACCATCATCTTGGGGTTGCAAACGGCCGCGGATGACCACCGTGATTTACATAGGAAATTGGATAGGATGTATTTTGACTCGTCGGTGGCCCAATTCCCCGTCTAGGATGACTACATGAGACAGGGATATAAGCACCCATCCGGACTCTACCCTCATTTATACCTACCCCCGATGGCGGCTACGACACTTATACAAACACGATAGTACCCTCCATGACGATGAACTCGGACGATATAGTTCGGGAAGACGATTTTGGGAGGGGTGATTTACATGATGGGTCGGGTGAAGAATCCGACGAGGCCATCGAGGCCTAGCTCCCTTTGCTTATCCAAAGCCGAGTATGATTTCTCTCCTTAATCCAAACCTTCCATTTCACGTTTCATTTTTGTATTTATATATAGATTAGTTGTAATATATGTTAGTTTAGCTAGTCATTTAGTTGCATTTCATATAATTGCATTAGATTTTTAATTCTTGTAATATATTGTCACATATAGGATTGCATTCATGTAGTGTAATTTGCATCGTACTTGAAATTTTGCTTTTAGTTAGAATCATGCATTGCATCCTAATTTAAAAATACAAAAAAATCGAAAAATTGAAAATACTCCAAAAACATGTATTTTATTTCCGAATTTCCTCCACACAATTATATAAATAAATAAGTGTTGGGAGGAAATTCTATTATTTAAAAATGCAAAAACATGTTATTTATTTTCAAAAATTCAAAAATTCAAAAATATGTTCTTTTATTTCAAAAATTGCCTATTAACCACACTTCATCCCTCATTGGATGTTGTAAATATAAAGTGTGGGGAGGAGGGCCAAAAAATCAAAAACATGTTATTTCAATTTTATGAAAATTTCAAAAATTCCAAAAACAAGTTTTTAATTTCAAGAAAATTTTCAAAAATACAAAAACATGTCTTTTATGTTCCCTATTTTTTCCCTACATTTTGTTCCATCGAGCATGATGTAAATTTTAAGTGTGGGGAGGAAAATATCTACTTTAAGTATAATTGTATATATTTGTATATATTTACTTGTAAATTTGAGAAAATTTCAAACAAAAATGCTTAAAAATTTTAAAATTTTCAGAATTCCAAAAACATATGCATTGTATATATATATATATATTTTGTCTAACAAGCGGCGCAGGAACATTTGAAGCAAAAGGAGACTAGAAGACGCTTGGTATAACCGTTCCTATCTCTTTCTCCTTTACTACCCTTTTCCTTTATTTTGTTAAACATATGAAGGAGGATGGGATTTTGTGCTTTGGATGTTCCCTTGGGGAATTTGTGGTTTTTGTTGTTGACATGCTGCTAGGATTTAGACAAATTTGTTGCACGTTTCAATTTTGTGTCATTTACAATTCCGCATTCATTTATAACATGTAAATATGTGTAGTATTTCCTTATGTTTTGCATTGAGTTTTTACATATTTTAACTAAACATGGTCCAGGAAGGAAGCATGATACCCTAAATGATGATATCGTCTTGGCCATGTCTTTTCCCTCCCGGTGGCTTGCACCTCGTGACTCCATTGTTAGGGTATTCGCTTGCAAATACCGGGAAATGAGACTTGACCACGAGTTTTGACCGCCATGTGCGACCAAAGACCGTAGTCTAGGCCTAGACTTCGACGTAGCCACTTACATGTGAGATTTAGAGCCTCCTATAGACCGTTGCATCCATACCCGGTCTCCTTTAGGTTGTGATTAGGCTCCTTGCGAGACATGTCACGTCATGACGCACAAGTGTAGCGTCCTTTCCTTATCGACCATGAGATGCTTATTTTGTGTGCATAACTTTAAACATTTCGTTGCATATCAATATTTTTTTGAGCCTCACAATTGCCAAATAAACCTATTTTGGACCCTTTAGATTAGGACCGGTTTTTGTGTAACCCTTTTGAGCCTTAGCCTTCCTTTTTGGCGTATCTACAAAATAAACTACACCCTATAAACAACATCCCTTGATCAAGAATGTTGTCAATAGGTGTTTGGTCGTAAGTTGAAGGGTACTTGACGTCCTAGTTGATGAGCTCTAGCTAAGCTTGTTTGAGTTGGAATAATGGTCGTCATTTGGTTTATATTCGAATAAAGAGGTTTTTGAAAATCAAAAAAAGAAAATAGAAAAGAAGAAAATTATGAAAAGAACAAAAATACTTGATATCAATGTTATTCGTGTATGTGAAAGAAAAAGTCAAGCAACAACCCTCACTCATCATAAAAAGGGCAGAAAAAGACGTTGCTTAATAAAAGGCATTTGATGATTTTTCCAAAGTGAGTCGGATTTTGATGGTGACCGAGTTATTGT
Organism: Silene latifolia; assembly: GCF_048544455.1. Taxonomy (NCBI): domain Eukaryota; kingdom Viridiplantae; phylum Streptophyta; class Magnoliopsida; order Caryophyllales; family Caryophyllaceae; genus Silene; species Silene latifolia. Next base: position 2,593,205 of record NW_027413827.1, on the reverse strand, counting down.
TCACTCAATCAAACACATTTATATTCTCAACAAACAACCAGTAAGTGGTTAAGTCGAGGTCGATCCACGGGACGGTGTGCTTTGGGTTCTAAGTCTATCTATCTCAATTTATGCTAGTGTCACAATTATTGGGGTTTGAGGTTGTGTTCTAAACTATGACAGGGAAATGTAAACAAATGAAGAACAAGGCAAGTAAATAGAAATGGAGATGTAAACAAATGATTAAAGGCATTAGGGTGTCATGGGATCATAGGGGAATCATGGTAAGATAACATAAATGAGTCACATAGATGCAATCAATTATTATTGTTGGAACCGAGTTAGTTTATATCTTACAATTCCTAGGGAGACTTAGGTCTCAAAGCCGAGTTGGTCACAACTTTAAAACATCTACATCGACTTGGTTCTCCCTATTCAAATATATGCATGGTCTAACAAGCCTTGACTTAGCATATATCTTACAAGTCTTGTTGAAAAGATAAGAGAATCATGCTAGGTTGCCAATCAAGCATTTAATCAAACATAACATGTGCATAAGTTGAAAGTACAATAAGCAAGCATTCATATGAAGTCATTAAACATAGATTTAGCCCATAATTACTCCCCTAATCCCCCACTAACCCTAGCTAGAAGACTACTCACTACACATCATGATTATTATGCTAGCAATGGTGTCAAATATCACAACACAAGTGAACATGATGATTAAGCAAGATAATAAGCAAAGGATTAAGAGGTAAATAAAGAGAGATTAAGAAAGTTACCAACTTGAAAAGGAAAGATGAACATAAATAAAGTAGAATCATTGAATAAAGATAGAGACTTGTCACTTAGTCTTCAAATACATACCCAAGAGATCCAAATGTAAATAACTTAAGATGAACAAAGGAAATTGAAGAACAATAGAAGAAACCCTTTGATTAAGGTGGAGAGTTGTCAATTCCCCAATATATGTTGGAGTATGTGTCCTCGACAATAGTGCGATCACATTATTAAAACTCATAATAAGAATACATAAAGGGATGATTCATTTTTATACGTCAACTGATCAACATTAATCGGTAATGATTGGCTGACTAGAGTTTGACATTACTGTCGTTTGACGGTGGTGATCAGTTGATCCCTTAAGGTCACACCTAAAGGACAATTCCCTTAATAGATAAATTAATTAATTGTATAATGATACAGATTAATTAATTCCTTAAAATTGAAAAATTTACATATGTGAGTAAGAATATGAATCTTGTTGTAATTCGATTAAATGAGATTCGTTTTACTAATTAAGATGTTATATTACTAAAACCTTGTTTTATGAAACAATTAAATTAAGAATGAACAGTTATTTATAATTACAATATGTTGTAGATTATATTAACATGGACCATTTTATATACTTGTAATTGTGAATTACTAGTCAATTGTTGTATATAATTAAATTAATATATGTAATGATATTTAATTGTTAAATATGCACTAATATTATTAATAACATGTTATATGTCACATGTCACACATTATATGACATAATGACAAATTAAAAAAATAAAATGGACTCAATATTACATGAGGCAACCAGTTTTATGAGAGGTAATGGGTGATTTGGTTAAATTGTTTTATTAAGTGGAAAACATAATGATTATAATTTATAACCTAATCTACACCCTAGCATCTTTGAGAAGAACAATTGAAAAATCATTTTTGCATGCATTGGCTCTCTTCTCTCCTCTTCTCTTCACCGGTTTTTCCACCCCATATGATAAGAATTGTTCTTATTTTTGTATCATTCATTCTTACACATTCTCACTTCCTTCTCTTCTCTCTTTTTCTCTCTAAAATTAAGTTTTAGAAAAGAAAATAAAATTGTTCAAAATCTTATATTTAGATTACTAAAAGTAGTAATAGAAATAATAATAAGATTAATTTTAAGGTCACTAATTACATATATCTAGTTAATATATTAATTAGCATTAAGGGGTTGTCTTGGTGCAATTGAAAGGAGGTTCTCACAATATTGAGACAAGGAGATCATCCATTTCTTTTAAGCTCAAGAACAAGTAAGAAAGGTGTTCTTACTTGTGCCCTTATAAACCGATTTTATCAATGTAAGGAACATTTTCTTTACTTCTATTTATATTTTGTTATGCATGCATAAGATCATCATATTTAATTAATGAGTATTTAGATATAAAATTAAAGAGTTTAATTTGAGGGTTAATGAATCCTTACAATACAAACCCAAGGATTCTTCAAGTACAAGGCTAGATCTAAGATTGTTTAAGAAATAATTGAGGAAAGATGAAATTGCAATTATGGAAAGATTAAAGGCTAATTCTACTCTAATCTACTCCTAAGAGAGATTAATCTAATCTAAGGGGACTTAACCCTCAATTTATTACAAAGAGGGTATATATAGTGATACAAGGATTAGGTTAACTAAGGGCTTAAATAACGATTAGGCCCCTTAATTGAAGTCCAACGCCTTGCAAGTCCTGGAAGGGGACGCATGACCTCCCTTCGTGAACACAATCATCCTGTATTGAGGGATGCTTGTCCTGGCTTGGGGACGCCCGTCCTGAGCTTGGGGACGCCTAGTCTAGTTTTGGGACGCCCGTCCTGTGCTGCATTTCTTCTTCTACTTATTTTGGCTGCCCCCTAACTCGTGGGGGTCCTTCATAGGTCGTGGGGATCCTTCGTCATTGCCCAATTACTTGTTTTATTGACTTAAGCCATTAGTGTTGGTCTCGTCTTTGATGCTTGGTCGTTGGATGTTATCAATTTAGCTTCGTTTCACTCCGTTTAGGCAAGGTTAGTGCTCCTCTCCTAAAAAGGACACCAAACCTCATATAATATGCATAAAAGGAAGCTAAAGACAAGAAACGACCCTAATACATACTAAAAAGCATAGGAACTAGGCTAGTTAAGGGACTAAATGTGCGTAAAATAGGAGTCACATTAGGTTTACACAATTTTTGTTTGATTTTGGGAAACCAAATTCTTGTTAGGGTGTATACGTTGCTCATTTATTGCAATAAAAAAGGTATTTGATGATTTTTCTAAAGTGAGTCGGGTTTACACAATTTTTGTTTGATTTTGGGAAACCAAATTCTTGTTAGGGTGTAGACGTTGCTCATTTGCTGCAATAAAGTCGGGAGGAATGGGATTTTGACAACTTCTTGATACGTAGCTCCTCATTACCCATAACGGTTCTTGCACCAACCCTGCTCCGACCCTTGCCTAGACCCATTACAACCCTTGTTTCATTTTGTGCACATTTCTCTCTTTTTGCATCTCATATATGGTTGTGGAGGAGGGGATTCCACATTAGATTGCGGGCATGTCTCACGAGTCGAGTAGTTGAGTGATTTTGGTTACATTTTGTCACAAAAATCACCCGTTCTTCAAATGAGTGACGAGTGAAAACCGCGAGAAAGTCGGTAGTCTAAGTCCTCTTAGTCATGGGTCATATTTGGTCGAATCTTAAGTCGTGTCATGTCAATCTTGGAGGTTAGGCTTTGTTTTCATCTTTCCCGCCTTTGAATTTGTTTCTTAGGCATTTGGTTGTCACACTTAGGTTGGTTTTGCCATTCTTAGGGGATTGACACCCCGCCAAGACTATGAGACGGTATCTTCCGACCTAAACCTTTAATTTTTGAGACAAACCCGTCCGCCTAGATGAGGAGAGCGGTTAAATTTTTGAATGATGCATCCTATTTGTTGATTATATGCTTAAATGTTGGATGTGTCTAGTCTTTCCGCCAGCCCCAACTTGCCTTGCAAGGAAGCACGTACCTCATCGTGTTTCATTGTGAGTTGAAGGGATGGAGAAGGCCCGTTAATTGCCTTTCATCGGATATTATAAATAATGTGTGCAAGTTATTAGTCTTATTTAAGGGTCTTAGTGTTCTTTAGGTCACTTACTCGGGGATGAGTAAGACTTATGTGTGGGGAATTTTGATGTATCACTATTTTGTGCCGATTTTAACCCCTTTCTTCCTCACATTTTGACACATTTCGAGACGCTTCCCATAGCTTATGTCGTGTTTTATTCCTCGTATCTTGTACTATGACTATCCTCCCCGATTTTGTAGGTAAGGAGTCGGGATCAAGAAAAGAAGAGTTGAAGTGGACTTGAGGAAGAAAGGAAGAAGAAGTGCTAAGAAGAAGCCCCAGCTGGTAGGCCGGCAACCGGTTGGGAACCACTCCCACTCAAGTCCTATGAGAAGTGTGAAGAAAAGATCAAAAGACTCCCACCCGGGTAGGCCACCGACGGCCGAGCCACCGGCTGGGCATACCTGACGATGTTGAAAAAGTGAAGAAAAGAACAGGGAGCTCCCAGCCGGGTAGGCCACCGGCGGCCGACCCACAGGCTGAGCATACCTGACATTTTATTTTGAAGAAGTTTTCAACAGAGCACTCCAAGCAGGGTAGGGCACCGGCGGCCGACCCACCGGCTGGGACGCCTTTTACCCATTTCTCAAGTTTCCCTTGTGTTTTGACCTAATTTGCACTAAGACTATAAATACCCCCCATCCTTTGTCATTTAGACAGAACCCTAGACTACTAATTATTCCCTAAACTTTATGCACTCATACTCAATCCAAACTTTAATCTTTCCATAATTAAGCCTTAATTACTTAGAAGTTTTGCCTAGATCTAGTTAGTTTGAATTGTTTACATTTGGGTACTTGGGTTTAGTCCGGTTAAAACTCGTCGTCAAAAGCTACCAACCAAAATAATATTTATAACTTCACAAACTACTCTTAGTAAAGAGGTAAGTAAAGATCGGATCCCAAGGGACGGGTATTGATGTAGGATTTTCAATTGCAAGTAGCTATGTCTTAGGGTGTCACAAATTATGGGTTGAGATGAGATATAGTCTAAACTAATCAACAAGATGAATGCAAATTAATGAAAGTAAAGTAAAGCAAATAAAGGGGTTTGTAAACAATTGATTAAAGGCACTAGGGTGTCATGGGTTCATAGGGGATTCATGGAAATAGATTATACAAACATGTTCTCAAATAGATGCAAGCACTTATTGTTGTGATGGGATCGAGTTAGTGTATATCTTACAATCCCTAGAAAGATTTAGGTCCCGGAGCCGAGTCGTCTAGACTGTACAACACCTACAACTCGACTTAGTCTCCTCCTATTTAACTCTATGCATGGTCTAATGAGGTTCGAGTTGGTTTATGTCTTACAAGCCTCATTGAAAAGATAAGGGATGGTAAAAAAATGCATGGATTTATAGGCTCGCATTTCATCAAACATAACATGTGCATAGGTTGAAATCACAACAAGCAAGCAAATTAATTATGGAAGCATGTTATATTAAGCATAGATCAATTCCCATGTTTGTTTCCCCTAATTCCCCATTAACTCTAGATAAAGAACTACTCACTCATGATCAAGTTTAGCATGCTAATAAGGTTGTCAATCATACTAACAAAGCAAAACATGATGAATAAATGATGTGATTAACAATAATTAAACAAGGGTAAAAGAGATTATACCTATATGAGATGATCCAAATAATAAAGCAAAGAATAATAAAAGTAATCTTGATGATTGATGGAAGGTTGTCAATCCTCCAATAAACCACTATAATCTTTTAATTACCCAAATAAAACTATGAACAATTGAGAAATTAAGGAAAGATTAAGATTTGATTAATATTGAGAAATGTATTACAACTAAATTAAGAGATGATTAAAACTTGATTTAGACTTAATTAAGAATGGATTAAAACTTGATTAAGACTTGATTAAGAATGGATTAAAACTTGATTATAATCTAGGTAGTACAAAGGGGTATTTATACTAAAATTAAGTACAAGGATTAGGGTCACTAAGTGCTTAAATGACTATTAAGAGCCTAAGAGAAACTTGACGAAGTGCAACTCTCGAGGGAAATGCGCGGATCATGGTTGTAATTCCCACCAGAATCCGCTCGTCCTCACCTGAAGCACGGCCTGTCCTGTAAGAAGATCCGCTCGGGCTGGCAGTCGGGATACCCGGATCGTGCTCTGGTACGCTCGGATCATGTCCAGGGACGCTCGGATCGTTGCTCTGATCTGCTCGTCCTGAGTTTGGGCCGCTCGGATCGTGGCACAGGATTCTTCTCTTGTTTGGCTCCTCAACAATCCGCGGAGATCTTGTTGGGAATGCAACGATCTTTTCATCATTGCCCATTACACTTTATTTATTCGCTTAGGCCTCTAGTATCGGTCTCCCCTTCGATGCTTGGTCATTAGATGCGATACATTTAGCTCTATTTCGCTTCATAAATGCAAGGTTAGCGATCCTCTCCTACCAAGGACAAAAAACCTCAAAGAATATGCAAAATGGGAAACTAAAGATAAGAAATGACCCTAATATATGCTAGAAAGCATGGGAACGAGGTAAATTCGGGGCCTAAATGTGCTCAAATATGAGTCACATCAGGGTTGTAATTGAAGTTTGTTGAAGAACATCTTCTATTTATCAATCAAAGATTCAATCTTTCCTTTTGTTTATACAATTTCCTTCCTTTTAGTTTAAATCTTCAATTGTTTACATTTCTATTTTATATTTAGTTGCTGCTTCATTTAATTTCATGTTTATCACTATGTTTACTTGCTTTTCTCCAATTGTTTGCATTTGTCTTTTAAGTATGTGTGAGTAGTGCCCTTCTAGGGTTTAGGGGGAACCTAAGCAAGGCTTAAGGGTTAAATATGAGTTGTTAATGTTGGTATTTGGGTAAATTGATTGGCTTTTATCAACATTCATAGAATGTGTTTGTAGAAATGTGTGAATGAAAGTTCATCTCTTTCTCCAAATTTTGCTTAGTGTCTTATTGAATGAAAGTTTACATAGATGCTTGATAGTATGTTTAAATGAACTTGGATGCTTTGTGAGAACTTTGTGTCCATATTTAGGATAGTCTAAGAAATTAGCTTTCTCGGCCAATAATTACCCATAACCATCGACACCCATACTTGGTTATACTTGCTTAGAGGAACCCGACAACCCTAGTTTCTATCAATTGTTTACATCTTACCACCTTAATTACTTGCTTTCAATTGCTTTAGTTCTAGTTTAATCAATTTCAGCACCCTCCTTATTTTCGACTAAACTTGTACTTAATCAAATTAAGTGCAACTCCGCCCATCCTTGTGGTTCGACCCCGATTATACTACTATAATTGGGTTAAGTTTTGGTGCGAGTATTGACGACAAAAACTCGGTCATCAGTTATCCAGTCTCCATATTGGAATTAACTTTTGAGATCATGTGTAATGCCAGTGATTATGCAATTGGAGTCGTTTTGGGTCAAAGAAAGGATAAAGTATTTCATGCTATTTATTATGCAAGTAAGACTCTAGATGATGCGCAAATTAATTATGCTACTACAGAGAAGGAGCTTCTTGCAGTTGTCTATTCTTTAGACAAATTTAGAGCCTATCTTGTGGGTTCTAAGATGATAGTTCATACTGACCATGCAGCACTGAAGTATTTATTGGCTAAGAAAGAAGCCAAACCGAGACTTATTCGTTGGATTTTATTGTTACAAGAATTTGACTTGGAAATTCGCGATAAGTCGAGCGTAGAGAATATAGTTGTGGATCATTTATTTCGTCTGAGATTTGCAGGAGGAGATTTATTGCCTATTGATGATTCTTTTCCAGATGACCATCTACTTGATATTACTACGGCCACTCCGTGGTTTGCTGATTATGACAATTATTTGGTTGGAGGTATTCTTCCTCCTGACTTATCTTATCAGCAGAAGTAGAGATTTACGCATGATGTGAAGCGCTATTTCTGGGATGACCCATATTTATTCCGTGAGTGCGCTAATGGTATTTATAGACGGTGTATTCCAGAGGGTGAGGTACATGCCATTCTTTCTCACTATCACTCTTCTTCTTATGGTGGTCATCATGGTCCATCCAGGACCTTTTCTAAGGTGATGCAATCGAGTTTCTTTTGGTCAACTGTCTTGAAGGATGCTACTAGTTTTGTTCGTTCTTGTGATGCGTGTCAAAGGACGTGTAATATTTCACAAAGGCACGAGATGCCTCAAACTGGGATCTTGGAGGTGGAGATTTTTTATGTTTGGTGTATTGACTACCAAGGGCCGTTCCCTACATCTTATGGGAACCAATACATATTAGTAGCTGTTGATTATGTCTCTAAATGGCTGGAAGCCATTGCCACTCCTATTTGTGATGCTAAAGCAGTTGCCAAGCTATTTCAGAAAATTATCTTCCCACGGTTCGGAGTCCCTCGTGCAATCATCAGTTATGGGGGCAAGCACTTTAATGAGCATCATGTTAATTCTTTATTGAAGAAATACTGCACTACACACCGTAGAGGATTGAGCTATCATCCACAAACTAGTGGGCAAGTGGAGGTTTCTAATAGAGAGTTGAAGTCAATCTTGTAGAAGGTAGTGAGCAAGAACAGAAAAGATTGGAGTCGTAAGCTTGATGACACCTTATGGGCTTACCCTACTGCATTCAAAACCCTAATTGGAGCATCACCGTACCGTTTAGTCTATGGCAAAGCTTGCCATCTACCTGTGGAGCTCGAGTACAAGGTTATGTGGGCCATAAAGGAGCTAAATATGGATCCCTCACTGGCAGGTGAGAAAAGATTGATGCAGTTGAGCGAACTTGATGAATTTCGACTGCATGCCTATGTTAGTGCTCGAATATATAAGGAGCGAACCAAGAAGTGGCATGACAAGCACATCTTGCAACGAGAATTCCATGTGGGTGATAAGGTATTATTATTTAACTCTCGTTTGCACTTGCTTCCAGGTAAGCTAAGGAGTAGATGGTCAGGATCGTTCACTGTTGCTGAAGTGAACAAATTTGGGTCTGTTACACTGCAAACTGACAAAGGTGAGACTTTTAAGGTGAATGTGCAACGCTTGAAAGTGTACTATGATGGTGCCTAAGTTGGAGTGATAGAGGTCGTTGGCTTCTTCGCCATTGATACCTCTTACTGATGAGGTAATACGGTTGTGCGGGACCGCTTAAACCAGCGCTACCGGGAGGCAGACCGGACTTTTAAATGTAATAATTTTATCACTTAGGTTTTTAATTTTATTAATTTGTTGTTATCTTGTGTATTTCGAGTGGAGTGAGGGAGAGAATTTAACGTATTTGTTGAGTATTTTTTGCAGAAAAGACGGAATATATGGCGAAGGTTGACGTATTGGTAAAAGATACGCAATATTATGGATACTTGATCGAGTTCGCTGATACTCGATCGAGGAACTTGGCTAATTAATTAAAAATCGCAAATGCCGAAAGTTGGGGTCTTCTGAAATTGGATACTCGATCGAGTTCAGGCAGACTCGATCGAGTACCCCTGCCAGACCGGGATCTGCGTTTAAATTCGTCTTTCTTATTCTCTATTTCCCAACTTCTATTCTTATTACTTTGCTTATTACGTCACTCTTAACTCCTATTTTCTCCCTAGATCTACACTACCATTCCTTCTAATCATCATCAAAACTCATATTAATTTGTGCTAAGTCGATTTCTTGCAATTTAATTCATTCCGTTGTGCTTATTTTTGTGTTAAAATCATCCCAATCTCCTTCAAGTAAGTTTCCGATTTACGCTTAAATAGAGCTCAAAAATTATTCATTGTTGCTTGTTTCTTATGTTTCTTGCCTTGAATCTTCCATTACTTATATATAATTGCTATTTCCATGCTATTTAACCCGTTAGTTGTTGAATTAAAGGCCTAATTTTGAAAATTTCAGAATTAGGGTTCATATTTTTGGGACCTATTTTAGCATTAAATTGGTTGGTAACTGTGTTTATTTGCTTGGAATCTTCATTATTTGTCATATAATTGCAATTTCTTTGCCATTTACATAGTTTATGTGTGATTTTTGACCCCAAAATCGAATTTCCTGACTCACTTTGTCTTACAAAGGTGAGCTATTTGGTATTAAAATTGGTTTGTAATTGTATGAATTTCTTTTGTAGGTATGTCTAATCAAGAACAAGGCAACAAAAGACGGAGGGAGAGGCGTGCTCCCGTCCGTCAACCGGTGGTTGTTGAGTCTTCCGAGGAGGAAGTGGAAGGACTTGAGCCAATTCCCGAGTATCCATTCACTGAGTTTCGGGATAGTGAGCAAAGGGACAGATTCTTGGAGTTGATGGAGCATTGCCGTATGGCTCCTACTAGGTGTGTTGATCGCACAATCTTGCATACTTAAAAGATTGAGACCACCATGGAAGATATGTTTTATCATATTGGTTTGTCCGGTTTATTTGATCTCCATGAGCTTTCTTATCGTCTGCTGAATTTCTGAGTTCCTTTGTTTATGATAAGCTACGACATCAAATTCGGTTTAGGTTGTTTAATGTTTACCGTAGTTTGTCATTCACTCAAATAGCTGAGTATTTGAACATCGACCCTCATACTAGTGGTGATTTCCTGACATTACCTGAGGACTTGCATGCTATTAGATACTTCCCTTTGTTACTGGTAATGCTGATGCGGATGTTAGTGCTATAGCGCTGAGTGATGTTCAGCACGTTTGTTTGTAGTTGTTTCTGAGGATGATGAGCTATATCTTCTATGGACGCTATGACAGGAGTAAGGTTCATTCTATGGAGGTTCTATTACTTGCTAGTTACTTGAACCTTTTCCAGGAGGCTACGTTCTAATTTAGCCCTCCTGCTGTTATTGCTAGTGCCCTTGAACGTCTGACAGGGAAGAATGCAAGTCTGAACTGTGGAGCTATCATTACTCGGTTGGCTCGTAGGATGGTTAACTTTCAGGGTGAAGCTCCTTATGAGCCAATGACTGATTATGAGCCGTTAGTGGATGATGATTATTCGAGGTATGGTATTCGCTACATCACTATTATTGGTGGTACTAATCACTACTGGAGGGTGAAGGATGATTTGTGGATGAAGCTGCCGAATGATAACCTACCACCTGTTGATGCTCTTGAAGAGGATGATTCTGTTCATCATCCTCTCCCCCACACTTACTTGATTCCAGAGAATCTGCTAGTTGCTTTTCCTTCTACTAGCACTACTACCACCACAGGACGCCGTAGAGCACGCCGAGCTCCACCGACTTATATTTCTGGCTCTTTTCAGCCGCGGCTTGTTGCCCCATCTTTTGCACCTCATATGCTTTATGGTTACCATTTTGATCCTGTTGTTGAGAGGGAGGTGAGGATTCATGAGGGGATTAACACTTCCTAAACTAACAGGCGGTTGTGGGAGCAGTTGGAGGCCACTAGTCTGTCTGCGGGGCGTTAGTACACTAGCACCGCGCCTAGTTACTATTCTACTCCTTGGGATGATAGTCAGGTTTTTCATCATTATGGTGTTTCTCCAGCAGAGTTTGGCCAGTTTAGCCGTGATTATGGTGCTCTTGGTCATCCTTTCTACACTCCTATCCGACCTGATATGCCTATAGGTGGTTTTGGGGATCGGTTTTGGGCTTCTACTTCTCAGGGAGGTCAGTTTGGTGTTGGGACCTCAAGGTATGGTTGTAATACCCGTACCTTTTGGGACCCACTTATGTACCTTAGAATGCGTGAGAGGACTATCGGATGAGATGAGATGCACCCAAGAGTGAGAGTACTGTTGGTGTATGTGTCCTCGAGAATAATACGATCACATGTTTAAATCTCATAATAAGAATACATGCGGGAAAGTAATATTTTATCGTCAACTGATCCACATTAATCGGTAATGATTGGCTAACTAGAATTTGACATTTCTGTAGTATGACGGTGGTGATCAGTTGATCCGTTAAGGTCATACCTCTAGGGTAACACTTTTAATTGATTAATTAAATGTATGTTGATACAAGTTAATTAATTCCTTAAAATTGAACGAATGATTTTGTGAGTAAGAATTCGTATCTTAATGTAATTCGATTAAATAAGATTCGTTCTAAGTAATTAAAGTTATTTTATTACTTAGGTATTATTATTGTTGTTTATGAAATAGTTATAATTAGAATGAATAATTTATTATAATTACAAGGTGTTGTGAATTATAATTTAATGACCCATTTTAAGTATATGTAATCTTGGATTGCTAGTTGTGTTATTGTATGTGATTTATTATGTGTGTAATGATTTTAATAAGTTAAAAATGCATTACATGGTCACATATCTAGTAACATGTCACATATATCCCATAATACAATTGACAAAATACAAACTTAAAATAGAATCCCATTTTATGTAAGGGGACCGAAATTTTCATGGGTGGGGGACAATGGGTGCTTTTGGCTTAAATGGTTAAGACAACTTTTTAAGCATGGGTTTGGAAATTCTCAAAAAAGGTTTCTTGTGAAGAACAATTGTTAGACAAAATAAATTGAGCATGCATTGGCCTTGAGACAACCTATGGACCCGGCCACCCATATGAGAAAGAGGAGTTTTTTCTTCTTTTCCTCTTAATTCATTATTGCATAAAATTATTAGATTGATAATTTTCAAAATTCTCTCTAATTGTTGAAGAACACACAAGAAAGAATATCTCACAAAATCACTAATATTACCAATACATTACTAGTAGTAGTAAGTAATAATATTAGTAGTTATTTTTAAGATACATATACCAATTCTAGTATTCAAATTAGTATTTGTTTAAGAGGGTTATCTTGGTACAAATCCTTAAGGAGTAGATTCTAATATTGGATCTAAGTTCATCCTTGAAGCACTAGGATTTTCTTAAGAAGACTAATTTGGTAGGAGACCAATTAGTATAACCTTTCGGCCTTCCTTTCGGCCCTCCTTATAAATAGATCAATTTCTTCTTACTATGTTTATATTTTGTTATGCATGCATAAGATCTAGTTAGTTTATGACTAAACTAAATTTTTATAGTTATTAGAAATGTCTAATAAGAGGTTAATGAATCTAACAAGTGGTATCAGAGCAATGGTTGTGGCATGCATAATCGGTTATTATTTTTCCGAGTTAAAATGTTAACATATAAAACTAGAAATTTGTGATTTATGAGGATAAATACCACGAAATTTTTGCATTAATAACATTTTGGTCCTAAATTGATTTTAGGTCATTTTGATGATTTATGGTATAAATATTGCTCTTTAATTTATTTTTAGTATTTTTATTACATTTTATTTGGTAAAATGACTTTTAAATACTAAAATATGTTAGACTATGATTCTGACCTTGAAATTTTAACACGACCTCACATGCATATTTTACTTATTGTATGTAAAATTTCGTATAAAAGTGTTTTATATTGCATGATTTATGATTTTTACATGATAAAAATGGATTAAATTGAGGTATTTTGGTTAAAATTAGTTAGACTTCGTCTCTGCCCATGAAATTTTATTATGTTTTCACATGCAATATTTACACATTGTATGTAAATTTTGAGGTAAAATGGTTTTATTTTGCATGATTTATGATTTTTAGATGTAAAAATCACATAAATAGTGACTATTTTAGCAAAAATAGCTAAAATGAATTTTATGGCATGAAATTTTTTTTCCCAAAGTTGTATATATGATATGCACATCAGATCTAATGTTACATTTCAAATTTCGTTTGATTTGGATGTTTATTGATTTTTATATTGTAAAATTGATAAATAAGCAACTTTAAATAGTCATAATTGTAAATTCGATTTTTGGACCTAAAAATTTGTCTTTTCCAGGTTCTAGAAACTTATATAGAATATTAAAAATTTTAATTTTGATTTATTACATAATTTATGGTTAATTCGGAGTTAAAGGGTTAAAGTTACGTATTATGCGGTTTATTTGTGAAATAAGTTGAAAATATTCTATGGGCAAATTGTTATTAAAATTTTGGAATGTTGGGAATTTTCCAGAATATCGGAAACCAACTCCTTGGTCCCTTGCCTCTTCATTCCAAAAGCGGCCTCTTCTTGTAGGATTTGGAACACCTTCCAAAAATAGACTCCGTCTCGATGTAAATCCGTCTTTTGGAAACGCCGGTAAGACTAACTATTACAATTAAATTACATAGCTATTCCTATTATACATTAATTAATAAAATAAATAAAACTATTAATTAATTACAAACGGACGATACGAGATCGTATTTAATTACTAACAAATCGCTATTCCCATTCATTTCGGGTAGCAACGATTAAAATAAACTAGGCCATACTAGGTACAACAAAATAAATACTTTAAAAAAATCAGAATCACTCATTCAACTTATATAAATATGCTTAAAATGCTGAAAAATGATGCCAAAATCGCCCTATCTAACAATCGTTGGTATCCATCTCGGTTTTGTGAATTTAATCTATTTTTAACTTGTAAAAATCAATAATCAACTCTTAAATCTCATTTAAGTCCAAACTAATTCTCCAAACTGTTTTGGACCTCAAAAATAGTCCTCACTAATTTGATGATGAATAATTAGTTTGGTTTGGTGATATTTGCTAATTTAATCGGTAAAATCATAACCTTTAAGTAATAAATCCAAAATAATTTAAAATATTACCAAAAATTGAAACAAAAAATTTTTAGTATTCTGGAAAACTCCCAAGAACACCAAAATGTCAGAAACAATGCCCAAAAATTCCGGATAAATTTTATGAAGAAAAAGATCGATATTTACCGGTTTTTAACCACAAAAACCAATAAACATCAAAACCAGGTGAAATCATATTTTAAATTTAAATTTTAACTTTTAAAACATATTTTTAAATGTACACAAATTTATCAAGGGAAGGAACAAATGTTTCGAGTATATGATTAATTTATTTCACTTTTATCGACTTTTATCTCATAAAATCAATAAACATGCACTACTACAGATACAGGCTATAACAACGGGTAAAAACCGTTGTTAAAACAAAAAACGGACATTGTTAGAGCGGCCGTTGTAAAAGGTAATTACAACAGTTAGGTTATTTACTAAAACCGTTGTGGAAATTATTCACAACGGTTAAAAGCCGTTGTTGCTGCGAGTAAGTCGTTGTGGAAAGTTTGACAAAATTTTGGTGGGAAAGATATAACAACGGTTATAATATAAAAAACCGTTGTTGTATATTTCCCACCAAAATTGTGAAGACTTTTAACAACGGGTATACGGAACATAACCGTTGTTGAAATTGTTAGTAACAACGGTTCTTCTTTTAAAACCTGTTGTTGAATATTATGCGCGGGTATTTGTGAAAGGTATTTACAACGGTTCTTCTTTTAAAACCTGTTGTTGAATATTATGCGCGGGTATTTGTGAAAGGTATTTACAACGGCTTTTTTTTAGTAACCGTTTTTATTACTTTTTCGTAATTTTTTTTTAAATTAAATTTGTTTCATGCCATTCAAAATCCTGCATATATCAGCAGCAACATAAATCACTGCTGGGTTCATCAGAACTCAATAGATACAATTCAACCACAACAGCAGCATCATACTTACAATTTGTTTCACTTTCAGATTAATTCATACTAACAATTTGATCACTTTACATGAACTAAGATTCCTAAAACTGTGCATCCCCCTAGATCTATCTACAAAGATCATTCCCTAACTTCAACAAAAAATTTACTAAGCTGATCTAAGCTCTAAGTATCATGCATTTAGTCTTCATTGCAATGTTCTAAGACGTTTGCCCAACAAGTCCCGTACCTCGTCTATTTGGTGCCTTTTGTACTCAGGTACTTGTGGCACGTTGATTACATACTGCGGAAAAAACAAAGACAAGACATTATTGATTGACAGCAGCATTAGTGTTGTTCATTAGTGTAAAAACATATATCATTCAGCATAGCAATATCAGGGTGTAGCAGCAAGCAAGACAACATCAGCTCTAATTTAAAAAAAGTAATAAACACATTACTAAATTACTAACCTTTTCTGGAATAAGGATATATCTTAGCGTAATAACCTCCAACATGAACCGACAAACGTAGTATCCACATTGTATGCTATCCGGCTGGCGAGGCACCTATTATTACATAAAAAACGAAGAGACGAGAAGGCCCACATCAGAATCTTGCACTTAAGGTATTGTATTTGCGCACGTATTATTATTAAAGACAGATTTTTGCACTTAAGGTATTGTATTTGAGCATGTACCCCTGTTATCGTAATAAAAGTAGGGTCATCATCAGAATCTTTCATGGGTTGATCCTCGTTAGCTCTTTTCTTCTCAAAGGCCCTTTTTTATATAAAAAAAAGAGGCAGAAACTCATAATTTTGGGGCAAAAATGAGCTTTTTGCTATAAATAAAAATTGAACTTAATGTTATTATAAATAAATCAGTATTATAAACTTAATTATTAATCAAGCCCTTAAAGGTCTCGCTTGGTTCTCTATGCAACGAGTCCAACCAAAAAACTTTCTTCTTGGTCGGCATGATGGCTGCTAGCACCCAATGTCTCCTACATCAAGAGACATCATCATTATTAACAAGTACATATATTAGTTATGAAAATGCAATTGTAGGTGGAATCGTAATATTAATTTGTTTATTACCCGATTTCATTATAAGGGGCAAAAATCAGATTTTTGTTTGTCGCCAATTCCCGAGCAATATAATCTACCCGATCTTCGTACGAAATCAACTTGATATGCATAGATAAAATATAGGGGCACAGGAATCCGTATAGATCACATGGAATCTTGTTTTCGGGGATCACTCTTGATTGCAAGAACCTACATTATTACGGTATTAATTCCGGTATTTAAAACACTATCTAGTCAGAATATTAGAATATGAAATGATTTATTAAGAAACTTACTTCATCCAAACAAATAGGTGTTGGACATCAATATCGAGAAGGCCAGCCCAAATGGCTAGCAGCTCCTATGATAGAATTGATTCGCGCTCAATCCCTAAAATATCCTCATCGAGCGAAATAATTATCAATTGCTCGTTTGCTATGCGACGGCTAGCCTCCATATACAGTTCCCTCATCGTCAGCGTTCTTACTTTTTGCATGTATTCGCTCCCAGAAAAATTAGTGGAGGTTATACTCCTAACATCTTTCAGTTCGGGGAAATAATGCTTTTCTCTTTTTGTGCTACTACCAGCCTATACATGTAGATAAATAAAATAATAAAAAATCCAAAGGAAACATATCCTAGTTGGAGTAATAAAAATAAAAGTGTACTTAACTAAATACCTCATCAACCTGCTCTTTCAATGATGAGGCCGTAGTAGGCATGTCTGGGGACTTAGGCTTATCCGTCTTTTTTGTCCCCTACACAAAATTTCCATGCTTTTTAGACATACAGAAAAAATATAAATAAAGGGAGGTTTTTAAAAAAATGGAGAAGTTAATTAAATCATCAAGTTGTTGTTTCGACGAGGTAGTTGGCATGTCTGGGGACTTAGGCTTATCCGTATTTTTTGTCCCCTACACAAAATTTCAATGCTTTTTAGAAATACAGAAAAAATATAAATAAAGAGAGGTTTTTAAAAAAATGGAGAAGTTAACTAAATACCTCATCAAGTTGTTGTTTTGACGAGGTAGTTGGCATGTCTGGGGACTTAGGCTTATCCGCCTTTTTTGTCCCCTACACAAAATTTCCATGCTTTTTAGAAATACAGAAAAAATATAAATAAAGAGAGGTTTTTAAAAAAATGGAGAAGTTAATTAAATACCTCATCAAGTTGTTGTTTCGACGAGGTAGTTGGCATGTCTGGGGACTTAGGCTTATCCGTCTTTTTTGTCCCCAACACAAAATTTCCATGCTT
This sequence comes from Silene latifolia, assembly GCF_048544455.1. Taxonomy (NCBI): domain Eukaryota; kingdom Viridiplantae; phylum Streptophyta; class Magnoliopsida; order Caryophyllales; family Caryophyllaceae; genus Silene; species Silene latifolia. The sequence continues at coordinate 2,575,506 of NW_027413827.1, read as the reverse complement.
TTTAGAAATACAGAAAAAATATAAATAAAGAGAGGTTTTCAAAAAAAATGGAGAAGTTAATTAAATACCTCATCAAGTTGTTGTTTCGACGAGGTAGTTGGCATGTCTGGGGACTTAGGCTTATCCGGCTTATCCGTGTTTTTTGTTCCTTACAAAAAAAATAACATATAAATTTAACATATAAAAACATTTAACATATAAAAATTTAACATATAAAGGTATTTTTGTAACCCCAACTGCTTTCGGTTGAGGCGTAGACGAACGAGCCAGAAAGATGTGAGAAATAGGCCATTGGATGAAACTTCCAACCGCATCTGCCAGAATGGTAATGTTGTCACGAAGTGGGACGGGCAGTTGAAATTTTTCATGGCCTTCAAAGACTTGAGTTATCTCCACTTTTCTATGATTCGGCAAAAGTGGTTCGCCATGAACCAATAAAGTTTCCGTTGATTTGGTGGGCAAGTCTACGAGACCCCGGCCAACACGCACAGGTTTTGCGGATTTAGGGTCAGTAAGAATAACTACCTTCCTGTTTATGGCCTGAAGAATAAACATACATTATATATTATATCTCAAAATTTAATAGAATTCATATAAATTTCACTAAAGACTTCATGCATACCTTACCTTAAAACGGGAGGCGATTTGAAGGGGATGTATGCTGCTATTTTTCATCAGCCGTCTTCTCAAGTTGCATCCCCTGATTATTGTCAGCTGTGGCAGATAACTCAAGTTGCATCCCCTTTTCAGACATTTACCTAATAAAATTAACCAATGGCACGATGTCAGAAGTTATAGCATTAGAGCTTGCAGGGAACACACCCCCTGATCTTACCCAAAAAAAAAGAAAAGAAAAATAAGGAAGTCATATATTTACCTTATCGGCTTTAGTTGTTAAAACTTCAGAAGCAGTAGGTACCTGATCTTTCTGAATCTCGTTGACCGATACTTCCTCCTCATGTATTGCCAAGGTAGTAGTGTTCTCGGCCTCTTGACCAATCTGTTGTACCTTACCCCCTTTAATGACATCCTCTATCATCTTCAATTCTTCTTCGGAAGGCTTGCCTCCAGAATTCATCTTTAGTATCACGGATGCCAATAACTGAACCTGCGTGCCAAAAATGTAATGTTTAACCAATTTGTTTAAAACAATAACATGTGAACTTAAATGAAAATAATAGAATAAATGGTACCATGTCAGCCTTCTCAGCCTTAGCCTTCCATTTCTTCTTTTTCGGAGCAGTTGCCCATAATATTTCGTGACTCCAACATGTAACGGGACGCCCCTCAATCGACCTGGATGTTCGGGTCGGCCGATCACTCTAGCAAGAACGTCATCACGACCATTGGGAGTGAATTTCCTTTCTTGTACCTACTTCAATACCTTCTCCTATAATATATTAAATAAACTTCAAATTATATTTGTGACTAAAATAATAAAGTTAGTAATGAACTCGTCTTAATAAAATAATGCTTATTATGTTGGCCAACACTTCCTAATCATATTTGTCACACGGCCGAGATCCTTTAGGCGTGTGCCCTTCTTTATAAGTTACGTGCCGATTCAAGTCGGTCACTCCCTTTGACACCTACACATTAACATGGTAACAGTTATATATATAAATGTGTATCAAGTCCAAGTGTGATTAAAAAAATCAAATAAACAGGGGGATGCTACTTACGAGTTGGTCTTCTATCAATCTGTAACCGCCTCGAGAACCATACCATAAGACAACAACAACAGCATGCATACTGCATATCTACAGGGTTTACCATGCCAAATTTGGGAATCTTTAACAATGACCATTGCTTCTATTAGCTTTTTAAAGCTACCAAAAGCTAAAGACAACATACATACACTCTAGCAACACATCTCAAACTTGCTATAAATTCAGAAAAGAGGCATCCCATTAGCTCAGTATCCATTAGCTCCCCACAACTCACAAATAAACCATCAAATTACTGGTCTGAAAATGATTCAAAATGTTGGTCGTCCATATCACTGTGTCCTGATGAATGCCCCAGACCACATAGATATAGACAATGGAAAATTTGCTGCCAAAAGCTTTAATCCTTTGAGGAATAAGCTTATTGAGCTGGGATACTCGGTCAGCAGAATTAAGCCACAATGGGGGCCATGGGGATTCAAAGGGAGTCTACTCATTAAGTTTGGAGCATCACCTACACATGCAGAATCAGCATTTAAGCTTGACATGATGTTTCAACTCAGAGGCCATGGCAGGAACGACTGGAATGCTCTGAATAGATCAACACTCGAACCATACCTCTGGGTAGCCACAGACGAGGATGCCGAGCTTCTGAAGAATACCGTGGACTATGTCCAAGTGCCGTATGTGACCATCTTTGATTGGCAGCAGTCAGCCAGTTCAGAAAGCGTCGATGCCTACAACCAGATTGTGGCTGTTTTCTAAGCAATGTACCCCTAAAACCCCTACAAAATGTGTCTGTGTCTGTGGCTGAAACTTCCAAGCAACGTCGTGTGTTATTTGTTGAGTGTGAAACTGTGTGTGTCTGTATCCGCCTATCATAAGCAGTGTCATGGGCCTGTATGAAAAGGCAACTTAAATAAAGGTAATGTGTAACCCTGTGGTCTTGTAAGATTTCCAGTACTGTTGTATAAGTAGCGTTGAGAGTATCAGTGCTTTACATTTGTATTAAATATGCAGTTCGTAAATGCAAATCTTTTCAGTGGAGATAGTTATTTTTACAAAAAAAAAAAAAAAAAAACTAAAAGGAAGATACATATATTTAAAAAATAAAAATAAAACCAAAAGCTAATAACTTACATTACAGACCATCTCAGGATCGGGGACGTTTCTTGGATGTCATAGTTTATTCGTTAACCCAAATACCTTCACCATGGTCATCACGCATATAGATGCTTTCAGTGTCCTCATGATCAGTGTCAACATCGTCGAAATAAGATACAGTGGTAGAATGATCCATTCCCTAAAAAACGACATCCTGATCATCATCACCATTATCGGATGCACTACTCCTTCTACTCCTTATAGACAGTACAACAGACCACTTCTTATCCATAAGATCGGTGACATAGAACACTTGTTTAGCTTGGGATGCCATTATGAAAGGATCATCCTTATTATTGCCAACCTTACCCAGATTGACCAACGTAAATCCCATATTATCCTTTCGGACACAATGGATGTTGTTATCAACCCAGTTACATCGAAACAAAGGTATTGTGAAATCAATGTAATCTAATACCAATATTTCTTGAATAACACCATAATAAAGGCATTTTCCCCAAATAGGCTTTTTATCTTTTGAAGTAGCAAAGTGCATTGCCTCAAATTCAGAACTCACACCACTATTTTGCATTGTTCTCAACTCATCTTGCTCGCGGGTGTAAAAAGTATATCCATTAATGGCAAAACTGCTGCAAAAGGTGACCTGGCATTTGGACCTAAACCAAGACGTAGTAACCTAGGAGAGACGTCATCACCAGTTTGATTCTTATACTCTTAAGACAATATTCCTAAACCACTCTCCAAACGTCTTCGTATGCTCGTTTGCAATCCACTTCTCGGTCTTGTTTGGGTGATCGTATTTGAGCTCATTTTTGTGTTGTTGAATATAAGGTTGCACCTCATCTTCGTTATTTAGCACATACGTATGTGCTAAATGCAACATTTCACGTGTCACAATTTTTTCAACCCGACCCCTAATACCTTTTCCGGTCATCCAGTCACTATGACGATTCTTAGGAACGCCAATCAACTCCTCATGGGAGAGATGAGCGTAATAATATGAAAGAGCTTCATCTAAAATAGCGCGTTCAGCAATATAACCTTCCGGACGATACCGATTAGATGTATAGTCCTTGTAGATTTTCATCAATCTTTCGAAAGGATACTGGTATCTCAACTACACGGGCCCAAGGTACAAAATCTCCCTAACCAAGTGAATGGTCAGATGAATCATGATAGTGAAGAAAGAGGGTGGAAAATACATTTCCAACTGACAAAGAGAGGTGATCGAGTCCATTTCGTTTCACAAATTAAGCATATGTGGTCGTTGGTCAATGGTCGATACAAAACACAATTTATACTCCACAAACAACTCTACAATTAGTAAAGAGGCAAGTAAAGGTCGGATCCCAAGGGACGGGTATTGAAATGAGAATTCTATTGTAACTAGTGGTGTCTAAGGGGTGTCACAAATTGGGTTGATGTAGAAGGTTACTAAACTAAAATAACAATGAAAATAAACTAGCAAGGTGAATAAAATAAGGGGTGTGAACAATTGATTAAAAGCACTAGGGTGTCATGGGTTCATAGGGGATTCATGGGATATGATCATACAAACATGTTCTCAAATTATAAGCAAGCAATTATTGTTGTGATGGATTGAGTTGGGTTATATCTTACAATCCTAGGAAAGTTTGGGTCCCGGAGCCGAATCGATTAGATTGTACAACACCTACAAGTCGACTTAATCTTTCCTACTCAACACATGCATGGTCTAACAAGACTCGAGTTAGGTTATGTCTTACAAGTCAAGTTGAAAGGATAGAAGATGATAGTAAATGCAAGGATTCATAGGCTTAGCATTTCATCAAACATAACATGTGCATGTATTAAGATCAAAACAAGCAAGCAAATAAGATATGAAAGCATATTAATTTAAGCATGAATCATTCCCCATGTTGGTTTCCCCTAATCACCCATTAAACCCTAGCTAAGAGACTACTCACTCATTATCATATTGATCATGCTAGAAAGGTTGTCAATCATACTAACATAATGAAACATGATGAATAAATGAAAGTAATTAGCAATAATTAAAAAGGGATTAAGAGATTATACCTACTAATGATTCCAATAATAAAGATGCAAAGAATAATAGAAGAACTTGATGATTGATGGAAGGTTGTCAATCTCCCAATAAACCCAATAATCTTCTAATTACCCAAAATAAAGTAAGAACAAGAGAGAGATTAAAGAACTAAAACTTGGATTAAAACTTGATTAATATTTGATTACAATATTGAAGAGAGATTTGATTAATATTAACTACACTAATTATTGATAAGAAGAACATGCTCCTCTAATTAGACTAATGGGGTATTTATAGTGAAAATTAGGGAGGATGCATTAGGGTTAACTAAGGGCTAAACTAGTAATTACACTTTTTAAGTTGAGCAAGGAGACTCCGGTATTCTCCGAGAGAAGGGCTTCTCTTATCGTGGCTTGAAGAATGAAAACGTGCTGTACTGAAATCCGTGCGGATGGGAGTCGGGACGGCCGGATCTGGGCTGGAGAATCCGAGCGGATTCTTGTGCAAGACGCGCGGATTGGCGAGGTGGAATCCGAGCGGATTCCTTTAAGGGACGCTCGGATTGGACTGGACGGACGGGCGGATTGTGTACAATCCGTTCGGATTGTCTGGCAGCATCTTTTCTTCTTCTTTTCTTCCCTTTTCTTCATGAATTCCTTGGGGATTTCCTTGGGGACTCAAGGATCCTTTTCTCAACATTGCTCTTCTACTATAATATGTACAAAGGCCTTCTAGTCTTGTCTCTCCTTGATGCTTGGTCATTGAATACAATCAATTTAGTCTCGTTTTGCCATGAAAATGCAAGATTCTTACTCCTTTCCTACCAAGGGATCAAAATCTCAAAGAATATGCAAAACAAAGAACTAAAGATAAGAAATGACCCAAATAGGCACTAAAAAGCATGGAAACAATGGTAATTCGGGGGCTAAATATGCGCCAATTATGGTCGCATCAAATATCCCCAAACCGAACCTTTGCTCGTCCCGAGTAAAGAGGTGACAAAGACTAGGACCAATACTAACCTAACCTAATAATAATAGCCGATATGAGACAATTAGCGGGTCTCACTCCGCCCCTTCAACTCACAACAAGACAACCATGAGGTAGGATGCCTTCTTGCAAGGCAAGGTGGGTCTTGCCAAAATGGCGACACATCCAAACATTAAAGCACACAGAATCACATAATGGATGCATCTACAAAAAGAATAGCCACTTTCCTCATCTAAGTGGCGGAAATTATCTACAAGGGAAGCAATTCAAGGGTACACAATCCTTCATAGATGCAATTTGTTCAAACTACTAAGCCTATAAGGATACCAATAAATCACCTCCAAAAAGTGTCAAGCTAGGGTACCTTTGTCCTCAATCGTTAAATGCTTTTGTCAAGAGTAGACTCCTTATGGTGTTAGAAACACTGGAGGATCGCGGAATTCCCCCTCTTGCCTAGACAAGAAGAAGGGTCGTCCCCTCTCTACCATGCACAAAAATGGATACGATGGATAAAGGGATCAATAGATATTTGAGTTTCACTTTGGGAGTTTGCTTTGTTGTTGTTTTCCCCCCAATTTCTTGTGGCATTTGACATTTGAGAACACTTTCTTTGCCATTTCTTTTTGATTTTTGGCATTTCAATACTTGACAACTTTTTGCATTTCTTTTTGAATATTTTCAAAGTCACCCCAATTAGTAACGAGGGTGCCTTGTATTTGAAGCTTAGGAGTCTATTTTTGCTCCTCTTTTCTTTTGATGCATTTTTGCAAACTTTCTTTCACTTTTCATTTCATTGAACTCAAATTAATTTCTTTTTGTGCCCATTCCCTTTGATGACAAAAATGTGGTAGAACATGGATGAATGATAGAAGTATGCTTGGTTTCAAGGGTCACCTTGGAATAAACGGTAGCCAAGGAGTTATCACACCACAAGGTACTCTTGACTAGGCCTTAAACCATGGGTCAAAGGATACTAGCATGACACATCCTAGGGTGTTTTACAAGTATTCTAACAAGCAAAGTCTTAAGAATAAAAAGCATCTACTAGGGCCTATATACACTTGTCAAGCTTCCCAAATAGACGGTTTCGCAAAATTTTCTAACATGCAACTACATGCCATGATGCAACTAACATATACACATCCTAATGCAAATGATTCTACCAACTAATATGGCATATAAACTAAATGCAAGTCCTAAGTTCACATTATTTTTACCGCATCAATCAAAATAAAGCCACATAGTCATTAACATAAAGAGGAAAAAGGAGATTGGAAAGATCATACCATGCGGTCTTCAATATCCTCATGTCTCGGATGTGGCGTAGTCGATCAAAGTGAACAAGGATAAACAAACACAATATATACAATACAATATATACAAAGGAAATGAACTTGTTTTTGGTTTTTCAATTTTGAAATTTTTCAATTTTTATGGGTTTTTGAATAGAAGTTAAGTGTTAGAATTCCCATCCCCACACTAATATGGGCATTGTCCTCAATGGCCAAAATGATGGAAATTATGCAAAAATGATGCATGATTTCTATACTAAATGCAATTCTACACTAAGCTATACTACATGATGCATGGTTTTTGTTATGACGGAGATGATAATTTAGATTACCTCCCGTTGTGTATGCATTAACTTCCCCAAACCAAATAAGACACTATTGCTAATGTCAAAGCATGGGTATAGTTCATGCACACACTATGCTATGCATGAAATTAGATTGTCATTTTGGATTTTCAAAAATGGGAACAATAAAGAACACCTCAATGGTACCGAGGTGTGAGTCCTTTGATGTTGCTAGGACTAAACCAACAATGATCAAAATGAAAATAAAATACAAAGAGATATAGACAAACCATGGGAGTGTAGGAGTCTCCAAGGCTAGTCATCCATCATGCTATCATCATCACCACTTCCCTCATGAGAAGTGGTCACATTGCCACTTTCCTTGGCACTTTCTTCATCACTTTCTTCATCATCATCTTCACCATCTCCTTCTTCATCATCATCTTGCTTCTTCCTCAAAATTTTCATCAAATTCTTCACCATTTCCAACAACCTCATTGTCTTCCACCACGTCCCTAAATGCACCCGGAAATAAGGCTTCTTTATCCGCCCAACTAGGCAAAGGACAAGATGGATCAAGGAGTCCTTGCCTAGCTAGATGTAAGAGGGGAGGATATTGAGCCAAATAAGCATTCTTCCGATCTTCATAAGCTTGCTTGTGCATGGCTTGCATAAGAAGAGTTACATAGTCTTTCCCAATTTCAACTCCTTGTGGTTTGAACTCTTCATATTCATAGGGTAAGGCGGTATGACAATGGAAGAGGAGGGGGTTTCATGATCACCCTTTTGTTGTTGAATGATGTACTCGGCTTCCTTGGATAGGGGAAGTAAATAGTTGGTCCGGTGGACACTAAGACGGCAAATCTTTGCGGGTAAAGTGAATGATCGAGCCTCACTAGTAAGCCACCCAAACTTGGTGTCAAGGGGATTGTGAGCAACCCACTTAAACTTGTTAATCATGATGGACATATCAATAAGATGGCCACCTTCCTTTGCCTTGTACTTGTTATCCTTATTGAAATTAGGATCAAAGTGCTTGGCTAGGACCGTGACAAGGCCGCCATTAACAATAACGGTTGTACCCTTCTTCCCACTATCTACATGGAGCCATCTATCAACCAATAGCCTCAAAGAATTGTAAGGCTTGGTGTGAATTCTTCCAATATTCAAAGTTGATTCAAGGAGAATAAAATCGAGTCCCGTGAAATGATTGGTGTCTTTCCTAGCAATTATGGTATTTCCCACAACTTTGTGCCATACTCTTATGCCCGGATGATGGACCAAAAGAGAACGACAAGCATGAAAATCTTCAAATTTCTTACCAGAGATTGCCTCTCAAAGAGGCTCGGGGTCATACTTCCCATATTGCTTATAATATTTATGTTCATCGCTAAGACCCAAAATTTCACCCAATTCCGGAAAGGTAATGCGTCTACTAGTGTTAGCTAGACGAAACTCAATATTTTCCCTATTCTCAACTTTTGTCACTTTTAAAGAACTTAAGAATTCCAAGACAAGGGAGGGGTATGTTACTTCCTTCATTTCAAACAATTTCTTCAAACCCATGGCATTGAAAAAGACTCTTGTTTGTTTAAGAACACCCAACTTCTCTAAGGCATCTTGACATATGAATTTGGTGGATTGGATTTGTTTCATAGCAAACTTGACAAATGTATTTCTATGGGTATCGGAAATGAAAGTTACCTCCGGATAATGTAAGAGTTGATTAATTACCGGAGTGGAAGGTGATGCTCCCATAGAAATTTGTTGTTGTTGTTGCACTTCCAAGCTTGGTGTTGCTACCACCATTGCCAAAGCTTTCTTTGTTTGTAGAGCTTTTTGCCTTTGAGAGAGAGCCTTTGCTTTTGGTGCCTTTGTTGCCTTTGTTGTTCCCTTTGTTCTTGCCATTTGATGAACCAAGTAAAGAGTCAAAAATCTTCAATTTGTAGAATGCCCAAATCGATTTGAAGGTGAAAGGCTTTGCCTTTATGAAATCAAAAATCGACTCAAAGGTTGAAAATTTTGTTCTTGGTTTTGATTGTTATTGAAGATGGAGTGATTGATTTGTTGTTTGAAGGATGGTTTGATTTGATTTTGGTGAGTTTTGTTGAGGGTTTTTGTTTTTGAGATGGAGAGGATGAGGGTTTTGATGTTATGGGTAGTGTTTATGAATGAATGAATGAATGAATGAATGAAGGTGGGATGGGTATTTAAAGAACTCGGCATTTTCAAAACGCAGGGACAATCCGTGCGGATTGGGCGCAATCCGTGCGGATTCTACAGCTTCAAAATTTTCAAAATCCCGCCTAGAGACGGGCGGATCCTGGGGAATCCGCTCGGATTCTTTTTTGATGGGACGGGCGGATTTCGTGCAGGACGGACGGATTCTAGTCCAGAGATTTTTCTTTGTTTTTCTCAGCTGCAAGACGGGCGTCTTGTTCACAAGACGGACGGATTCTGTGAGACGGGCGTCTTTCCAGAAATCCGCTCGGATTCTTTGGCAGTCAAGAATTTTGCAATTTCAGCTCAGCCCAAGACGGGCGTCTTCTTAGCAGGACGCTCGGATCTTCTTCAGATGGGCGGATTCTCAGGAATCCGCTCGGATTGGTCCTTGTGTACACGGATTCAGTTCCATCCGTGCACAGACGCATTCCCTTATCATTCTTTCTTTCTTTCAAATCTTGTGTTCTTCATTGTGGGGGCACTACTAAGGCATGAATAGCCTAGGCAATTGCCATCCCCACACTAAGGTAAAGCACTACACATCAATTGAAATTGTTAATCCCTCCCTCACTTCTCTCTTTCATGACGATTATTTTGATCAAAGTAAATAAAATCCAAAAATGACAAAAATGCAATACAAAAATTGAAAAGTAAGTTAGGGAGTTAGAAATATTTACAAGTGGTGGTTTAGGGAGGACTCCACCAAACTCTCATTCTTGATGAGATGTCAAGGGGGCATGTTCAAGGTGTTGTTGATGTTGCTCAACACCTTGAAGAAGTAATCAAAAGTTTGTTCATTGTTATGGTAGAGGTCCTCAATAGACCGTGGCCCTTGTTGTTGATCATGATCGATGGCATGCCCAATGTAGGGATTAAAGATCCCTTCAAATTCGTCGTCCCAAAGACCACAAACTTCATTGAGTTGATCATTGAAAATCTCTTGCTTAGATGGAGACAACTCTCCCAAATTCTTCTCTTGGCCAATGAGGCCATCATCTTCTTCCTTGGTTGATTTTGATGAGCTTTGCAAGCTCTCCTTGTCACAATTCACTTGCTCTTTGAATGGAGCATCTTCAATTTTCTTCCTCCATTGGAGTTCCGATTTCTTCCTTTCATCTTTCCGGCTATAATGATCAATCATGAAACATGGCTCATGCAAACGAGGAGCTCTCATGGTCTTGTCAAGATTAAAAGTTATGCTTTCATCTCCCACTTCTAGAGTGAGCTCTCCATGTTTCACATCAATCATTGCACCGCGGTGTGTAGGAAAGGTCTTCCTAAGATGATTGGAATGTTGGAATCTTCCTCCATATCAACAATGACAAAGTCTACCGGGATGAAAAACTTCCCAATTCGCACGGGGACATCTTCCCATACCCCTAATGGTGTCTTCGTCGATCTATCGGCCATTTGAAGAGTGATATTGGTGCATTTAAGCTCTCCCATTCCCAACCTTTTACTCACCGAGTACGGCATGACACTCACACTAGCCCCTAGATCACATAAGGCTTTGTTGATCGTTGTGTCGCCAATGGTACACGGTATTGAGAAGCTTCCCGGATCCTTTAACTTTGGAGGTGAACTCCCTTGAAGTATTGCACTACTCACCTTAGTGAAGGCGATAGTCTCAAGTTTCCGGATCGACTTCTTCTTTGTGAGGATATCTTTCATGTACTTTTCATAGGCCGGAACGTGATTGATTAATTCCGTGAAAGGAATTGAGACTTCTAAGTTCTTCACAATTTCCATGAACTTTCCAAGTTGATCATCAAATTTGGGCTTGGCTTGACGACTTGGAAAAGGAAGTCTAATCACAATGGGCTCCTTCTCTTTGGTTTTGTCTTCATTTTTCTTTGAACTTTCTTCTTTTGATGATTCCCCTTCTTTGGGACTTTGCACAACAACTTCATTCTCACTAGCTTTCACAACTTCATTCTCAACTTGCTCCTTCGGTGCTTCATATCTTGTACCACTTCTCAAGTGAATGGCACTAACCGTTTCATGTCTAGGGGGATTACTTTGAGGTGGTAATTGCCCCTTTTGTCTTTGTGAGCTTGAAGATGCTAGTTGGGTCAATTGTGTTTCCAACATCTTGGTGTGAGCTAGAATGTTGTTGATGGTGGTATCTTTTGCTTGGCTATCTTTTTGCATTTGAGTGAAAAATTCTTGTTGATTCTTTTGCATTTGGAGGACCGCTTTTGGGACATCAAAACCTTGGTCATTTTGGTGATTGTATGGATTTTGATTTTGGTAACTTTGGTTTTGATTGTAAAAGGGTCTTTGATTTTGATTTCTCATGGGTGGTGGAGTGTATGTTGTTTGAGGGTTTTGAACATTTTGGCTTTTGTATGAGAGATTTGGATGGAACTTGGTGTTTTCATTGTAAAAATTTGAATAAGGGGTACCACTTTTGTAAGCTTGGAAAGCATTAACTTGTTCGGTTGTTCCCCTACACTCACTTGAGTCATGACCCAAGGTTCCACAATTCTCACATATCCCACTTGGGATTGATGAGCATGCCGTCATGGCATTGACATGATGCTTTGATGTTTTTGAGTTTTCCTCAAGTCTAGCCATGGCTTGTTCAAACTTCAAGTTGATTGTGTCAATGTGAGCACTAAGTTGAGCACCCAGTTGAGTAACGGAATCCACTTCATACTTTCCTCCTCTAGTAGCCTTGCGAGGCCTACTATATTGTGAATTATGGACCGCCATTTCCTCAATCTTGTTCCATGTTTGATTGTCATCAACTTCGGTGAACATTCCATTTGATCCCATATTGAGAATGTTCCTTGAATCTTCATATAAACCATTCCAAAATTGTTGCACTAAAAACCATTCGCTAAGTCCATGGTGAGGACATGAGCGACAAATACCTTTGAACCGCTCCCAAGCTTCATACAAAGTTTCTTCATCCCTTTGCTTAAAACCCGTAATTTGAGCTCTTAGCATGTTAGTCTTTTCCGGTGGGTAGAATTTTTTGTAGAAAGCTAGAGCTAACGTCTTCCAAGAATCTATTCCAAGGGTGGCCTTATCAAGGCCCTTCAACCATTGCTTTGCGGTGCCGATTAACGAAAAAGGAAATAAGACCCATCTTATTTGGTCTTGAGTCACGCCCGTTTGAGAGATAGCTTCACAATAATCGCAAAAGGTTTCCATATGAGAATGAGGGTCCTCACTAGGCATTCCCCCGAATTGGCTCCTCTCAACTAGTTGGATGAAGGCGGACTTGGCAATAAAATTACCGGTGAGATGTTGCGGTGTAGGAGTACCATTTGGTAGATCCTCCTCGGTGGGTATAGAGTGTGACGAGAATTTAGGCATTGTAGGTGGATTTTGTGTGGTATTGTTTAATGGGTTCTCTTCTCCTTCTATTGCGAAAGGATTGACAAACTCACTAGTGGGTTGAACAACTTCACCAACACCTCCCAAATTCCTCCTAACAAGTCTCCTATTATTCGTCAAGGTTCTTTCGATTTCACGGTCAAAAGGTAACAAATTTCTTTGTAACCTTCTAGACATGCAAAATATCAAACAACTCGAAAACAATTAGAACAAACCTTGAGGAGTTTTACTTCCCCAAGGTGAAAAAGACACAACTAAAAACAATAAAAGAAATCTTAAATCAATTAAACACCGTCCCCGGCAACGGCGCCATTTTTGATCGAGTCCATTTCGTTTCACAAATTAAGCATATGTGGTCGTTGGTCAGTGGTCGATACAAAACACAATTTATACTCCACAAACAACTCTACAATTAGTAAAGAGGCAAGTAAAGGTCGGATCCCAAGGGACGGGTATTGAAATGAGAATTCTATTGTAACTAGTGGTGTCTAAGGGGTGTCACAAATTGGGTTGATGTAGAAGGTTACTAAACTAAAATAACAATGAAAATAAACTAGCAAGGTGAATAAAATAAGGGGTGTGAACAATTGATTAAAAGCACTAGGGTGTCATGGGTTCATAGGGGATTCATGGGATATGATCATACAAACATGTTCTCAAATTATAAGCAAGCAATTATTGTTGTGATGGATTGAGTTGGGTTATATCTTACAATCCTAGGAAAGTTTGGGTCCCGGAGCCAAATCGATTAGATTGTACAACACCTACAAGTCGACTTAATCTTTCCTACTCAACACATGCATGGTCTAACAAGACTCGAGTTGGGTTATGTCTTACAAGTCAAGTTGAAAGGATAGAAGATGATAGTAAATGCAAGGATTCATAGGCTTAGCATTTCATCAAACATAACATGTGCATGTATTAAGATCAAAACAAGCAAGCAAATAAGATATGAAAGCATATTAATTTAAGCATGAATCATTCCCCATGTTGGTTTCCCCTAATCACCCATTAAACCCTAGCTAAGAGACTACTCACTCATTATCATATTGATCATGCTAGAAAGGTTGTCAATCATACTAACATAATGAAACATGATGATTAAATGAAAGTAATTAGCAATAATTAAAAAGGGATTAAGAGATTATACCTACTAATGATTCCAATAATAAAGATGCAAAGAATAATAGAAGAACTTGATGATTGATGGAAGGTTGTCAATCTCCCAATAAACCCAATAATCTTCTAATTACCCAAAATAAAGTAAGAACAAGAGAGAGATTAAAGAACTAAAACTTGGATTAAAACTTGATTAATATTTGATTACAATATTGAAGAGAGATTTGATTAATATTAACTACACTAATTATTGATAAGAAGAACATGCTCCTCTAATTAGACTAATGGGGTATTTATAGTGAAAATTAGGGAGGATGCATTAGGGTTAACTAAGGGCTAAACTAGTAATTACACTTTTTAAGTTGAGCAAGGAGACTCGGTATTCTCCGAGAGAAGGGCTTCTTATCGTGGCTTGAAGAATGAAAACGTCTTGTCATCTTGAAATCCGTGCGGATGGGAGTCGGGACGGCCGGATCTGGGCTGGAGAATCCGAGCGGATTCTTGTGCAAGACGCGCGGATTGGCGAGGTGGAATCCGAGCGGATTCCTTTGAGGGACGCTCGGATTGGGCTGGACGGACGGGCGGATTGTGTACAATCCGTTCGGATTGTCTGGCAGCATCTTTTCTTCCCTTTTCTTCATGAATTCCTTGGGGATTTCCTTGGGGACTCAAGGATCCTTTTCTCAACATTGCTCTTCTACTATAATATGTACAAAGGCCTTCTAGTCTTGTCTCTCCTTGATGCTTGGTCATTGAATACAATCAATTTAGTCTCGTTTTGCCATGAAAATGCAAGATTCTTACTCCTTTCCTACCAAGGGATCAAAATCTCAAAGAATATGCAAAACAAAGAACTAAAGATAAGAAATGACCCAAATAGGCACTAAAAAGCATGGAAACAATGGTAATTCGGGGGCTAAATATGCGCCAATTATGGTCGCATCAAGAGGTTACAACGAGGTTCTGCAATGAATCTGCGTCATCGGGATCGATGACTTTCTCGCATATGGACTGGAAGAAGAGACAGAATCTAATTATAGCATATCTTACCTTTTCAGGTAAAATGGAACGAATAGCCACAGGCAGTAATTGTTGCATCAAATTGTGACAATCATGTGACTTTAACCCGGTGAGTTTTAGGTCTTGCATCGACACTAGGCTTTGATGTTCGACGAATAACCATGTGGCACTTTAATTCAATTCAAGCATGCACATAACTCTTTTTTCTCATTTCGTGACAGGGTATAAGCTGCTGGCGGTAAAAATGTACGATTACCTCTCTTCTGTGGTTCCAACTCTAGCCTAATACCCATCATTTTCATATCTTCCCTAGCTGCGGCGTTATCCTTTGTTTTACCGGGAACATTCAGAAGGGTATTGATAATATTATCACAGACATTTTTCTCAATGTGCATGAAATCGAGGCAATGCCTGACCTCCAGGTCAAGCAAATATGGAAGTTTATAAAAAAATATGGATCTTTTCTTATACCCACGAGTAGACAATTTAGAGCCGCTCTTCTTCCCCTAATCTATCTCAATATGCTTTACTTTCTGCTAAACTTCATGCCCACTCAAAATTCTAGGAGGTTGACGAAGTTCTTGACTTCCATTGAATGCTTTCTGCTTCTTGCGATAACAATGGTCATGATACTAGAACCTCGTATTTCCCATATACACATACTTACGAGAAGACTTCAAGTATTCAGACTCGATATCCTCCCCACATAATGGACAAGCCTCTTTCCCATGAACTGTGTGCCCAGAAAGGTCGCCATAAGCCGGATAGTCAGATATTGTACACAATAACATTGCTCTCAAATTGAAAGTTTCGTTTTTATATGCATCAAATACTTCTATCCCACTATCCCACAACATTCGCAAATCATCTAGAAGAGGTTCCAAAGAGACATCTATATCATTTCCAGGTTGTTTAGGGCCGGAAATTAACAACGACAACATCAAATACTTTCTTTTCATGCACACATATGGAGGTAAGTTATAAATAGCCAACACTACTGGCCAAGTACTATGTTGGCTACTCATGTTTCCGTGTGGGTTCATTCCATCACTGGACAGCGCTAGACGTAAGTTTCTAGGTTCATTGCCGAACTCGGGATACTTAGCGTCGAACGATTTCCATTGCATACCATCTGCTGGGTGTCTTAGCTTTCCATCATTTATTCTTCCAGTTTCATGCCAAGTTAACATTTTTGAATCATCGCTATTCGCATAAATCCTTATGGATCTTGGTATCACTGGAAAATACCACAAGACCTTAGCCGGGATCCCTTCCTTATCCTTATAACGCCACTCCAAACATTTAGGGCAATTGGTTAAGTTTTGATATAATTTCCGATACAATATGCAATCATTTGGACATGCATGTATTTTCTCATATTTCATATCCACTCCTCTTATTAGTTTTTTAGCCTCATATATCTTAACAGGTAGAACATTACCATCTGGAAGCAACTCCTTTATCAAGGCTAAAAAACTAGTGAAACACGTGTCACTCACCCTATTTGCCCCCTTGATATTATACAACTTCACCACAGCCGACATTTTTGTGAACTTACAACCAGGATAATGAGGTGCTTCAGACTCACACAACTTCTCATACATGTTGTTAAGGTCATCCCAATTTATAGTGTAATCACTTACATCTTGAAAAGCATTCGACTCATCATCATTCTCTTCATTATCTATAGACCCAACATTCAACTTGTCTGCTTCCAACTCTTTCAATTCAAAAACTCGGCAAACTCAGGATCATCAGTTAGCCTTTCGTATACCTCAACATCATCTTCCTCAAAGCTATTCTCGTCCTCTAATGGTTCCCCATGAAAAATCCAACGTGTATAGGATCGACTAAAACTATACTTTTCTAGGTGTATTTTAACGTCCGGAAAAGCCATACACCTAATATTACCACATCTTTCACAAGGACATGGAATACTAGAAGAACCTTTCAAATTGTTCGCAACGACTTCATAAAATTCAGCTAAACCATCCTTATAGTTGGGGTAACTCATATTTGCAACAATCATCCAATTTCGAGTCATTTTTCTACATTCATAATATATAGGCAACTAATTTAGAAAATCCAATAATAGGCAAACAAATAAACGGAATTCAGGAAATCAATTAAGCTATATTATCAACAAATTAGATAATAACACAACAAATTCACAAATTCAAAAATAATCGACATTCATAGGCCAGGAAATTGAACAATCCTATATATATATATATATATATATATATATATATATATATATATATATATATATATATATATATATATATATATATATATATATATATATATATATAGTCGGGATCCGGTGAGAACTCCTAAATATTTGAGGATTGAGTAACGAATGAAATATCACATCATATACAAAACAATATCGCGAGGAAAATTGACAAACAAAACCACATAAAACTCCCAAAATCAGACAATTGTTTCTCTCTCTAAAAAATCCAAAATCAATCTAAAACATTTCAAACAAAAATATATCACAATCCTCTCAAAAATCTCACAGAAAATCTGCGAAAACCTAAAAATTCAAACACGATTTTAACTGTATTTTAACATCCTAGATTTATTCATTCATTAGATTGAATAATGTCACTAAAAATCGCGCAAAAATCGTTGAGGTACATTTGTTTCTCGTTTTCTTTTATTTTTGCGATTTTATTTCAATGTATGTAGTGTTAAGTTGATTTTACATGTTAATTTTGTTCGAAGTTAGTGTATGTATGTTGAATTACATGAATTTAATAGGATTAAATCAAAAAAATTGAACTAATCTTCAAGTTATTTAGTGTACTTTCATGTTCTTGCTGTAAATTTCTAAATATTTTACTTATAAATGATTTTAAACATTTTTCGTTCATAATATCGACACATTGAATCAATTATTATCATCAATTGAAGTTGTAGTTGTTTATAAGATGTCTTTTTTTGTTTTAATTGCTAAAATTAGGGTTTAATATTGATCGATTGTGAAAATTAGGGTTCAACATTGTTTAATTGCGAAAATTAGGGTTTCATATTGTTTTAATCGCGAAAATTAGGGTTTAACATTGTTTAATTGTGCAAAATACAGTTTCATATGATAGAATTGAAGTAATCGTTTGTGTTCAGTAAAATGAGTAATGTCGAATTACATGTTGGCTATGATAACGCAAAACGTGTGATACTGTTGTTTGTATGATGTGATACTGAATGTGAAGTTTAGTGGTACTCTATTTTCATAAATTTTGGCAGGTTGACTACATAATTTAGTTGTAAACTGTCATCAAGGCACTAAAACGCTATAGTATGGTGTTTTCGCAGTAAAATGTCACTGATTTGCAGTAAAATAATGTAAAATGTAGCAGTAAATGCTGTAATATGGTGTGTTTTTTATATTTGTTGTCTTTTCTTTTGTTTGAAAGATGATACTAAGATTATGTTTTGTTACTTGTTTTCCTTTTTTTTGCAGATTTCTTCGCTTTTAATTTGGAGGTTACTTAAGAGTATGTGTGCATCTTTGTCGGAGTCTATAGTGCATGATCAACTAAACAAATCATGCTTTTTTATTCATTTCTCTTATAAAGACAAATTCTTTATTCTTAGATATCGTTCCAAGCGGTTGTAAATTTGTATTTTTTTTTTCCATTTTTGAGTTGGAATGTAAAATAATGGTAACAAAATTATAGTTGTATCAGGATTTGCCTTTTTTTATGTTATTAAATGGAAAATATATGGTTTCTAAAGTATTTCATTTTTTTTGGTAAACAATATCCCACGTTTGTTTTAACAATATCACAAGTTTTAGTAAACAATATCACGCTTAATTATAAAAAAATATCACCTTTCATGACACAATATCGAATGACTTTGAGAACAATATCACACTATTATTTTAACAATATCACAAGATGTGGTAAACAATACCACATTATTGGATTAACAATATCACAAGATGTGGTACACAATATCACATTACTAGCTTAACAATATCATAAGATGTGGCGAACAATATCGCCCTTATTGTGTTAATAATATCAAATGACTTTGAGAAACAATATCACAGCATATAAGATAAAATATCATTGCTGATTCTAAACAATATCACAAAATTACAACAGCAATATTAATTTATAACGACTACAGCAGATTAGTATCCTTCCAAAATTACATCAATCAGTGCATATTCAATTAAAGTTCTGTCAACACAATCTGAGTACACAGATTAGTTCATTTCTCTTTCTCTTCCTCTACCTCTACCAATTTCTTTTTATTATCCTTTTTGGCATCTTTTTTCAGCACAATCTTCAACTTCTTACTTGACGGTTGTTCAACCTCAGCTTGTTTTAAACACCAGTACAGCCGTTTCATTCAACCATTTCATGACCATGACTCAAGTTAATGCCGCTACCTGACTATCTACTCAACTTTCAGGAACTCAATTACATCAAACCATTAGTACGACACTAATGAAGAATATCAGGAGACTTCATATCCCCTTGGAAAGTAACACTGATCCTTAGCTTTATTTCTAACTTGGTTTTATCAATTAGCTTCTCTGGACGCATCATGAGACTTCATATCCCCTTCAAAGTGGATCTTCTATTCTCAATAATCAAACATGTGAGAGATATACAAGGATGCAAAGTAAAGCTCGTCAAGAGCAATGAACCATACTATGTCGTGGCGTCTACTTCCACTTCATCGATGATCCATCTCAAAGAAAGAAAAGATGGCTGACACATTTACTTCGTAGGATTCTTCACCTTTAAGCCGCTTAAATAACCTGGTCTATCCAACCAACAATCTAGTGGGACAAAGTCCAACCTATTGTACCAATAGAAGAAAGTGGATTAATAAAAACTCGAAATAACAACAATTACAACATCGTACAACATAATTACAGTGATTAAAGCAGAAAAACAACAACATTTACTACATTTTACAGCAAAACAACAACATTATATAGCAAAAGAACTATATTACAACATTCGGAGCAACATTTTACAGCATTTTACTTCAAAGCAACGACATTTTACAACAAAAATACCAGATTACATCATTTAGAACAACATTTTACATCATTTTACTGCAAAACAACAATATTTAACTGAATTTTACAGTACTTTACAACATTACACAGAAAATTGGCATCGTTTTAACAAAAATTCGGAGCATAAAAAATGAGACCTTAATTTTCAGAAATACAACATACATAATTATAACATGTGATACTAATAAGTATAAGGTGTGAAACTAATTTACATTAATTGCTAAACAACCATGTATTATATTATATTTCAATTTGTGATACTATCAAGAATGACATGTGATACTATTAAGGATAACGTGTGATACGGATTTACACTAATTAGTTGAACAATACTAGGTAGTTAGAAAAGGATGAACAACAAAGATAACTCATACAGAAATTGTTAATCGGTAATACTTGAATGAAAACTTGATTAAAACACAAATCCGAAAAAAATAATGCTAAATATAGTGAATATCCAAAGAGAAGAAGAACAAGAAAGAATAAACATTAAACGAGATGATAAGAATACATCAATTAAAAGAATATAAGATCAATTAAAACAAAAATTATAATAGTTATGTTCAAATCATAAAAAAAGAGATCATAACAAGACATCAATTAAAACAAAACGAGATGATAAAATTACATCAATTAAATTAAAACGAAAATTTGATAAAAATAGATCAGTTAAAAAAGAAAATAATGATGATCAAAACAAACTTAAGTGCATATGATTCAATAACAGAATTAAAATTTCCAATAAAAAGGAGAGTGAATCATACCTGACAATTCAATTGCTAGAAGTAATGAAGAAAAAATCAAATTGTATAACTTGTATAAGAGGGAAAAAGTTAACGGCGAACAATTAGGTCGACGCAGGAACAACATCGCATAGAAAGAGAAAGAGAAAGAGTAGAGAGAGAAAGTGATTGAAAAAGAATGAATGAATGGGTGGCTGCTGGCTATTAGAGTATGTATATATATCAAATTGTAAAATGACGAATATACCCTTACTATTCCGCGCACATATCAGCCATTGATCTTTTAGATTTTACGGTTGTTATTTAATCCTCAATCCTCAATTATATACCTTATACTCACATGATCTCATTCCTATATATATGTATATATATATATATATATGTATGTATATATATATATATGTATGTATATATATATATATGTATGTATATATATATATATATATATATATATATATATATATATATATATATATATATATATATATATAGCTTGAAAATCTTAATAAGAAATAGTTAATAAGAAACATATATACCTGATTGATAAACACGATGAGGGAGAGAAGACGGTGAAAACAGTGACGGAGATGAAGACAGAGAGAGAAGATCAGGGAGGAATGGAGGATGATATTTGTGTAGCAGTATTATCTTGTGTTTGTGTTTTGTAGCGTATAGCAGAATCAAGCGATCTGTACGTGGTGTTTGTTCTTTTAATCTTCATAACTTCAATAACAACGGTTATTGCGTCTACAACCGTTGTTAAAACGTAATAACAACGGGTACTATATAACCGTTGTAATTACGTTTCGCTAATTTTGCGCCAAATTATTAACAACGGTTATAATGTATAACAAAGTAAACTGTTGTTATTAGTTTTTATATTAACAACGGTTGTGCAAGTTTGACCCGTTGTCAAAACCAATAACAACGGTTAACAACACATAACCGTTGTAATTAAGTTTAGTAAAATTTCGTGCAAAGATAGTTATCCATTCTACAACGTCTTTTGGTGATTTTCGTGAATAAGCGTTGTTAAAGGGCCGTTGTGGTTGCCTGGATTTGTAGTAGTGATGCAAAAGTTGAAACCAACCTTCGAAATTTTACATACAATCTGTAGTAAATATGCATGAAACATCATAAATATTTCATGACCCGAATTAACTTTTAACTATTTTTAGTTAACTCTTAACCAAAATACGGCATTTTTGACTCGGTTTTCTACCAAAAATCATTAAAAATAGCAAAATAACTTCAAAAATCACCACATTTTACCACAAACCTTTTGAGATCAGTAGGTATGCATGTCCGACAATTTCCGTGCTAAAACCTCTTCTAACACAGTTTTTGAGTTTTTCAAATTATCTCATAATTTGTTTAATATGCTTAAAATCAACATGCAAATTACAAGCCTAAGCTCTGATACCACTTGAAAGATCATAGATCCTAATTAAACTCTCTAATTAAGAATCAAATTATCTCATAATTTGTGTTTATGTGATCTATGTAACATGCATGCAATATTAAAGCATATTAATATAAAAGATGAGGAAAATAATTTTCCTTACATTGAGAAATGGTAGTATTTGGGCACAACCCAGATCACCATCTTGGTTGTTCTTGAGATATTTATCAATGGCAAGATCCTCCATAAACCCAAGCTTCCAAAGAGAAAGCCTCCTCTCAAATTGCACCCAAGAACAACACCCAAATTCCTAACAAATATTAACTAGATATTTGATAAGATATACCCTTGATAATATGTATAATATTACTAACAATCTTAGTAATTATTTTGTTTACTAACAACTTAGTAAAATGATTTTATTAGTTTTTAGAGAGAAAGACCAACAAAGATTTCACATGCAAAATGCACAAGTGCAGTAGTGTAAAAATGAACAAAACTTTTGGTCTATCAGGAGGGGAAAACCGGTTGAGAGGGGTAGAGTACGGGAGTGGACTTGCTTTATTTTGTGTCCAATTATTCATCACATGCATAAGAAAAAAAGATAACTTATGGAAGAATATAAAGTAAAGTGAAATGATTATGTTTATAAGCATCCACTACACTCTATTTTACAGGGTCCAATGCCCCATTTACGGGTCCATTTTATTTCTTATATTTGTCGCACAAATACGTGTAAATTTTATTTAAACATCGTTTTATGTTTAAATGCTTCCCGATTAATGTTTTGTTCAAAACACTCCGTAAATATACGTGTACAGCTATACATATATTTTACGTACCAATACTAATCACATTAGTCAATTAGTACTAATATAAAAATTAACTAGTTAATCATTAATTCCTGTCTCAAATAATTTATTATTTAATTATCGCATAATTAAATAATAATTTCTGCGCCTCGAGTTCACAACTCAATATCTCTCTAAATTAATTAATCAACTAACTCTTAGTCAATTTATCAAGGGACTAATTAAACTGTATCTCATACAATTAATTAGTTTTCATGTTGGGGTTCGTTCCTTTAGGTGTGACCGAAAGGGATCAGCTGAACACCGCCGTCTCACGACAGTAACGTCAAACCCTAGTTGGCCAACCGTTACCGATATACATTGATCAGCTGACTAGCATTGCCAATGAATATCCCATGCATATTCCTTAATAAGATTTAAACATATTATCACGCACTATTGTGGAGGACAAAACTCCAACACATACATCAAGCTACCCACTGCACTAGAGTACGAAACTCGGGACATATACTCCCTTTCTTCAGCTGACTTGGGTGAGAAAGCAATAGACAGATGTGCATTCGATACACTAGGAGTATCTATGGATTTAGCAGTAGACATGCCAAATCTTGCTAGCACCTTGTGAATATAGCCTTTCTGAGATAAGAAAAGTTTCTTCTTGCTCCTATCCCTGTAGATCTCCATTCCCAGAATTTTTCTTGTTGCACCTAGATCTTTCATCTCAAATTCAGCACTGAGAAGACCCTTCAATTTCTGAACGTCGGACTTGCTCTCTGCAGCTATCAACATATCGTCTACATATAGGATCAGATAAATGAAAGACACATATAGGATCAGATAAATGAAAAACTATACATACAAGTATGTCTGACCACTGGCAAAAATATGTCATTGTAGTCTACCCCCTCTTTCTGACCGAACCAATGAGCTACCAATCGAGCTTTATACCTTATACCCTTAGCAGCAGTCTCTCCTTCTTTCTTCTTGAAGACCCATTTACAAGTAACAATATTTCTCCCTTGAGGCTTCGTGGATAATTCCCAGGTCTGATTCTTTTGAAGTGACTCCATCTCATCTCCCATGGCAGCAAGCCATTGGGCAGATTCAGAACATGTAGCTGCTTCTTTGAAAGTGGATGGCTCATGTAAGTCAGGATCCACCTCCTCAGCAACCTGAAGTGCATAACCCACCATATCTTCAAAACCAAGTCTATTCGGAGCCTTCCCAAAATTAGGCCTGATTGACCGCTCACGGGCCAAACTCTGCTGATTCGGAACTGGTAATGAAGAACCTGATGGTAGAGATTCGGATTCGGACTGTAGTGGTTGACCTTCTTCCTGTGGTACACTCTCATCAAGAGTGTCTTGCTGCTCCACCTATTTATCAACACTACTACTACCTGACAAAATAAAAGACTTCACAATAGGATTAACCATATAATTTTCATCAACGACACCATTTCTACTCAAAATAACCCTACCTTCAGATGGAGACCAGAGGCGGTATCCCTTGACACCATCCCCATAGCCCATGAATACTCCCTTTTTAGCTCGTGGCTCAAGCTTACCCTCACTAACATGATAATTGATGTGAACATTATTTGCGCACATTTAGTCCCCTAATTGAGCCTATTTTGCATACTATTATAGCATTTCATGGCCATTTTATCCGTCAAAACCTTCCTATTTGCTTTTCTATCGAATTTCATATGTTTTGTAGAAAAGGAGATAATAAGGCGGAAATTCCCGTCTTTCGTGCATATTTGGAAGCTAATTGATGATATTAGATGGACTAGTATGAAGAGGAGGCAAGAATGATGACCAAAGATGTAGGAATAAAGTGTATGTAGAAGGATCAAAGGGTTAAATGTAAGAATGACGAGAGGGAAGGCACTTCATGAAGAAAATGGCTCGGAACGCAAACCAAGAGTTGCTCCTTTGGCTCTGAAAATATGTTAGATGGAACGGCGTCGAAAAAACAAGCGATCTAGGCTTTTGAATCACTCCAATAGGAGTCCGGATGAGAAAATGACGTCCGTTTTACAATCCGAGGTCAAACAAAGAAGCTGTTCAGGAATCCGCCCGTCTTCGCAGGAATCCGCCCGTCTTCCCCTAATCCGCCCGGATTGTCCCCAATCCGCCCGTCTTCCCCTAATCCGCCCGGATTGTCCCCAATCCGCCCGTCTTCTGGCTGGGAAAAACAAGAAAATTCACTGGAGGAGAATCCGCCCGGATTCCCTACAATCCGCTCGGATTCCTCCACCCGAATCCGCCCGGATTCTCTTGAATCCGCTCGGATTCCTTTGCCAGATTCCGTCCGTCCCGACCCCAATATGCACGGATTCCTTCACAGCATGATTTCGTCTTCTCCAAGCTTCAATGAAAGACTCCCTTCCTTCGAAAAATACCGGAGTCTCCCTGCTCAAATCTCAAAAGTGTAATTACTAGTTTAGCCCTTAGTTAACCCTAATGCATCCACCTAATTTCTACTATAAATACCCCATTTGTAAATAATTAAGGGGGCATCTCATATATGAAGTTTTTAGAGTAGAAAATCCTCCTTTAGATTAGATTAGGAGTAGATTAGAATAGATTACTCTTTAATCTTTCCACAAATTACACATTAATCTCTCTTTAATTATTGTTCAAGTTTATTATTCAAGTTTACTATTGGGTAATTGAAGATTATTGGGTTATTATTGGGAGATTGACAACCTTCCATCAATCAATCAAGTTTCTTCTATTATTCTTGCTTTATTATTTGGATCATCTTAAGTTGGTATAATTCCTTTACTCTTTAATCTTTATTGTTCATTTCTTCATTCTATTATCATGTTTATACTTGTTGTGATGATTGACACCATTAATGACATGTTTCCCATGATAATGAGTGAGTAGTTTCTTTAGCTAGGATTAATGGGTAATTAAGGGAAACCAACATGGGATTGATTCATGCTTAATCTAATATGTTCACATGATTAAATTGCTTGCTTGTTGTGATGTCAACTTTATGCACATGTTATGTTTGATGAAATGCTAAGCCTATGAATCCTTGCATTTTTACCATCTCTTATCTACTTAACTTGACTTGTAAGACATAAACCAACTCGAGTCTTGTTAGACCATGCATAGAAGTTGAATAGGAGGAAAGTAAGTCGACTTGTAGGTGTTGTACAATCTAATCGATTCGGCTCCGGGACCCAACCCTTCCTATGAACCGTAAGACATAACCCAACTCGGTTCCTCCACAACATTAATTGCTTGCAACTTTGTAAACATGTTTGTATGATCAACACCATGAATCCCCTATGACCCCTTGATATCCTAGCACTTTTAATCAATTGTTTACATCTTTCCTTTTATTGCTTGTTTATTATATTATTTGCACTAGTCTAGACACAACTACAAACCCAACCAAATTGTGACACTAGCATAAATTGAGATAGATAGACTTAGAACCCAAAGCACACCGTCCCATGGATCGACCTCGACTTACCGCTAACTAGTAGTTTGTTGAGTATTATAAATGTGTTTGATTGGTTGAGTGACGACCTCGACTCGGATCAATAATAAGCAGTACTACCAAAAGCTCTTAAAATAGAATAGTCAGCAGACTTACCAGACCACATCTCAAATGGAGTTTTGAGATTCAGACTCGTGTGAGGTCCCTGATTCATCAGATAGCATGTTGTACTAACTGCTTCTGCCCAGAATCTTCTTGTTAGTCCAGCATTAAAGATCATGCACCTTGCCCTCTCCAGAAGTGTTTGGTTCATTCGCTCTGCTACACCCTTTTGTTGAGGTGTATCTCGGACTGTACGATTTCTAGCAATCCCTTTATTCTTGCAGAACTCGTCGAACTCAGAACAACAAAACTCTAGGCCGTTATCAGTTTGTAGCCTCTTGACCTTCTTCCCAGTTTGATTCTCCATTAACGCCTTCCACTGTTTAAAGTGAGTGAAGGCTTCGTTTTTGTGCTTCATCAAATAAATCCAAGTCTTCCTTGAATAATCATCAATAATTGACACAAAATACCTGTGACCTCCCAAAGACTCCACCTTAGAAGGACCCCAACAGTCAGAATGGATGTAATCAAGTGTGCCCTTGGTGCCATGCACTGCTTTAGGAAACTTGCTGCGATGTAGCTTCCCAAATACACAATGCTCACAGAAATCCAGATTCTTGACCTTGTGACCACACAGAAGATCTATTTTGACAGAGTCTGCATCCCCCTTTCACTCATATGTCCAAGCCTCATATGCCACTACTTAGTCAAATCTTCTTTATCAACATCTGAGGATGCAATAGCAATAGAACCTGACAGAGTAGATCCCTGAAGATAATATAGAGAACCATGCTTGATACATCTCAGCACCATATTCGAACCTTTGCAGATGTTTAGAACTCCACCTACACCTTGAAAACTGAAACCCTTACTGTCTAACGTACTTAAGGAGATCAAATTCTTTGTCATCAGTGGAACATGTCTAACTTCGTTCAATGTGCAGAATTTACCATCATGTCTCCTTACCCTGACTGAGCCGATTCCAACTATCCTGCAAACAACACTGTTGGCCATAGAAATAATGCCTCCATCTACCTATTCATAAGTTGTAAACCACTCTCTGCGCGGACATATATGGTAAGATGCTCCAGAATCTAGAATCCACACATCAGTGTGATGCGTGACCCTATCAGTAACTAGAGCATAATCATCTTCCTCGGAATCAGCATTTGCTACACCAGCAGTAGCACTACCAGACTTGTTCTGTTTATCTTTCTTGGGGCAATCGAATTTTCAATGCCCCTTTCCTTTACAGTAATTACAAACATCAGTAGGTTTAGGACCCTTAGAAACAGAAGTACTAGAAGTACCAGTAGAATTAGAAGAACCCGAATAAGAAGGCTTCTTATACTTTTTCTTCCCCGAATTTCCCTGTCCATAACCCCCGTTGGCTACTAACCCTGCAGCCTGATTGTCTGTACCTGTACCAGCTGCCTTATGGCGCAGTTCTCTAGTATAAAGATACGACCTAACATCTTCTAGAGAAACATTATCTTTACCCACAATAAAAGACTGTACAAAATTCTCATATGATAATGGTAAAGAAACTAACAGAATTAATGCGGCATCCTCATCTTCTACCTTAACATCAATATTACGTAATTGTAGTAAAATTGTGTTTAACTGATCTAAATGATCTCGAAGAGGAATACCTTCCTGCATTCTCAGACTGAATAGACATTGCTTCAGAAGCAACTTATTGGTCAAAGACTTGGTCATATAAAGACTCTCAGGCTTTTTCCACAGACCGGTAGCGGTAGTTTTCTCTGCGACTTCAGTAACGATATCATCAGCAAGACACAACATAATCGTTGAATGTGCCTTCTCCTCCAGACTGGCCATCTCAGCGGTAGCAGCGACAGTAGCAAAAGTTGCGCCTTCCGTCTTCTTTTCTGAAAGCGGCGCCCATAACCCTTGCTGCTTTAACAGAGCCCGCATCTTGATCTGCCACAGACTAAAACTATTCCTCCCGGTAAAGCGATCGATCTTTTTGTTCATCGCCGACTTCTTTATCGCTTGTCAGGATCCTAAAGGCTCTGATACCAGTTTGTTGTAACAGAAGCAAGAAAGAACAAATAAAGACAAAATGCACAGATTCACGTGGTTTACTAACGGTGTGTTAGCTACGTCCACAGGGCAGAAGGGAGAGACTTTTATTGATATGTGAGGAGTTTTCAGATTACAGATTCAGACGGTATGATAAGCATAACTGCTAGGTAGAGGCTTAGAGAGTTTATATAATACTCTCTAAGACCTAATACAGAATGACCTAATAAAGGCCCAAGACAGACCTAGCCCAGTAATAGATACGGATACTGTTTAAGTTCTCGCATAGTCGTTCGATGCGGCGACTAACAGAATCAAGGCACAAACCCAACAATCATGTTTCTTATTATAGCTATTGTTGTTCTTCCCTTTAATATGAGTAGCTAAGCCTTTAATCTAGGGTGAAAGGGGATCTAGGTTGTTAGAAAAGGGTTAACTTATGAATTGATTGTTAAATTGCTTTTGATTGTTGTTCAATTATCGTCTTACATCTAATTAATTAATTACTGATCAGAATTGATTAATATAGTATTGCATAAACTAGGATTTCCACTGACCGGGTTAAGAGTAGTATAGGCCACGATAATTGAATTAGACCGACTTAATAATAGCGATTGCATGTTAAGTTTAGATCTAAAAATACATATTAGAATCGACCGATCATATGACTTTCAACAATATAAATTGCTCATTCAATGAATTATCCTTACCCCCGAATACCTACGTAGTGAACCTAATCCTTAGACCTTTTAATATTATTAAATTCGTCTTATTTACTTTTATTGCAATTAGTTATTATAAATCAAACCAAACAAACCCCCAAGAAGTTGTTACTTTAAGACGAACTTAGACACTAGCAAATAGATTATTACTACATCCTTGTGGATTCGATACCTGACTTACCACTAGCTATTTTGTTAGTACTAAGCTAGGATTTAATTTGATTAAGGTCAAATGACTGAAAATAACCTTATCAAATACAATGAGCACCCGCGGAAAGAATGCCCGTCAACAACAACCCCAACCTCAACCGGAAGCACCACTCGCCTTTCCTCATCCGGGATACCCGAGAATAGGGTTTGAAAGTGAACCCCATAAGAACGATTTCCTAGCCTACACCCAACGAAAGATGAACACCACTAGATGTGTGTCGGAAGATGCCTTAGTTTCCTTGGGAATAGAAGAGGAGTGATAGGTCTATTTTATATATAGCTTAACTCTCTATTTTAGCTCGGTTTTTTTAGATTATTGCACTTTTATAAGTGTATTTGTGAGCTAATTCCGTGTTCTAGGTGTTTTTGCTTGTACGCATTACAGTTAGTAGGAAATGAAGCACTCGATAGCTAATCCCGTCAAGTTAGCAAGCATCAAAGTCCACGAGGCTAAAAGAAACAAGACTCGACCATGGAGGGGCGTTTTGGGAAATTCCGAGCATGAAGTGGACCATATATTTAGCTCATAAACAGGATTAACCAAAACAAGTGAAGAATTATTGACAGAAGAAAGTGTCTGCTTAAAGTAGGGATCTTTTTGTGTTAACAAATAAAGGACTCAAGGTAAATTTCAGATAAAATGAAGGGAATGCTGAGACTGGCAAGCTGAGAATGATAGACTAAGGAGTTGGCTTAAAGTTCTTTCCTTTTAGAAGATAGAAAACTCTAAGGTTGGAATTTCAATGCTGGGTTTGTTAGCTTGCAACAAAAGTGAGGACCCGTGAGTAAAAATGGTTTAATAATAGAAAAGTATAAAGAAAGCAAGATAGACAACTGCCACACAGGTCAGTATAGAATCTGCTGGAGTATGTGTCCTCAACAATAGTGTGATCACATGTTTAAATCTCATATTAAGAATACGTAAGGGATGATTCATTATATAATCAACTGATCATCATTAATCGGTAATGATTGGCTGACTAGAGTTTGACATTACTATCGTATGACGGTGGTGGTCAGTTGATCCCTTAAGGTCACACCTAAAGGACAACTCCCTTAATAGATAAACTAATTAATTGTATGACGATACAAGTTGATCAATTCCTTAAAATTGAACAATTCGTTTGTGAAAGAGAATATTGATATCTTATTGTAATGGGATTAAATAAGATTTATTTTAGTAATTGAAATACTTTATTACTAAAATTGATTATTGTTTGAGAAACAATTGAGATAAGAATGAATGGTTAATTATAATTACAAGATGTTGTGAATTATAATTAAATGACCCATTTTATTTATGTGATCAAGTTTCACTAGTCAATTTGTTGTATGTAATTTAATTAATTCATATAATGATATTTATTTGATAAATATGTATTAAATTATTTAATAATATGTAACATACCACATGTGACATATTGTGTGACAAATGACAAATTGACAAAATAAAATGGTGGTCCATATTATGTGAATAAACCGAAATGGAGGGAGCATTAGTGGGTTGTGGTTATTTTATTTTATGTGATAAAAATAAATAATGGTGCCTATACCTACTAGCTTACACTCCTATGATCTTGTGAAGAGAAA
Source organism: Silene latifolia (assembly GCF_048544455.1). NCBI lineage: Eukaryota > Viridiplantae > Streptophyta > Magnoliopsida > Caryophyllales > Caryophyllaceae > Silene > Silene latifolia. Next base: position 2,544,270 of record NW_027413827.1, on the reverse strand, counting down.
AAGCATAAAGGAGATTCCAATTTTTGGCTTGTTCTCCTTGCCTCCACCGGTTTTGCTCCTCTTTCTATAAGAGATTTGTTCTCTTATTTTTCCTACTAATATTCATTCACATCTACATGCAAAAGTTTTGCTCCTTATCCTCTCTAGTTCTCTCAATCTCTCTAAAACAAGTTTTTAGAAATATAAGAATTGTTCTTCCATTCTAATATGAAAATAAGATTACTAGTGTAGTAATAGTGATAATATTAGAATTAATTTTAAGGGTACTAGTGTATTAATCTAGTTAATTAGTATACTAGTTTAAGTGATTAGTCTTGGGTGCAATCTAAGGAGGATCTCTACTTTGGGATTTTTGGAGGATCATCCAACATATTAAGCTCAAGAACAAATAAGGAAGGTGACCTTATTTATGCCCATAATTTCGGACCTAAATACAATATAAGGGACATTGTTTTTCCTCATAAATATCTTATTTTGTTATGCATGCACTACATTTATGATTTTTATGAGATAAAAATGGATTAAAAGAGATAAAATGGTTAAAAATTGTTAAACTTCGAAACAGGTCATGAAACTTTAATATGTTGTCACATGCATGATTTACAGAGTGTATGTAAATTATGAGATGAAATGATCTCAATTAGCATGATTTATGAATTTTTAGAGTAAAAATGGCATAAATAGTGACTATTTTAGCATAAATAGCTAAAACGAATTGCATGGCATGAGAAACTTATTTAAGGTTGCATAAATATCCCACTTATCATATCTAAAGTTGTAAAATTGATTAGATTAATTTTTTGGATACTTTAGATGTTTTATGAGATAAAACCGATAAATTACAACTATATTTTCTCAAAATTAATTCGAAAATTTTAATCATTATTTTTGACATTATGAGTGTCATGAAAATATTCCAGAATGTTCAAAAATTTAAAATTCAAAATTCAAAATTATTGTAATTTAATTTGGATTTATTTCATAAATATTATGATTTGAAGGTAAAAAATGAGCATAAAAATTAAATCAAGTTGAATTATTGTCAAAAATTGAGTGATGATTAATTTTTGAGTCCTAAGAGTGTTAGGATAATTAACTTGAGCTTAGATGTGATTTAAGTGTTAATTTGTGATTTTAAGAAGTTATGATCACGCATTTCCATAAAACCGGGTTATATATAAACGATATAAATTAAATAGGGCGACTTGGCACATAATTTGGAATGATAGATACATATTATAAAGCTGCATATTTCAATTGTTGAATGTATTTTATTTATATAATTTTTGAATTATGTAATTTTATCTTAGTATGGCCTTAGTTTTAATCGATATTACCCGTAATGAAAGGGAATATTGATTCGGTTGTAATTTAATGTGATCTCGTATCACTTTTATTTTTACTAGTTTTTCCATTTTACAAATGTATAATAGGATAGCTTTGTATTTTTATTATTATTTGTAACTATGGAGTTTCTTCAAGACGGTGCCATTCAGAAAAGTGATCCGGCGAAGACGGTGTTCTTGGAATGCGTGCCACTTGAAGATTCAAGTGACCAAAGGAGTTGGTTTCCGAATATGTAATAGATTATTTGATTTTCTATTTTAGGAAGGCCATACTAGGAATTTATTATTATTGCTTTGCATTTCTTTTAATATGTTACATGCGTTGCCAAATCGCCATAACTACACATGCATTTCATATCGAGTCATCGACCGTGTCAATTATAATTATCGTAGTTCACCGCTTTAGTTCACTTAAAACGTGATAGATAATAAATTGACAAGACCTCTCACTAAATAATGATTGAGAATTAGCCTTGCCAAATAGTAGAAACCATGAGTCCCAATTTCATAAGGAAGTAGGCTCGGCTCACCGGGGTGCTAAACTTGTTACGTTGGGTAAGTGGGTAATAAAATGTTATTAGATCGAAATTTGGATTGAGCTCAACGGAAGTATTCGTGACCGTAGTCGCATGTGTTCCGGGCTAAAGATAAATATTAGAGTAATTTTTATCGACCGAGAGTTCTAGAAGTAGAATCGATTAAGAGGTTAATCCACTGAGTTATATTAATAAGGGATGAATTGGCTCACCGTGCCCGAGTTAATATGAATTTGGATCTCGGAATCATTTATAAGAGTTGGGTAGAGGTCACTATATAAATGCAATACTTGTTTACAAGTATTATTAAAACGATAGATGTTAATTATTTCCTTCATTTCTTTTTTTGTAGTTATTTATACGCAATGGATTCATCTAATACTCTTACACCAATCACCATTAAATCATGTCTCCAATCATTCGATGAAAAGCGCTCCGAGTATGACAATGATACGATTAGAGAATTACGCTGTGGCATTGGTCAGGATGGAAATCTTTGCTTCTTTACCACCTCCACACCACCCACTCCAATTTTAATGCCCACCACTTTGGTAGGAAAATCTTGTGAATAAAATCTCACTAAACCAAAGGCATCCTTGTTTGAAGAAACAAGGAGAAATATTAAATTCAGTGGGAGTTTCAGCAAGAGTGTCCTTGCAACTGAAAGGAGTATTGGTAATATTAAAGGGAAGGCAAAGATGGGTGAGAAACCCAAACCTGATAATGAATTGGAAATGGATAGTGAGACTACCACAACCAAGACAAAGAAGGGTGCCCAATCTTATGAAGAATGTCATTATTGTAATGTCATGGGCCATTGGAAGCGAAATTACCCCAAATATTTGGGAGATATCAAAGTTGGACTTATTACTCCAAGTGGGACTTGGAAATGTGGAAAAGATAAACAAGAGTGATGTAAATCTCCGACAAGGAAATGGAGCTAGGGTAGCCGCCACTTCGAGAGGGACTTATGTACTTGTTTTTGTTAATAACTTTGAGTTGTAATCTACATAATATTTATTATGTACCCACCTTGTCTAAAACATTATTTTCATTTCTATGTTAGACATGAAAGGATTTATTTTGTTGAAAATAGACATGGCTGTGAGCCATGTCACTTATCTTTATGATATACAAGTTTTAGACACTTCCAACTCAAGCAAAGATATCATTATAATACAATCCAAAAGATTCATAACTAGTAATCAAAATGATCTGTACATTTGGCTTTTTCGATTAGGTCACATAAATGAGAAACGCATTAAACGCTAGTGTCGACTAGAATTATTGGACCATTTGATTTAAAATCATATGGAATATGCGAATCTTGTCTTCTTTGCAAAATGATTTGTACTCCTTTAGTGGTAAAGGGACATGAGCAAGTGATTTGTTGGAACTAATACATGCCGATGTATGTGTTCTAATGAGCATCACCACAAAGGGAATTTATGACTACTTCATCACTTTTACCGATGATTTAAGTAGATATGGGTATATTTACTTAATCAAATCTAAAGTGAAGCATTTTGAAATTTAAGGAATTTCTAAATGATGTAGAGAACCAATTGAACAAAGTACTAAAAGCATTACGATCCGATCGTAGTGGCAAAGATCTAAGTAATGAATTTGATTTATTAAAATATGGATTATGACCTAGTGTCACTACCCATAAGATCAAACTAATATGAGTCGGTTTGAGCTTTTGAACTCAATTTTGGGAATTTGCAATCCATGACGGACACGTAATTCTAAACGGATAGTCAACTAGGAGATACCTGAAATAGAGAGTCTATTTAACAAATAACATGGATCAGACTCGCATATGACATGAATCAAGCTACCATGATAGAGCTGGTCTTTTATGTGCTAATACGTCAGTCTAGACAAACTTAAATTACTCCACCATAAATGTTTTTAACTCACAAATCTATCTCTTAAGAAGATAGAGGTATTTCTAAGAGATAGTGTTCCGGGTGTAATTCCGGAGCAGGATTTGTTACCACGTAAGCTTGGTGAATGATTTATTTGCTTGACTCTTCCTTTCGGCCTCTCCTGAAACAATGAACAAACTGAGGGCTCGGCTTGGTACCGAGCGTACTCACTCCGACGCTCAAGTCAGTAAACTTAAAGAGATTAAGTTATGTGTTACTTGGCAAAGTATATTGTAGAGAGATAAGGGAGTTTATACCAGATTAACAGTGAGTTTATGGATGTATTGTGGATTATCGGATCGTTTTCTCAATGAGGATTAAGGAGTATTTATAGCCTTTCACCTTTTGTCACGTAGTGGCCAAGTGGCCAAGTGGCTAGCAGGTGGAAAGACTGTTATACCCTCCGCCGAGGGACCCATGGCAGGCCGGCGGGCCTGGTTGACTCCATGCCGAGGGGTCTTGGATATGAGTACGCGGATGTGCCTCTCGGCTGGCTAGTTGCCTAGCCGAGACCCAAGTGACAGGCCGACAGGCTGCGTCGGTTAGGCTGTCTAATACGTTGACTTGCTGTCTTTTGGCTTTGACCTTGCTCAATATGTTGACTCGGTCAGCGGGTGCAGAATATGCCCCATCAATTTGCCCCCAGCGTAGTCTATGCCGTGGTATGGACCTTCGATGAGTGTTGAGCGTATTCTGCGCAAGTTGAATTTCTTCCCCGGCTTCTTCTTCCTCGGCTTGGTTCTGCTCAAGCCGTATCATATCCCCCCTGCACATGGATGTGTAATGGACATCAACTGTGGAAAAGAAAATGGCGCCGGCTGAGACCGAGGTTGAGAGTGCCGTGTGCTTTTGATTGCCCCCGGCCGGCGCTGCCAAGCTTGGTTGAACAGCGGGCCGTTTGGCAAGTAGATATCAAGGAGCGTGTTGAAGAAGATACGTCGATTGGCATTCTGTCAAGGAGCGTGTTCAAGAAGATACATCGATTGGCATTCTGTGGCTGCATGCTTGACACGTGGCTCGGTGTTGATTGGTTGACGCTTCATGGGCTTTGCCCTGATTGGTCCATTTCATGGGCTTTGCTCTATAAATAGAGCAGTTAGCCCCTGATTTTGGCCACCAAAAATTCATTTTCTCAAAAAAAAAATTTCCCTCTCTTAGTTTTTTCGAAGAAATTTCTCTCTAGGCTTCAAAGCGTTACTCGGCGTAGCACTTTTTCCAAGGTAAACAAACAAATTTCTACAACTTTTAATTGTTAAGTTTTTGTTGTCACTATGTCTTCTGCGGATGCTCGACCCAGTACCTCTGCGCCGGGGGACGAACCGTCGCATCCTGATGAGCAGGAGCCACTTGCGGTCACCCCGATAAGGTTCGGGGGTCCCCGGTCTCCTTCTCCTGAAATTGATGAGAGATATTTGGAGGGTATTGATGATGACGATGATGATGAGGCGACCCCTTCTGCCGTAGAGAGGCCTCTTGTTTCGTGGCACGGTGATGCCTGCTCGATCAGTCCTGATCGTGCCTGGACGAACAAGTTCGCCAGTTGTTCCGGTTCTGAACTTTTTGAACACCATTACTCCTTCGGCAGGGGGTATAGAATTGTTATCCCTGAGGAGGGTCAGACCGTCTGTTTCCCTCCCGAAGGTTGTATCGGCGTATACATCAGACACCTGGAGTATGGGTTCCGGTTTCCTCTGAATGAATACGTTGCTGCCATTATTAAAGCCATGAATGTCGTCGTGGCTCAACTGCATCCGTTGGCCGTCAGGACGATTGTTGGTTTTGTATGGTTGTGTCTTTTCAAAGGGGAGGCCCCAACGGTGAACCTCTTTCGCCGGCTCCACCACCTTCGGAGGACTACCCTAGGCGGCCCGGGCTGGTACAGTATACAGACTGAGCCGGGTTATATCACCGTCTCTAAGCTTACTTCTTGCAAGGACTGGAAGGGGCGGTGGGTATACGTTGAGGTTCCGGAGGACTATCCGCTACCCCGGTCCTTCCAGGACCGCGACAATTTGCGGTGCGAGAATCAAGGGGAGCATGACAGATACGTCTCCCGGAATAAGCTTAAGATGGACGCCTCGAAGGTCTATCTTAATGAGGACGAAAAGCGGGCAATGAGGCTGTTTGAGGCTGAGAAGGATGGCACGCCAAAGGGATGGATGCCCCGACGCGGATCGTTCTTGAGTTGAGAGCTCTGCACGTCGGCCTCATACCGGCCCTCGAACAGGGTGAGTGGGGTCGGTGTGAGGCCCATCTTTGCTTTTTATGTTTCTGTATTTGAATTTTGGTTTATTTCTTTTACTTAACTCCTGCTTCGTTTCTTTTGCAGACCGATTTGGCCCGGAACTGCCTGTCTCCGTCCTCACAAGGTTGGGACTTGACGAGAACGGGAGAGTTGTTGAGCTGCATCCTAAGGCCGGACCACGTGATCGCAGACTGGCTCCTCACGAACTTATGGAGCAGCAGTTGAAGGCATTGGATGTGACGGCGGCTCAGGCGCAGATTGCCGGTAACGTACCGCGCCGGAGATCAAAGACAACGTCTACGGCGGCAACGGCGTCAACCCCAGCTCAATCTTTAGTCCCTGTGATAAAAAAGGAGCAGGTGGTGGTGGTCGTCGATGTTGAAGAGGAGGTCACCATTGCGGAGGGTCATCCTCTTTCAAATAAGAGAAAAGAGGCAGCGTCTGCTGCTGCCGCTGTTACCGAGGCCGGTAAAGAAAAGGGTCCTCCAACCAAGAAGGCCAAGGCTGGTACGGATCTAACCTATGGCTCAGATTTAGCTGGTTCATTAGGCATTCCTGATGACAGAGTTTCTGACATGTCAATGAATGTTGACATGGATGCTCTGTCTGAATTTTTTGTAGATCAACCGCTGCCGTCTATCGCTCTCACTGAACGACAATTGGAGAAGCGGCCTGTGCAGACGGGCGATAAAAATGCCACCGTCGACTCCTCATCCCTGAAGCCTTCCCCCGCCCAGATTAGGGCGGAAGGCATAAGGTTGTCCAAGATGCTGGCGAAGTGGACCGAACTAGCCGGCGCTCATATTATGGAGCAGGAAAAGGTCATGGCTGAAGCTGCCCCTGTGCGTAAACGGCTTAGGCTCGAGCTTGCTGCCTCTAAGAAAGAGGCCGAGAGGTCGAAAGGAGACTTCCAGGCCGCCAAAAATGACTTCCTCGCTGAGCGAAAGCTTAGGGAGGACGCTGAGGAGGCGGTCCTAGCCGAGAGGTCTAAGGTTGAGGCTGCATTGGCTGATGCCGCTAAGCTGCTGGAGGAATGGGACAAACTGGAGGGCGGCTATAACGCCGTGGTTGGGCAAAAGGAGAGGTGGAAGACTCTTCATTCGGCCGAGGCGAAGGAGCACAAGAACACAAAGGCTATCCTTGCCTAGAGGGAGAAGGACATTGAGACGCTTAAAACCGTCATTATCCCTAACATGTGTGCCCAGTACTGGGACCAGGCCGAAGATGCTACCAGGGATGTGATCAAAAAGCTCCTTCCGGAAGGCGACTTCCCGTGGCAAGAGTTTGACCGGCTTCTGGATGAGAAGGCAGATGCTGCGGAGAAGACAAAGGCGGCGAAGGCCGCTGAGGTGGCTGTGGAGAGGGCGGCCCGGGATGCCAAGGTGAAGGAGGCCAGAGAGGAGGTTGAGAGGGCAAGGGCACGTGAGGCTGCCAAGCCGTCTTCTGGGCCGGCCACCAAAGATGATGCTGCTGCTGCCGGTGGCGAGCAGCAACAAGCATAGGGAGACGGGCGGTCGTCACCAGACTCACCTGGCCCTTCGGATAGCTTCATCTGTTCGGGGGCTAACTTTTGAGCCTTCTCTCCCTGCCATCCTTTTGGCGCTTCATTGTCTCAATGTGATAATTTTTGTTGTTCCTTCTTCTCTTTTTTTGTAAAACTTTGGTAGGTTGAGTTTAGGCTATCCTTATTGGAACGGCCGTCGACTTCGTTTTGTATCACCTGTAAACATGTTTAATAAAGTTTGTTTATTTGCCCTCGGCTTGGCCGGGGCTTTGATCACAATCCTTCATTCAGTTGTCTTCTTACGTTTTTAATTGAGCGCTTTTTTTTTTGTTTTTTTTTGTTTTTACCTTCGGCTTGGCCGAGGCAGTTAGAATGCGTATCTCAACTGTACTTAACGTTTTTAAACATGTTGGCATGTCGGTCGCTTCCTCTTTCGCTCTCGGTCTGGCCGAGGCGTCAGATTTGCGTTTCCCAACCGCCGTTGTGAACATGTTAGCGTATCGGTCGTTGTGTCCCCGTCACTCCCGGCTTTGGCCGAGGCAATCGAGGTTACGGCTCGACAGCGTTCGTATCTGTAGACATGTTGATCGCTTCCTCTTTCACTCTCGGTCTGGCCGAGGCGTCAGATTTGCGTTTCTCAACCGTACTTATACGTTCCTAAGCATGTTGGTCGCTTTCGCGAGTATCAACTGCTGTTGGCAAATCGCGTTTCCCTCGTCACTCCCGGCTTTGGCCGAGGCAACCGAGTTTACGTTTCGACTGCTTTCCGTATCTATAGACATATTGATCGCTTCCTCTGCCACTCCCGGATTGGCCGGGGCAGTCAGATTTACGTCTCAACAGTGCTTATACGCTTTTATACTTCGGTAGTGACTGCCTGGCTTTGGCCGCGGCGTCTATTCTGGCATGACTATGGAGGGGACAAGTATTTTGATGGAAAACTTGGATTATTCTTCATAAGTTGTAATCATGCATTGGGGTGTCCACAACGGTCTCGGACACCTCCGCCGTTATACAAAATATTTCCTTAAGTTGTCCGTGTTCCAGTGGCTCATCAAAGGAACACCCTCCATGTCCGTCAGCCGGTATGTACCCGGCCTCATTTCTTCAACCACCTTGTAGGGTCCTTCCCAGTTGGCCGTCATTTTTCCATGGACGTTTCCTTTGTTTGTGGCGGCCGACTTTCTTAGGACTAGATCTCCTACTCTTAAGTCCCTTTTGTGGACTCTACGGTTGTATGCTCTTCTCATCCGGTTTTGATACACTGCCAAGTTGAGTCGTGCCGTGTCTCGACTTTCTTCGACCAGGTCTAGGGAGGCTCTCATGCCTTCCTCATTTTCGACTGGTTTAAAGGTTTGCGTTCTGAATGTCGGCACCGCTGCTTCAATTGGCAGGACGGCCTCAGACCCATAGACTAGGTGGAATGGATTGTACCCCGTTGCTTCTTTTTCCGTGGTTCGAAGTGACCACAGTACGCCGGGTAGTTCATCAGCCCATTTTCCCTTTAGATCTTCAACCTTCTTTTTCAACCCGTTCAATATTGTTTTATTAGCTGCCTCCGCATGCCCGTTGCTCTGAGGGTGGCAGACGGAGGAGTATGCGAACTTGATACCGAGCTCTTCTAGCCAGTTCATCACCATGTCACTCCAAAACTCTCGGCCGTGGTCAAATACCATGACTTGGGGTAACCCAAAATGAGTTATGATGTTTTCCCAGATTACCTTTCTTACGGCCGCCGTGGTCTTGGCAGGTACCGTGACAGCTTCGACCCATTTGGTGAAGTAGTCAACGGCGACGATCAGGTACTTCCTTCCTCCGGAGGCCGTCGGAAATGGTCCTAGTAAATCCATCCCCCATTGTGCAAATGGCAGGGGACTAAGTACCGGTTGCAGGTCTCGGGAAGGTGCGTGTATCACCGGAGCATGCATCTGAAAATTCTTGCACTTCTTGGTCTTAGCTCTGGAATCCTCAAGCATGGTAGGCCAGAAGTAGCCGGCTCGTAGAACTTTTTGGGCTAGCGTTCTTGCCCCCATGTGATGTCCACAGATGCCTTCGTGAATCTCTGTCAGTATGAGCTCCGTGTCGGCTGGGCCGACACATTTCAAAAGTGGTCTTATCACGGACCTTCTGTATAGTTCTCCTTCGAACACCAAGTACCTTGCGGCGATCCTTCTTATCTTCTGAGAGAGACTGCGGTCCTCCGGTAACTCTTTTGTTAGTTTGTATTTCATTATCGGAGTCATCCACGTCGTCTCGGCTTCTATGTCGCCCACCATGCCGACGGTCTCAGTGATGCTTTTAGCATTCCTGATATCCACCGCACGGTTCGGCTGACATTCTTGATGGTTGAACTTGCAAGTTTTGAGAGAGCGTCGGCTCGGTTGTTCTCAGACCTGGGGATGCATTGTAATACTCCGTATTTATATGTCTTGGGGGTACTCTATCGAGTAGCCCTTACTCTGTCGAGTATGGGCAAGTTGCGGAATAAAATAGTTTCTGACCTGTTGGGCACTCGATCGAGTAGCCTGGGGCACTCGATCGAGTAGGGGGGTACTCGATCGAGTACCTTGGGTACTCGATCGAGTGTCCGGTTTTACGGGGGAGTTTTCTCGGGTTTTGTTAATTACGCGATTAAGGTATTTAAACCAATTCGTCTTTATTCTAAATCACTTTTTACAAAACCTAAAACCTGTTTAAGAGAGAAAGCAACTTGTCTTCTTCCTAATCGCGTTCTTGACAATTCCCGGAGTTCAGACGGTCGGATCGTATCGTAGTTTGTGTCGTTGGATTCCTTGCGTCGAGGGTAAGCTTTTAATATAATTTATATACCGTTTTGTTAAGATTGATGAAACCCTAATTTGGGATTTGGGGGTTGTTATGAGCAGTATTTGAATAGTAGTCTTTATGTGTTATATGTTAGGAGGAGAATTCATAGAAGAGGCGTTTTGAGACAGCTGTAGATACCGTCTGCGTGTTGTGCTTTCCAGGTAGGATTTCCTACTCAGTATTAGTCCCATAATGGGATATTGGTGATGTGTTGTAGTTAGTTGATTGATATGATGATTGTAATTGTAATTGTGATTGTGATTGTGGTTGTGTTTGTGATGGTTCTCGAGATGCGTTCTCGGCTGAGTGGGGTCACTTGCGGGAGTGATCTCACGCCCTAGTTTCGCCCTTCGTGGAACCCGCCACGAAAGGGGATGTGCACATTAATGGACAGGGTTATCGCTCGTACGATGAGCGGGGCTTAGGTGGGAACGGCTGCGGTCCCCCATGGCGAGTGGCGTGGTCCAGTGGACAGTCAGTATTGAGATGATGGGAGTTGGTGGTGTGTGTGTGTGTGTGTGTGACAGTTCAGCTGTCTGTTATCTTATTGTTGTTATCTTTATTGATTGTGTGATTAGTACTGACCCCGTTTAAATGTTTTAAAAACTGTGGTGATCCATTCGGGGGTGGTGAGCAGTTGCTTGACAGGTATATCTTGGATACGCGTGGGATCTAGTTGGGGATGGAGTCATCACATATCAGAGTCTTTAGTCTTCATTTGTGTTTATTAGAACAGTCCCTTGATTGGTTTATAGTTTGAGAACAGTTGTATTTTACGTACGATTGGGTTTGTAATGTAATCACTTAAACTTATTTAATAAAGTATGTTTCTTCATTGTCTTATGATTATCATGCCTCGGGTAACCGAGATGGTAGCATCCTTATACCTGAGTGGTCCTGGTAAGGCACTTGGAGTATGGGGGTGTTACAAATGGTATCAGAGCGACGATCCTGAAACCTGTAACCAATGAACCCAATAAACATAGGGAGTCAAATAAAATGAACCCGGGGTAAAGGTTGTAGGAGCTAATGCAAAGACTTGGGAGACGTCCTAAAGTCGCGAACTCGCCCTACAATTTTGAACCGGTCACCATGGGATAAGTGTCGGGATCGTTATGTGCATATTGTGTCTTTGTGTGTATCTATGTAGTAGTATGTTGCATGAATTGATGATGATGACGTGAATTATATGTTGGTGGATTGTAAAGCATGAAAGTATAATGATTGATACATGTAATTTGGCATGTTATAGTTATGTAAGGGAAAAGTGTTTTGTCTATATATATATATAAAGCGATGTGTAAGTCTACATGTTGTTGTTGTCGTGTTGAGTAAAAGTACAGAAGGTTGGGAGTGTGAATTGAACATGTGCTGAGTGAATATGTTGAACGAATATGGTGGATAAATACGTGGTATGATGGATGAATTAGTGGAAAAGATGAATCATCGTGGTAGTGACATGTGAATAGGGGACTTGATGTCATGTATTTGTGATTTTGTTTACGAAAAGTGATAGAATAAAAACATGTGGGTAAGTCATAATTGGCAAATTAGATAAGTTATGTGCATGATGAATGTTGTTGTTTGGCTTTTGAAAATAGTAACATATGATTATGAATACTGGTTTTATGAGTTTTGACTGGTTTTGTTTGCTTGGTTGTTGTTTAAGTTATTTGGAAGTAAAATCAAGTAGTTGTGTTTTTCGATTATAAAGAGGTTGTCTTTAAACTGTTATAACTTGAGATTCATAAATGATTTTGATGTGATTCCAATTGGAGGTGATAGCTTGTCCTTTTGCGATTCTAACGATAGGTCACACGCCCAAAATGACCAAGTAATGAGTGAGTTATGACTGTTTTACGAAAACTGGACAGTCTTTGAGAATTGGGGTACTCGATCGAGTAACTAGGATACTCGATCGAGTATGGGGGTACTCGATCGAGTAGCCTTGGGTACTCGATCGAGTAGCCCTGGTAATTTGTTTACGTGCTTTCGATCTTCACCTACTCGACCGAGTAAGTCACTTACTCGATCGAGTGGCCGTATTTCTCGATCTAGTGACCCTGTTTTGGGTCATATGCTTATCTTTTGACTTCGTTGCATATTATGTTTAATTCAAAGGCGTCATTTTGCTTCTTTATGCATTTTTTTTACATGTATGTTGGTCTTGACGCGTAAGTTACCCAATTTCGTGGTGTAAAGAGTGGCACCTATGATGAGTATGAGTTCGGTGGGGAGGACATGATTTATATGTGTTGGGATTGGTAAGACTTAATTGAGGCATAGAGCATGTTGTGTGAGGCGAGATGAGTGACATGATTGTATGTTGAGTAATGAAAATGTAAGTGAATGTGAGCAAGGCATGATGTAAGTTTAAGGAACGTGAGAATGAAAAGAGTGAAAGAAAGGATGTGGATAGTAGCAACCTGAGATGTATAATAAATTATGGAGGGAGATGGTTAGAAATAGTGTTGAGTAAGAACATATGTAATGAAAGGTCGTTTGGAAATAGTGGTATATAGCGAACTTAATGGAGGCATGTCGCGACGTAGATTTGCAGATAGTGAGTGAGATTGGGAGATTTGGTTCATTAAGAGGTGAAACTAATGTGTGACTTCCTTGGGCAATTAATGGTATGAAATAAATTTGGATTTCTAGAGAGGTACAAAGGAGATGCAATTGTTTGAACAGTGAACGTTGATTTTATGGATAAATTAGTGGCAAGGGTGAGTGATAGCATAATAAGAGGATATCTATGGTAAGGAAGAGGGAGATGATATCGATATAAAATAATGAGATGAGAGTTCTTGAACAATGAGAAGGTAACCGGAGCACTAGAGAGTTAGATACAAATAATGAAGAGTTGAGTTAATAAGGGATTTTGTCAAGGGCAAAAGAAAAGAATGAGGGGAATAAAACTAAGGAAATGTCCACCGAGGTTATGTGATATAAAAGTAAGGAATCGTCGAGATGTATGATACTATCATGAGGATTTGAGTTTGATTATATAGAAGTTCGAACAACATGATTAGTTTTGAGTTTTGAGGAATTAAGGAAAGCAAGAATTTGGTAGAATACCTGCATGATATGAGATTTTGGTGGAGAGTTAGATGACAATACAAATAAGATAGTATTGGGAATAATGTTGAGGTAATTTTGTTGATGGGTTTGTTGTTCGTTGTTTGGGATGTTAACCAAAGATAGGAAAGAAATCGTGATGTTTAGAGATGAGTGAAAAGGGTTCAATGTCCGGATAGTGGTAGTGTTATGGTTTTTGACTAATGGTTAAGAGTGACGGTATGTTAGAGAGATGGTAATTCTAAAGAGGCTGATTTTGTAGAGACTGAATTGATAAGTATGGTTGTGAGGAAGTATAAGACATAGTCTTGGGAGGCGGTTTCTCATAGTGAGTGTTAGCTATATGGTTATGTATGGCAGAAGGTGTTGGGCATGCGAATGGAAGAATGTGATGAGGGGCATGCGAGTTCGCAGCTCGGGTGACGGGTAACCTTGGTTGAGTGGTAACTTACGTGATCGGGATTGATTGGTTGGATGTGATTATGGGTCTATGTTATATATAAATGTTTGTGTGAGGTTCGGACCTCACAAGAAGTGGTATGGTGTGATAATTATAAAGTTGTTATATGATTGTTTTGTAATTTATGTTGGGTACCGTATACTAATTGAATGATATCCAAAAGGGTAATAATTTGATTAATTTAACATGGCTAGTTATAATTTTGTGTGTATTAATAACACGCGTGTATTAGTGAAATGGTAGAGATGATGTTCATGAGATGCTTATCTGTTTATCCATATCATATGTTGCGTGGTGAATTAATAAGTGGATTTGAGTAAGTTTTTCTTGTCGAAAAGTTATCTTTGAGTCGGTGTTTATGGGAATTGTATGCAGTTGTGATGTCTATCGGTGTGGTTGTGATGCCTCGGGTGGTGATCCGGGCACGGTACATAGTGTTGTGATGCGGGTATTTTCGCACTACGGTGTGGCTGTTGGTGGCGGTGTTGTGATGCCGTCACCGGTTGTGGTGGAGTAGGCGGGATGATTATGATTCGAGTTTGAAAGTACATACGATTATACATAGATTGTTGCTTTGTTTGATGTTGCCCCCTGCGAGTTTCGGTTTGTGCGAGATAGACGGTTGTCTTGCTTATTGATGTTTTCTTTACCAGGTTAAGTTAAGAATGAGGTAGAGTATGATATGAAATAGAGTTGAAAATGTTTTCGTTGTTGTCATGGTATAGTGATGTTCTATTGATGGGACACGGTTGTGAGAGGTTGTTACAGTAATTTTGATCCTGTTCTAGTTAAGGTTTCGGTAGACATGGTAATGGCAAGTGAGTCGTAGAACATGTGTGGTAATGATCCGAAAGATGCAGGTGGTTCATAATCCTTTATTGAAGACAGTGAGTGTAGGGTGTTGGGGAATTAGTGCCATGTTGAGTTATGTATGAGTTTTGCGGTAGTGGAAGAAAGAACTTGAGGATCTAGTGTGAGTGTACGTAACAAGTGTGGATCGTGAGTTATGCTTTTGGCAATGGGAGTTTTATATAGTTTATATAGAGAGGTATGTCGTGTTGCGGTAATGTGGAAGAGTTGAAGTTTTGGGTTAAGCTAAAGATTTTGAGGTATAAGTTAGGTGGTTTGATGAGTGAATTAAAGTATGAGAATTGTTTAAGTAAGAGAGCCTTAGATATATGCATGGTGAGTGTTTGGTTTATAAACGGTTGTCTTGCACATGTGGTGGTAAAGAGGGTAATGAGATGTATCTAGGATTTAGCATTAGTGAGTTACGAGGACGTAACATTTATCTTAAGAGGAGTAGGATGTGATAAAAGAGATTTTGATGGGTGTGCATATGGTAATATATTTGGAAGTTTGAGTCTTGATGTCGAATAAAAGGTTGATTCGTGTTGTGGTTAATTTTGTTAAAGGTCATGACCGGACTGGTAGTAGTTCGATGTTTAGGAGTGTGAGAATATTTGGATAGTGTTGACAGTTGGATGATGATGGTTATGAGTTCGATAGTCTTGGCAGTTGAACGGGGATGTTTATGAGTGTGAGTAAACTTCGAGGACGAAGTTCCTTTTAAGGGTGGTAGAATGTAACATTCCGTTTGATATCTATGAGTGTCTTGATTTTAGATTTGATAGTTGATGATATTATGGAGCTAGCAGCATTAGAGGATGGTAATTGATTATGTATGGAGTTGGTGTCGTGAGAAATATATATATGTGGTAGATACGATATAGTGATCATGTGGTGGAAGTAAACATAGTTGGTAGAGTGGGGGTTAAGAGTTCATGTTCTATGTTCGGTCGAGTTCTTGAGTCCTTAGCTAAGTTGTTGTGTCTTGGTCGAGTCAGTATGGTTGTTTTTTATGTATGGGTTGAACTTCGGGGACGAAGTTCTTTTTAAGGAGGGAAGACTGTAATACTCCGTATTTATATGTCTTGGGGGTACTCTATCGAGTAGCCCTTACTCTGTCGAGTATGGGCAAGTTGCGGAATAAAATAGTTTCGACTGTTGGGCACTCGATCGAGTAGTGGGGCACTCGATCGAGTAGGGTACTCGATCGAGTACCTTGGGTACTCGATCGAGTGTCCGGTTTTACGGGGGAGTTTTCTCGGGTTTTGTTAATTACGCGATTAAGGTATTTAAACCAATTCGTCTTTATTCTAAATCACTTTTTACAAAACCTAAAACCTGTTTAAGAGAGAAAGCAACTTGTCTTCTTCCTAATCGCGTTCTTGACAATTCCCGGAGTTCAGACGGTCGGATCGTATCGTAGTTTGTGTCGTTGGATTCCTTGCGTCGAGGGTAAGCTTTTAATATAATTTATATACCGTTTTGTTAAGATTGATGAAACCCTAATTTGGGATTTGGGGGTTGTTATGAGCAGTATTTGAATAGTAGTCTTTATGTGTTATATGTTAGGAGGAGAATTCATAGAAGAGGCGTTTTGAGACAGAGATGTGAGATACCGTCTGCGTGTTGTGCTTTCCGGTAGGATTTCTACTCGTATTAGTCCCATAATGGGATATTGGTGATGTGTTGTAGTTAGTTGATTGATATGATGATTGTAATTGTAATTGTGATTGTGATTGTGGTTGTGTTTGTGATGGTTCTCGAGATGCGTTCTCGGCTGAGTGGGGTCACTTGCGGGAGTGATCTCACGCCCTAGTTTCGCCCTTCGTGGAACCCGCCACGAAAGGGGATGTGCACATTAATGGACAGGGTTATCGCTCGTACGATGAGCGGGGCTTAGGTGGGAACGGCTGCGGTCCCCCACTGGCGTGGTTGGTCCGGTGGACGATCAAGTATTGAGATGATGGGAGTTGGTGTGTGTGTGTGTGTGTGTGTGTGTGATTCGGTATCTGTTATCTTATTGTTGTTATCTTTATTGATTGTGTGATTAGTATCTTGACCCCGTTTAAATGTTTTAAAAGCTGTGGTGATCCATTCGGGGTGGTGAGTTGATTTTGCTTGACAGGTATATCTTGGATACGCGTGGGATCTAGCTGGGATGGAGTCATCACATATCAGAGTCTTTAGTCTTCCGCTGTGTTTATTAGAACAGTCCCTTCAGTTGGTTTATAGTTTGAGAACAGTTGTATTTTACGTACAGTTGGGTTTGTAATGTAATCACTTAAACTTATTTAATAAAGTATGTTTCTTCATTGTCTTATGATTATCATGCCTCGGGTAACCGAGATGGTAGCATCCTTATACCTGAGTGGTCCTGGTAAGGCACTTGGAGTATGGGGGTGTTACATGCATTGGATTTGGAAAGATTTCAATTTTGCGGTGTCAGCTTTTACCCTTTCCAGGTATCTTACCATCCCGTCGTCTCGAGCCTCAAACTCTCCTCTGATTTGATTAGTGACTAAGAGTGAATCTGTTTTCACCACAATATGCTCCGCCCCGGCAGCTCTAGCTAGCTCGACTCCAGTTATCACCGACTCGTATTCGGATTCATTGTTTGAGGCCGAGAAGGTAAACTTCAAGGCGTACTCAAACTCGTCCCCGTTTGGGCTGATGATAAGGATGCCGGCTCCTGAGCTGATCGCCGTGGACGACCCGTCGGTTTATACTTCCCACACTCCGGGATTTGGTTCTTCTTGATATGTGCACTCAGCCAGGAAGTCTGCAAGTGCCTGCCCCTTTATCGAGGGCCTCGGCTTGTATTGAATGCCGAAGCCGGATAGCTCTACTGCCCATTTGATGAGCCTGCCGGATTTTTCCAATTTTTCCAATGCTTTCTCTAATGGCTGGTCGGTTAGGACCGTCACGGGATGTGCTTCGAAGTAAGGTTTCAGTTTCCTTGTGGCAACGACGACAACAAAGGCTGCTTTTTCGATCAGTGGGTAATTTCTTTCGGCGGCCAGCAGTGTATGGTTGATAAAGTAGATTGGGTGTTGCTGCTTGTCTTCTTCTCTGACGATTACGGCACTGACCGTGGCCGAGGTAACTGCTATGTATAGATATAGCGTCTCCCCCAACATCGGCCTGGACAGGGTCGGGAGATTTAGAAGATGAGCTTTCAGTTGCCCGAAAGCTGTGCTCTGTTCCTCCCCCCAGCTGAAGTCTTTATTCCCCTTCAACACTTTGAAGAATGGGGTGCTCATGTCGGCTGACCGAGAGATGAAACGGGCGAGAGCCGCCATCCTCCCGGTCAACATCATAACCTCTATTCGATTCCTCGGCTCCAGTAGGTCCAGTATTGCTTGGATTTTCTCTGGATTGGCATCAATTCCCCTGGCGCTGACAAGCACGCCGAGGAACTTACCTGCCCGTACACCGAAGTTGCATTTCATTGGGTTAAGTTTCATCTTGTATTTCCTTAGTGAACAAAATGTTTCGCTCAAGTCGGCCAAGTGCTCGCTGTCAGACTTGCTTTTTGCAATAGCATCGTCGACGTAAGCCTCGATGTTTCGCGTTTTTGATCTTGAAACACTTTGTCCACCAGCCTATTGTAAGTTGCGCCAGCGTTTTTCAAACCGAACGGCATCATTTTATACATGTATGTGCAGTGTATGGTGATGAATGCGCACTTAGGCATGTCTTCTTCGGCCATGAATACCTGATGGTACTCTGAGAAGGCGTCTAGCAGGCTTAGCATAGTGTAGCCTGCCGTTGCGTCAATTAAGCTATCTATTCCGGGCAAGGGATAACAATATTTAGGGCATGCTTTATTAAGATTTGTAAAATCAACACACATCCTCCACCCCCCTGATGACTTCTTCACCATTACAACATTTGCTAGCCACTCAGGGTAAGTACAAGGCATGATAAAGCCTGCCTCTAACAATTTGTCTACCTCGGCCTTGATGGCCTCGTCTTTCTCGGCCGAGGAGTTCCTTATCTTCTGCTTGACAGGGCGAGCGGTGGAGAGCACGTTCAGCTTGTGAACGATCACCTCTCGGCTCACGCCTGGCATCTCGGCGGCTGAGTACGCGAAGACGTCTTTGTTCTTCCTCAGCAGGTCTAGGAGATCGGCTCTGAATTTTGGCTCTAGGCCGACACCGACAGTTACGGTGTGTCCTGGGTCAATTTCCACTTGCTCGGTCTCGGCTCCTTCGACCATGCCGACGGTGTTCATCGGATCACCCTCCTGTTGTAAGGATGGGCTCTTCCCTTTCTCTGATTTCTTCGCCACTTTGAGGGATTGCATGTTACACCCTCTGGCAGATATTTGGACATTGACAATTTCGTCCCTCTCGTCCTTTGAGATGAGCTTTTGTGCCTCCCCCCGGTCCGAGACATACATCAATGTCAGGGCCCGGATGGACATTACAGCATCGGCCTCGCTCAAAGTAACCCGGCCTATCAGAACATTGTAGGCGGACGAACCATCAATGACCACGAACTCAGATAAAACATTCTTGGCCGCATCCGCCTGGCCGAACATCACCGGCAACCTGATTGACCCAAGGGGTACCAGGCCGCCCCCAGAGAAGCTATATAGTGGGTTGGTGCAGGGGCTCAGGTCCTCAATCTTCAGACCGAGATTGAGGAAGCATTCCCTGAACATGATGTTCGTGTAGGCGCCTGTATCAATTAGGCACCTCTTAACCAAGTGGTTGGCTATGTCCAGGTGGACTACCAGCGGATCGCTGTGCGGGGCTACGACTCCTTCGTAGTCTTTCTTTCCGATGGTTATATCGCGGACGGTGGAAGCGGGGATCGCTGTGGTGGGCACAAAGTTGATGGCTTGGTAAAGCTCATTTAGGTGCCGTTTGTGCCCATTAGCTGACCCTCCGTTCTCGTTTCCTCCGATAACAACCTGGATCACTCCCATCCCTCGGAATATCGATTTCCTATTCGCCCCGTCGGAGCTCGTTTCCGGGGCCCCAGCTACGTACTTGCTGAGGGCCCCCTTTCGGATCACCTCCTCGATGGCGTTCTTCAGATGCCGACAGTTGTCGGTCTTATGGCCAGTCTGGCCGTGGTAATCGCAAAATTGGCTTGCGTCGCCTTCCTCCCTCGTCTTTGGGGGTCTTGCCCACTTCTGCCCTTCATTCTTGCTCAGGGCAAAGACCTCGGCCGGAGATTTGACCAGGGGGGTGAGACCGCTATACCGCTTCTGGGTGTATGGTCCCGAACTCCCCCCGGCGCCCGCCGAGTGCTGTTTCCTATTGAATCTCTCAGGTCGTGACCTATTCATGTCACGGCGTCCTTCGTCTACGTTGTCCCGGCGGCTCCTCCTTTCTGGGTGCCCAGCTTCACTGTGGCCTACCCAGGTCTTGTGGTAGTCCTCCACCTTTGCGGCTCGGTCGGCCATCTTTCTGGCGGAGTCCAGGTTGAGGTCCTCGCACTTGATCAGCTCATTTTTGAGCTCGCCTTTCGGGAGGCCTTTTATCAGTGCGAAGGCCGCCAGTTCGGTGTTCAGCTCACGGATCTGCTGAGCTTTTGCGTCGAACCTCTTCACATAGCTTCGTAGAGACTCGTCCTCCCCCTGTCGGATAGTGAGGAGATCCGATGTCTCCACGACCCTTCTCTTGTTGCGGGCGTCATTGGGCTATGAAGTTATCCCTTAGGTCGGCGTAGAAAAGATACCGAACCATTAGGCGGCCCCTTGTACCAACTCCGGGCCATCCCATGCGGGGTTGTTGGGAAGACTCGGCACCATACCTCATGTTTGCTCCCATACCGACATGTAAGACTCGAAAGCCTCGGCGTGGTCGGTTGGGTCACTTTGTCCCCTTTGTCCGATAGGGACGGCGGCTTGATTTTGGTCGGCACGGAGACTTCGAGGACATAGGCACCGAGGGGTGTCGACCACGTGTCGAATTACACGTGGCGATCGGCTCCTCGCAACCCTAGTCCGGCTTCTCTCCCCGTGGCGGGAAGGGCTTCTTGTTGTCCGACTTTGGAGAGTCGGACTTCTTTCTTCATTTCTTCGGGGTGGCCTCGTTGTTGCCTTGGCGACGATGTCCCCCGCGAGTGGGGGAAGGACTTTCGCCCGCCCCTTTGGCGCACGGGCTCCGCGGCGCGTCCTAGTATGCATGGCTCCTTGTATCGCCCGGAAAAGTTGTTCGGGGTCACTTTATGGGCCCTGGTCACTGTGGGTGTCTTTGCCGTCACCGTCGTTGCGGCGGGGTGATCGGCGTACTACCCATCAGGTCCGGGAATAGCTTCGGTTTGGCTGCATCGACCACATGTCCCATGACGGTGACTTGGCGGTGGCGGCGGTGTTTCGGCTCTCTTGGCATCCCGTACTTCACCGGCTTAATGACTCGGCCGGTGGGGGACTGCCCGATCTCAGAATTAGGAAACGTGTCATCCTGGTAGAATGCAGTTTCGTCGCTCACTATTATTTCTTGTTGTTTTGACATCTTCTTAGCTCTTTGAATGGTTTTTGGTTTGCTTTTTTTTTGTAAGGTAGGTGACCAGCTTTTAGTATGGCTTCCCCACAGACGGCGCCAATTGTTCCGTGTGTAATTCCGGAGCAGGATTTGTTACCACGTAAGCTTGGTGAATGATGTCTTTGCTTGACTCTTCCTTTCGGCCTCTCCTGAAATAATGAACAAACTGAGGGCTCGGCTTGGTACCGAGCGTACTCACTCCGACGCTCAAGTCAGTAAACTTAAAGAGATTAAGTTGTGCGTTACTTGGCAAAGTATACTGTAGAGAGATAAGGGAGTTTATACCAGATTAACAGTGAGTTTATCGATGTATTGTGGATTATCGGATCGTTTTCTCAATGAGGATTGAGGAGTATTTATAGACTTTCACCTTTTGTCACGTAGTGGCCAAGTGGCAAGCAGGTGGAAAGACTGTTATACCCTCAGCTGAGGGACCCATGGCAGGCCGGCAGGCCTGGTTGACTCCATGCCGAGGGGTCTTGGATATGAGTACGCGGATGTGCCTCTCGGCTGGCTAGTTGCCTAGCCGAGACCCAAGTGACAGGCCGACAGGCTGCGTCGGTTAGGCTGTCTAATACGTTGACTTGCTGTCTTTTGGCTTTGACCTTGCTCAATATGTTGACTCGGTCAGCGGGTGTAAAATATACCCCATCAGATAGAGCGGGAGTAGATTAGATCGTCACAAACATGTCTTATAGTTAATGAGTTACTTTGTGAAAGTAATGGAACTATAATCTATAAAGATAGAGTGGGACTTTAGCACACATGTCTTGTTGTTAAAATGTTGCTTTGTGAAAGTAATGATATTATGACCTTGTCCCAAATCGACCTTGTTACATACGAGCCATAGCATTACAATCCAAAAATTGTTACTCAAGAGTAGATTTACTTTAAAGCGAGGGTCTCCTTAAAAGTAAATAGAGCTTTAGAGTACTTAAATGCATAGATTGACATGAATATGTTGTTAAATTATGTTAGGAATCGCCAAATATCATTTTGATGAGGTATGGCAAATGATATTAAAAATTCACTTTTCTAAAATGGGAATTTAGAGAAGGATGTGTTTGGAACACAAAACCTTAGATGAAGATCTAAGAATCCTAACATCTTATGTGTAGCTTTCTTAAGTTATCCTAGAATGGTCTTAAGCAAGCATTAAAGGATTATACTTTTCGTTCATGTGATAATAGTGAATGGTTTCATTCACATGATTGAAGAATCATGATTATGCATGAAGTTAAGTGGGAGCTAGAATTGTTTCTCCATGTCTTATATGTTGATGACATATTACTTATTGAGAATAATGTACCAATGCTCTCTTCTGTCAAGAGTGATTGGGAGACTTGGAAAGGATGCAAAGTATTCTAGATTTTTGAATCTATGTAAGAGAATATTGGCATAGAGTTGGGAGTCTTATGAGGATAAGATCTTTCGCATCTGTTTAACATCAACAAGGTTAAATGGTTTATTCATGTTGATGGAAGTGGAATCACTATGATGGAGTCATAGTCGTTCACTGAACCTATTAAGTTGTTGATTACATGAAATCGATTGCTAATGTTTCTGCCATTAGAACGATCATGTATGCCATTAAATGCACATGCCATGATGTAATATATGCTTAGAGAGCATGATAAGTCAATAATAAGTTAATTTGGATGATGGCTTGTGAAATCCTTAAAGAACATCCTTGAGACTCTTGAGAAGAATTAAGGATTCGTTCATATGTTTGGACGATAAACTAAGTTATGTGTTGAAGGGTTGCACAAACTTTAGTTTCCAAACCGAAAAGGATTTGTTGAAATCTTAGGATGTCTTATTGACTTAGGAGTAAGATACTAGAAAAGTGTTTTAGTTTTGCGCATTGCAAATTCTACAAAAGGAATCTAAGTAAATTGTGATAAAATGGCCAACTTAGGGATTAAGGGTGAATCCCTTAACAAATAACTTTATCACAAGTTATGCGATAACAGTGGGAGCATATTTCAAGTTAAAGAGTCCAAGTCTCGTAAGAAGACTTGGCAAATACTTAGAGATAAATTCAAGTTATTAGAAATAACATTGAATAGAAGGAAATAGCAATTGACAAAGTTGGAATATATGGATATAGGATATATCCACTTGCCAAGCTTTTATTGCATTTCGACTGGTGTAAAAGGTACACTAAAGATTATAAGATATGAAGTAGTAATAGTGTATTAACTATTCATATGTGATAATCGCATTTATCATTTGAGTTTTGTTAAACTCACCCATTACTTTGTTCTATCCAAATGGGTTGTAGAGACAAATTGAACCCTATTAAAGTGAACTGGATTGACATGGTATTCGCTTCTAGTTACTTATATGAGGTGACGTCTCAAAGTGACTAGAGTGTGATGCGATTGATAGCAAGTTCAAGTGCCATAGAGTCAAATGGGATGACTAGTCGATCACATAGGCAGACTGTATGAGACACTCTGTCGGGGAGTGACCGCTTATAGAGTTCTGGTAATTCATAAAGCCTGGTCGTGGCAAGAGCTGCTATAGTATTCTTATGAGTAAATTCTTTTGACTAGAGACTATTCGCCCAAGTTGGCACAAGTTTCTGGTTGGCTTTGATTTATGCTCTATGACTGTCGTAAATGAGGTCAAATGGGTATATTTTGGGTTATGATGAACTGTGGCTAAGCAAAGGGAATAGTGCGATATGAATTGTCCACCCCTTGTCAGGGTTGTTTGAAATATCAAGGCCACTCGAGGAGTAGTGAACTGGAAATGCGTGGCCACGCTCGGAAGGTATCTATGGTAGATAATTCCGGTCAGACAGTTACACTCCAGATCGAGGAAACCACTCAAGATATGATCAAGTGCAAGTACAACCTGCGAGACACCTTGCATTGAGTGGGAGATTGTAATAGGACAAGAGAATTGGTGACGCACACTTGTCTCGAACAAGTGGGAGATTGTTGGAGTATGTGTCCTCAACAATAGTGCGATCACATGTTTAAATATCATATTAAGAATATGTAAGGGATGATTCATTATATAATAAACTGATCATCATTAATCGGTAATGATTGGCTGACTAGAGTTTGACATTACTGTCGTATGACGGTGGTGGTCAATTGATCCCTTAAGGTCACACCTAAAGGACAACTCCTTTACTAGATAAATTTATTAATTGTATGACGATACAAGTTGATCAATTCCTTAAAATTGAACAATTCGTCTGTGAAAGAGAATATTGATATCTTATTGTAGTGGGATTAAATAAGATTTATTTTAGTAATTGAAATACTTTATTACTAAAATTGATTATTGTTTGAGAAACAATTGAGATAAGAATGAAAGGTTAATTATAATTACAAGATGTTGTGAATTATAATTAAATGACCCATTTTATTTATGTGATCAAGTTTCACTAGTCAATTTGTTGTATGTAATTTAATTAGTTCATAGAATGATATTTATTTGATAAATATGCATTAAATTAATTAATAACATGTAACATACCACATGTGACATATTGTGTGACAAATGACAAATTGACAAAATAAAATGGTGGTCCATATTATGTGAATGAACCGAAATGGAGGGAGTATTAGTGGGATGTGGTTATTTTATTTTATGTGATAAAAATAAATAATGTGCCTATACCTACTAGCTTACACTCCTATGATCTTGTGAAGAGAAAAAGCATAAAGGAGATTCCAATTTTTGGCTTGTTCTCCTTGCCTCCACCGGTTTTGCTCCACTTTCTATAAGAGATTTGTTCTCTTATTTTTCCTACTAATATTCATTCACATCTACATGCAAAAGTTTTGCTCCTTATTCTCTCTAGTTCTCTCAATCTCTCTAAAACAAGTTTTTAGAAATACAAGAATTGTTCTTCCATTCTAATATCAAAATAAGATTTTTTTTTAGTGGAATGTAAATTGTATTAATAATTAAGAACATTACACCAAGGCAATACAAGCATTTCTCATCTTACAAGATCAACCAAGCATTAGACTAATTCTATCTTATGAAGCCAATTCAATGCTTTCATATAGCTCTTACAATTTCCTAAAGAGCCAATCTTCACCCTTAGTACGGTCTGAATTCTTCCCAACACGGCATGAGGGTGCTGCACCACTCCTTCAACTCGAGCAGAATTTCTATTGATCCAAATCAGGTAAATCAGAGTTGAAAAGGCTGCCATGACTACCTTCTTCTGCAGCAATGACCGACATCTCTATGTTATGAGCCAGTTAACAATATCTCGCTGACATATAAAACCCAACCAATGTTGAAGTAAAGCCAAGCACCTCTGACTATACACACAGTAAAAAAAGAGATGTTGATGATTCTCCTGTTGTGCACCACATAATTCACAAAGCCCATCACTAATGACCCCAAAACGCATAAGCCTATCCTTAGTCATCAGTTTTTGATGCAAAAATACCCAATTAATGAAACAGACCTTTGGTAGACAAAGCCTATTCCAAACATAAGGTACCCATCTTACCTACAAATGATCCCTGATCAACCAGTCATAAACCTCATTCAGAGCATACTCCTTACTTAGCAACCCATTAGAAATGAAACCAGAGTGAAGAATCTCCTTAACTCTGCAAACTTGTCTCCAAGTCCAGCTAGAGTCCGGAGTAGCCTTGTAATCCCACCAATTGGTTTGTTTTAAATATATATGATGAACCCATTTCACCCACAAGGTGTCTTTTTGCTGGGCAATCCACCAGATGTATTTATCTAGGACAGCCAGATTCCACAAGAAGCTATGTTTGATGTCCAACCCACCCCTATCACAAGGGAGGCAGCAGGTATCCCAAGCAATCCCTGGCACCTTGTGGAACTCATCTGTGCCTGACCACAGGTAGTTTCTACAAACTGCATCCACTATACTGAGGACTCCCTTAGGTATAAGGAAAATCCTAGACCAATATCAAAATAAGATTACTAGTACAGTAATAGTGATAATATTAGAATTAATTTTAAGGGTACTAGTGTATTAATCTAGTTAATTAATATACTAGTTTAAGGGATTAGTCTTTGGAGCAATCTAAGGAGGATCTCTACTTTGGGATTTTTGGAGGATCATCCAACATATTAAGCTAAAGAACAAATAAAGAATGGTGACCTTATTTGTGTCCATAATTTCGGACCTATATACAATGTAAGGGACATTCTTTTTCCTCATAAATCTCTTATTTTGTTATGCATGCACTAGATCTAAAGAACAAATAATTAAGAAGTTAATTAGTTCACTATTAAAGGAGTCTAATAAGAGGTATATGAACCTAACAGAATCAATCCCACACAGGTGATTGAATTCTGAAATTCCACATAGAAAATTAAAGTTGCAGTGCAGGTTTTTTTTATTATTAAAAGCTAGTCCTCTCATTCAACGATTACAGATTATATGTGCTAGGATTAGCAAGTTGTTTTAGGATGACAACAGAAGAAAACAAAGGCCATTAAGGCAGTACAGCTGACACTGCAATGACTCACAATGTAGACAAAATAACAGCTATAATATTGTACTATCCTCATGTGCCCTTGTTTGTTTTTGCTTCCTTGTTGATGTGGACATCTTTGGTAGAAATGACCTGAGACGGATTTGTAGATGGCACTTCCCTTAAGCTAATTGGACTATGGTCACGCAGCATGGGTTCGTCCCTTGACTTAGGAACTGTAGCCAGTTGGCTTGTGTAGGGGCTGGTGAGGTGCTGGTCAGGATAGTGTCTTGGCTTGGACTGAGAGCTCCTGCTCCAATACCCTCTCCTTAGAAGTATGCTTCATCGGTAGGACCCTTTTCCCCATTGATCTCATCCCTATTGATCTCATATCCAATCCCCTCTCCTTAGAAGTATCCTTGCACCACATCACCCCCATGCAAGAACAATTTGTAAGCATTATCCCCAATTTTCTACTGATCTCAAAGGGTCCCTCTACCCTAGGTATAAGCTTGTTGTTCCTCTTGGATGGGAACCTTTGTTTTCTCAAATGGAGCCACACTAAATCACCAACTTGGAATGGTTTCATAGGCCTAGCCTGCATGGCCCTCCTTTGGTACTTATTATTTATTCTCTGAATTTGTTATTACACCAGTTTGTGGAGTTTAGTGATGGACTCTACCCTGTCTTGGGCATCAAAACTGTACTCCTCCGTAGGTATCTTGGCCAGATCAAGGGGCATGTGGGGGTTCATGCCATAGACCACCTCAAAA
Source organism: Silene latifolia (assembly GCF_048544455.1). NCBI lineage: Eukaryota > Viridiplantae > Streptophyta > Magnoliopsida > Caryophyllales > Caryophyllaceae > Silene > Silene latifolia. The sequence goes on along the minus strand of NW_027413827.1, from coordinate 2,516,787 downwards.
GGGGACAACCCAGTTGTAGTATTAAGAGCCCTGTTGTAAGCAAATTCTGCTTGTGCTAATTTGAGATCCCAGTCTTTCAGAGATTTGATTACAATGCTCTTGAGTATCTGAGTTAGGGTCTTGTTGGTTACTTCAGTCTGCCCATCTGTTTGGGGGGGGGGGGGGTAGGCTGTGCTGAAGAGTAGTCTGGTCCTAAGCATTTTCCAAAGAGCTTTCAAAAAGTAGCTCAGAAATTTCATATCCTTATCAGAGACCATTGACCTAGGAATCCCATGTAATCTCACAATGTCACTGAAGTATAGGTCAGCTACACTCATTGCATTTTCTGTGTTCTTGCAAGGTACAAAGTGTGCCATTTTACTGAACGTATCCCTTACTACCATGATGGAATCCTTGCTCCTCTGTGTCCTGGGTAAATCCACAATGAAGTCCAAGCTCACATCATCCCATGGTTTGTTGGGGACAGGTAGTGGGATGTATGGTCCGGTTTTGAACTGACTCTTGGACCTCTGACAATGACCACGCCTCTGAATAATGGCTTGCACATCTGTTAACATTTTTGGCCAGTAGAATTGATCCTGTAGTATTTAAGGTTTTATTAATCCCAAAACGGCCAGCCAAACCACCAGAGTGGACCTCCCTTATTAAGAGATCCCTTGTTGAACTTCCTGGGATGCACAATCTTTTTCCCTTGAATAAAACCCTTGATGCAGGAGTAGTTTGCTAGGCTTACCTTCTTTGCAGTTGTGGTAGTCCAAGGAAAAATCAGGATCCTCAGAGTATTGCTCTTTAATCATTTCAAAACCAAGGACCCTTCCTTCCAGTAGTGCCAGTACATGGTTTCTCCTAGAGAGGTCATCTGCAACAATGTTTTGCTTTCCTTCCTTGCAGCTGCTGGTAAAGGAGAAAGATTGCAGAAATTCTACCCATTTGGCATGCCAGGGACTTAGCTTATGTTGCCCATTGATGAATCTAAGGGTCTCATAGTCAGAGTGTCGAACAAAGGGTTTAGATTTCAAGTAATGTCCCCAATGGTTCAAAGCCCTAACCATGGCATAGAATTCTTTGTCATAAGTTGAGTAGTTTAATTTGGCTCCATTGATTTTTTTCATTGAAGAATGCCACAGGTTTCTTCTCTTGAGTCAGCACTGCTCCTATGCCCACTCCACTTGAATCACATTCTACCTCAAACAGCTTGTCAAAATCAGGTAGCACCAGGATAGGGGTTGAACAAATCCTATCGTTGATTTCTTCAAAGGTTGCTTGTGCTGTGGGGGTCTATTTAAAATCTCCTTTATTTAAACACTCGGTGATTGGAGCAGTTATTATGCTAAAGTTTTTTATGAACCTCTTGTAAAAGGAAGCTAGTCCATGAAAGCCCCAAGGGCTTTTGTAATGTTGGTTGGTGCAGGCCAGGACTTTATAGCCACCACCTTCTCTTGATCTACTGAGATGCCCTGGCCAGAGACAATATATCCCAGGAATGAAATTTCAGGAACCATAAATGAGCATTTTTCCAGCTTTCCAAAGAGTTTGTACTTCCTGAGTGTCAAGAACACTTTTCTCAAGTGTTTCAGATGCTCTGTGGCGCTGGGACTGTATACTAGTATGTCATCAAAGTACACCACTGTGGATACCCCAATAAAAGGTCTCAAAACTTGAGTCATAAATCTCAAGAAGGTGCAAGGTGCATTGGATAGGCCAAATGGCATGACAAGCCACTCATACAGTCCTAGCTTGGTTTTAATGGCTGTCTTCAACTCATCACCTTCCTTAATCCTGACCTGGGGGTACCCCTGCCTCAGATCAATTTTGGAGAAGGTTTTGGCTCCACTTAACTCATCCAGGAGGTCATCTAGCCTTGGAATTGGAAACCTATATTTGATGGTGATATTGTTTATAGCCCTGCTATCTATACACATTCTCCAAGTGCCATCTTTTTTTGGGTACCACTAAAGCAGGTACTGCACATGGATTTGGTGATTCCCTGACATAATGTTGGGAAATGTGTCCTCAACAATAGTGCGATCACATGATTTAAATATCATTATTAAATCTCATACTAGGAATACGTGAGGGATGATTCTTTATACAGTCGACTGACCGTCATTAATCGGTAATGATTGGCTAACTAGAGTTTGACATTACTGTCGTGTGACGGTGGTGGTCAGTTGATCCCTTTAGGTCACACCTATAGGATGAGGCCCAATGATGTGACCATAATTAGCGCATATTTATCCCCCGAATTAGCCTTGTTCCCATGCTTTTTAGTGCATATTTGGGTCATTTATTGTCTTTAGTTCTTGGTTTTGCATATTCTTTGAGATTTTGATCCCTTGGTAGAAAAGGAGTAAGAATTTTGCATTTTCATTGCAAAACGAGACTAAATTGATTGAATTCAATGACCAAGCATCAAGGAGAGACAAGATTAGAAGGCCTTTGTACATATTATAGTAGATGGGCAATGTTGAGGAAAGATCCTTGCATCCCCGAGGAAATCCCCAAGGATTTTATGAAGAAAAGGGAAGAATAGAAGAAGAAACAATGCTGAGCTAGAATTCGAGCGGATTGCCCTGAATCCGCCCATCCTCTACAGCACAATCCGTGCATCTTCCTTCAAAGACGCCCGGGCAGCAGCCACCAGAAGACGGTCGTCTTCTCCCAAAGACGCTCGTGCCCAGACCCAGAATCCGCCCATCCCGAGCCTAAGACGCACGGATTCCAGTCCAGCACAATTTCGTCTTCTTCAAGCCTCCGTGAAAGATGCCCTTCCTTCGAAAAATACCGGCCTTTCCCTGCTCAAATCTAAAAAGTGTAATTACTAGTTTAGCCCTTAGTTAACCCTAATGCATCCTCCTAATTTCCACTATAAATACCCCATTAGTCTAATTAGAAGGGCATGTTCTTCTTATCAATTATTAGAGTATTTAATATCAATCAAATCTCTCTTTAGTTTGGTAATCAACAATTAATCAAGTTTTAATACAAGTTTTATTTCCTTAATCTCTCTTTTGTTCATCCTTTATTTTGGGTAATTGAAGATTATTTGGGTTATTATTGGGAGATTGACAACCTCTCAATCAAGCATCAAGTACTTCTTTTATTCTTTGCTTTATTATTAGAATCATTAATATGTATAATTCTCTTAATCCCTTTTTAATTATAGTTAATTACTTTCATTTGTTCATCATGTTTCATTTTGTTGGTATGATTGACAACCTTGCTAGCATGATCAACATGATAATGAGTGAGTAGTGACCTAGCTAGGGTTAATGGGTAATTAGGGGAAACCAACATGGGGAATGATTCATGCTTAAATTAATATGCTTTCATGGTTTATTTGATTGCTTGTTTTGATCTCAACTCATGCACATATTATGTTTGATGAAATGTGAGCCTATGAATCCTTGCATTTTTTACCCATCACCTATATTTTCAATGAGACTTGTAAGACATAAACCAACTCGAGCCTCATTAGACCATGCATGTTGTTGAGTAGGGAAGATTAAGTCGACTTGTAGGTGTTGTACAATCTAATCGATTCGGCTCCGAGACCCAAACTTTCCTAGGATTGTAAGATATAACCCAACTCAATCCATCACAACAATAATTGCTTGCTTATAATTTGAGAACATGTTTGTATGATCAATTCCCATGATTCCCCTATGACCCTATGATACCCTAGTGCTTTTTATCAATTGTTTACAACCCTTTTAATTCATCTTGCTTGTTTACTTTATTGCTATTTAGTTTAGTGACCTTCTACATCAACCCAAATTGTGACACCCCTAAGACACCACTAGTTGCAATAGAAATCTCATCTCAATTCCCGTCCCTTGGGATCCGACCTTTACTTGCCTCTTTACTAATTGTAGAGTTGTTTGTGAAGCTATAAATTGTGTTTGATTGGATGTGTGACGACCAACTCTTGTCCATATCAAAATGGCGCCGTTGCCGGGGACGGTGTTAACTTGATTTAGATTTCCTTATATTGTTATTAGTTGTGTCTTTCTTTGCCTTGGGGAAGTAAAACTCCTCAAGGTTTGTTCTAATTGTTTTCGAGTTGTTTGATATTTTGCATGTCTAGAAGGTCACAAGGTGATTTGTTACCTTTTGATCGTGAAATTGAAAGAACTTTGAAAATCAATAGAAGACTTGCTAGGAGAAATTTGAGAGGTATTAGTGAGGTTGTAGATATTCAACCAACTATTGAGTTCATCAACCCTTTTGCAAGAGAAGGTGAGGAGAACCCAACACAAAATCAACCACAAAATCAACCCACAATGCCTAAGTTTTCATCACATTCCGTACCCACCGAGGAGAACCTACCCAATGGTACTCCCGCACCACAACATCTAACCGGAAATTTCATTGCCAAATCCGCATTTATCCAATTAGTTGAAAGAAGCCAATTTGGGGGGATGCCTAGTGAAGACCCTCATTCTCATATGGAGGCTTTTTGTGACTATTGTGATGCGATTTCTCAAACCGGTGTAACTCAAGACCAAATTCGATGGGTCTTATTTCCTTTTTCTCTAATTGGCACCGCGAAACAATGGTTGAAGGGCCTTGATAAGGCTACTCTCGGAATTGATTCTTGGAAGAAGTTGGCTCTAGCTTTCTACAAAAAGTTCTATCCACCGGAAAAGACTAACATGCTAAGAGCTCTAATTACGGGTTTTAAGCAAAAGGATGAAGAATCTTTGTATGAAGCTTGGGAGCGATTCAAGGGAATTTGTCGCTCATGTCCTCACCATGGACTTAGCGAGTGGTTCTTGGTACAACAGTTTTGGAACGGTCTTTATGAAGATTCAAGAAATATCCTTAATATGGGATCGAATGAGATGTTCACCGAGGTTTATGACAACCAAACTTGGAGCAAAATTGAAGAGATGGCAATCCATAACTCACAATATAGTAGGCCTCGCAAGGCTACTAGGGGAGGAAAGCACGAAGTGGACGCCGTTACTCAATTAGGTGCTCAACTTAGCTCCCATATAGATACTATCAACTTGAAGTTTGATAAAGCAATGGCTAGACTTGAAGAAGTCTCAAAATCACCAAAGCATCATGTTAATGCCATGACGGAATCTTCATCAATCCCAAGTGGGATATGTGAGAATTGTGGAACTTTGGGACATGACCAAGGTGAATGTAGGGGAACAAATGAACAAGTGAATGCTTTCCAAGCATACAAGAGTGGCACCCCTTATTCCAACTATTACAATGAAAACACCAAATTCCATCCAAATCTCTCATACAAAAGCCAAAATGTTCAAAATCCTCAAACAACATACACCCCACCACCCATGAGAAACCAAAATCAAATACCCTTTTTCAATCAAAACCAAGGTTACCAAAATCAATACAATCAACAAAATGACCAAGACTTTGATGTTCAAAAAGCGGTCCTCCAAATGCAAAAGAATCAACAAGAGTTTTTCACTCAAATGCAAAAAGATAGTCAAGCAAAGGAAACCACCATCAACAACATCCTAGCTCACACCAAAATGTTGGAAACCCAATTGACTCAACTAGCATCATCAAGCTCACAAATACAAAAGGGGCAATTACCACCTCAAAGTAATCCCCCAAGACATGAAACGGTTAGTGTCATTCACTTGAGAAGTGGTACAAGGTATGAAGCACCGAGGAAGCAAGTTGAGGATGAAGTTGTGGAAGCTAGTGACAAGGAAGAAATTGTGCAAAACTCCAAGGATGGAGAACCATCAAAAGAAGAGATTTTAAAGAAAAATAAAGACAAGGTCAAGGAGAAGGAGCCCATTGTGATTAGATTTCCTTTTCCAAGTCGTCAAGCCAAGCCCAAATTTGATGACCAACTTGGAAAGTTTATGGAAATTGTGAAGAATTTGGAAGTCTCGATTCCTTTCACGGAATTAATCAATCACGTGCCGGCTTATGCAAAATACATGAAAGACATCCTCACAAAGAAGAAGTCGATCCGGAAGCTTGAGACTATCGCCTTCACTAAGGTGAGTAGTGCAATACTTCAAGGGAGTTCACCTCCAAAACTCAAGGATCCGGGAAGCTTCTCAATACCGTGTACCATTAGCGACACCACGATCAACAAAGCCTTATGTGATCTAGGGGCTAGTGTGAGTGTTATGTCGTACTCGATGAGTAAAAGGTTGGGGATAGGAGAGCTTAAATGCACCAATATCACACTCCAAATGGCCGATAGATCGACGAAGACACCATTAGGGATATGGGAAGATGTTCCGTGCATTTAATTGGGAAATTTTTCATCCCGGTGGTCTTTGTCATTGTTGACATGGAAGAAGACTCCAACATTCCAATCATCCTAGGAAGACCTTTCTTACACACCGCGGGTGCGGTGATTGATGTAAAACATGGTGAGCTTACTCTAGAAGTGGGAGATGAGAGTATAACCTTTAATCTTGACAAGACTATGAGAGCTCCACGTTTGCATGAACCATGTTTCATGATTGATCATTATAGCCGGAAGGATGATAGGAAGAAGTCGGAACTCCAATGGAAGAAGAAAATTGAAGATGCTCCATTCAAAGAGCAAGTGAATTGTAACAAAGAGAGCTTACAAAGCTCATCAAAGTCAAGCAAAGAAGAAGAGGATGGCCTCATTGGCCAAGACAAGAAATTGGGAGAGTTGTCTCCATCAAATCAAGAGATTTTTAATGATCAACTTAATGAAGTATGTGGTCTTTAGGACGACGAGTTTGAAGGGATTTTTAATCCCTACATTGGTAATGCCATTGATCAAGACCGACAACAAGGGCAAAGGTCTATTGAAGATCTTTATCACGATAATGAATAAGCTTTTGATTATTTCTTCAAGGTGTTGAGCAACATCAACAACACCTTGAACATGCCCCCATGACATCTCATCAAGAATGAGAGTTTGGTGGAGTCCTCCCTAAACCACCATTTGTAAATATTTCTAATTCCCTAACTTGCATTTTAATTCTTGTATTGCATTTTTGTTATTTTTGGTTTTTTATACTTTGATCAAGATAATTGTCATGTATGAGATTAGTGAGGGAGGGACTAATGACTTCAATTGATGTGTAGTGTTTTAGCTTAGTGTGGGGATAACAATTGCCTAGGCTATTCATGCCTTAGTAGTGCCCCCACAATGAAGAACACGAGATTTTGAAGAATGGAAGAATGACAAGGGATATGCATAATACACGGATGGAACTGAATCCGGGTAGAAGGGGTAGAATCTGAGCGGATTCAGGAGAATCCGCCCGTCTTCAGACAATCCGGGCATATTGGGTAGAAGACGCCCGTCCTTTATGAGCTGAACTTTTGAAATTTTTGACTGTAAGCAAATCCGGGCGTCCTGATACAGAATCCGCCCGTCTTCGAAAAAGTCGCCGTCTTCACTGAAAGACGCCCGTCTTTTTGGCTGAGGAAAACAAGAAAAATCCCTGTAAAGGAATCCGCCCGTCTTCTCCGAAAGACGCCCGTCCCGCATTTTCAAATCCGCCCGTCTTTGTTCAAATCCGGCCGTCTTTAGGCGAGATTTCTGAAACCCAGAACAGGCAGAATCCGGGAGTCCCGAAGAAAAGCCGCCGTCTTCCCCCTGTATTTCGAATTTTTCGAGGTCTTTATAAACCCCTCCCACATTCATTTCTTCATTCATTCACTCAAAACACTACCAAAACCCTCAAAACCCTCATCCTCTCCATCACAAAAACAAGATTCCTCAACAACATTCACCAAAATCAAATCAAAACATCCTTTTAACAACAAATCAATCACTCCTCTTTCAATAAAAATCAAAACGAAGCACAAAATCTTCAACCTTTGAGTCGATTTTTGAATTCATAAAGGCAAAGCCTTTCATCTTTGAATCGATTTGGGTACACTAGAAATTGAAGATTTTTCACTCTTTTCTAGGTTTAATCATCAATGGCAAGAACAAAGGGAGCAACAAAAGCAACAAAGGCAAAGGCACCAAAGGCAAAGACTCTCCCATCAAGGCAAAAGAGTCTTCAAGCAAAGAAAGCATTGCCTATGGTGGTAGGTAGCCCAAACTTGGAAGTGCAACAACAACAACCTCCCATGGGAGCAACAACATCTACTACTCCGGAAATTGATCAACTTTCGAACTATCCGGAGGTAATTTTCATCTCCAAATCCCATAGGGACACTTTTGCCAAGTATGCTAGAAAAGCATTTTTATCCACCAAGTTTATTTGTGAAGAAGCCTTAGATAATTTGGGTGTCCTTGAGCAAACTAGAGCCTTCTTTAAAGCCATGGGGTTGGAAAAATTGTTTGAGTCAAAAGAATTGACATACCCCTCCCTTACCTAAGAATTTTTGAGTTCTTTGAAAGTTAACAAGGTTGAGACCATGGAAAACATCGAGTTCCGCCTAGCTAATGTTAGTAGGCGCATCTCCTTTAAGGAAATGGGGGAAGCTTTGGGTCTTGATGATTCACCGAGTTATTTTAAGAATGTTGGCAAATATGACCCCGCTCCTCTTTGGGAGGCGTTTTCCGGAAGGAAATTTGAGGACTTTCATGCTAGTCGCGCTCTATTAGTCCACCATCCGGGCATTAGAGTCTGGCACAAGGTCATAGGAAACACCATCATTGCAAGAAAAGACACCAACCATTTCACCAAACTCGATTTTGTTCTTCTTGAGTCGGCTTTGAACATTGGAAGGGAACACACCAAGCCTTTCAACTCTCTAAGACTTTTGGTGGATAGATGGCTAAACATTGATTGTGGGAAGCAAGGCACTACCGTTATTGTGAATGGCGGTCTAGTCACTATTCTAGCTAAATACTTTGATCTGAACTTTAACAAAGATAACAAGTATGTAGCAAAGAAGGGTGGTCATCTCATTGATATTGATACTATTATGATAAACAAGTACAAGTGGGTCTCTCATAACCCTCTTGACACCAAGTATGGATGGCTCACAAATGAGGCTAGATCTTTTACTTTGCCTTCGAAGATTTGTCGTTTAAGTGTCCACCGGACCAATTATCTCCTTCCTCTTTCAAAAGAGGCCGAGTATATCATCCAACAACAAAAGGGTGAAATTGAAATACCCTCCTCCTCCATTGTCACACCACCCTATCCTTTCAAGTACCAAGAGTTTAAGCCCGAAGATGTTGAAGCAAGAAATGATTATGTGACTCTTCTTATGCAAGAGATGCACAAGCAAGCCTTTGAGGACCGGAAAGATGCTTACTTAGCTCAATATCCACCCCTCCTACACTTAGCTAGGCAAGGACTACTTGACCCTTCATGTCCTTTGCCTAGTTGGGCGGATAGAGAAGTCTTCTTTCCGAGTGCATCTAGGGGTGAGCTTCCGGGTGACAATGAGGTTGTTGGTGATGAAGATGTTGATGATAACATTGATGAAGAAGCTAGTGAAGAAGGAGAAGAGGATGATGAGCAAGGTGAAGAGGAAAGTGAAGAGGGAAGTGGCGATGAGTCCAGTTCTAATGAGGAAGATGATGATAGTGATGATATGATAGAAGATTAGCAAGCTTTGGAGGCTCCTACCCTCTCGAGGTTTGTTCTCCTTCTTTCTTTGTTTTAATTATTAATCTTGATCATTGTTGGAGTAGTCCTAGCACCATAGAGGACTCACACCTCGGCCCCATTGAGGTGTTCTCATTTTATTGTTCCCACCTTTCAAAATCCAAAATGACAAAATTAGTTTCATGCATTGCATAGTGTGTGCATGAACTACACCCAACCTTAGGACATTAGCAATAATGTCTAGATCGGTTTGGGGAAGTCGATGCATACACAACGGGAGGTAATTCAAATTATCCTCTCCGTCATAAACAAAAAAACCATGCATCATGTAGTATAGATTAGTGTAGCTTGCATTTAGTGTAGAAATCATGCATCATATTTGCATAATTTCCCATCATTTTGGCCATTGAGGACAATGCCCATATTAGTGTGGGGATGGGGAATTCTAACTTAACTTCTTATTCAAAAATCCAAAAAAAAATTGAAAAATTTCGAAAAATCATAAAAATTTGAAAAATTGAAAACCAAAAACAAGTTTATTTCTTTTGTAGTGTAGTCTTGTATATATTGTTTGTATACATTGTGTTTGTTCTATCTTTGTTCACATTTATCGACTACGCCACATCCGAGACATGAGGATATTGAAGACCGCATGGTATGATCTTTCCAATCTCCTTTTTCCTCTTTATGTTAATGACTATGTGGCTTTATTTTGATTGATGCGGTATAACAATGTGAACTTAGGACTTGCATTTAGTTTATATGTCATATTAATTGGTAGAATCACTTGCATTAGAATGTATATAATAGTTGCATCATGGCATATAGTTGCATTTAGGTAAAATGTTTTGAAAAGTGTCTAATTGGAAACTTTGACAAGAGCAACTAAGCCATTACAAATACTTTTTCAACTTAAGACTTTGCCTACTAGAATGGTTGTAAAACACCCTAGATTGTGTCATATTAGTGTCTTTTGACCCATGACCCAAAGCCTAGTCAAGGGTTTGCATGTGAGTCACCTATCCAACCCCGTGATGCAATGTGGACTTGGTTAACTTGTCTAGGTGACCTTGATTGACCTTGTGGTAAGGCAACCCAAAAATACTTTCTATCAATAAGTTTGAAGTGCTCATTTCGAAAATTTTTTTATGTGGAAGTAATTTATTGCTAAGTAAACCTCAATTGTTATGAAATGTTGAAATGTTGAGAAATTTTAATCTTTTTTATGGAGGCGTACCACTTCGATGTGCTTTGGAGAGGGATCCATTGAATTGGGCCCCCACACGGTTGTGAATTCAACCGCCCAGAGACAGAGTGGCTATCACCTCGAAAAGCTATTGTCTAGAGGTTAACCGGTTGCCTAATAAGCGATTGGCGAAAGCAAAGGACATTAGCCCGGAAGGGACAAACCCCATCTTAAATTTTTGAAATGTGAAAGTTAAATGAGGCCAGTTTTTGAATACTAGTCATATCCACCCTTGTTTACAACGATTTGAGCATTTCATTCCCAAAAAGCCTTTTTGTCAAGCCACTTTGTCGAGCTTGGGACGATCCATGACCTTTACTTTTGTAGAGAATTCGAGACTTGTCATGTCATATGCTACTAGCATCATAGGGATCATCATTCCACCACCATCCGATCGCTCTTGACGAAAGCATTTGGAAATTGAGGACAAAAGTAGTCTAGTTTAACACCATTTGGAGGTGATTTAGTGCCATCCTCTTAGCCTTAGTAATTTGTTGAACTAGTATTTGTGAAGGATTATATGCTCTTAAATTTGTTCCTTTTTAGTTGACTCCGCCACTTGATGAGGAAGTGGCTATTCTTTTTGTAGATGCATCCATTATTTGATTTTGTGTGCTTAATGTTTGGATGTGTCGCCATTTTGGCAAGACCCACCTTGGCCTTGCAAGAAGGCCCCCTACCTCATGGTTGTCTTGTTGTGAGTTGAAGGGGCGGAGTGAGACCCGCTAATTGTCTCATATCGGCTATGTTATTAGGTTAGTTTAAATAATGGTCCTAGTCTTTGCACCTCTTTACTCGGGACGAGCAAAGGTTCGGTTTGGGGATATTTGATGTGACCATAATTAGCGCATATTTAGCCCCCGAATTAGCCTTGTTCCCATGCTTTTTAGTGCATATTTGGGTCATTTATTGTCTTTAGTTCTTGGTTTTGCATATTCTTTGAGATTTTGATCCCTTGGTAGGAAAGGAGTAAGAATCTTGCATTTTCATGGCAAAACGAGACTAAATTGATTGAATTCAATGACCAAGCATCAAGGAGAGACAAGATTAGAAGGCCTTTGTACATATTATAGTAGATGGGCAATGTTGAGGAAAGATCCTTGCATCCCCGAGGAAATCCCCAAGGATTTTATGAAGAAAAGGGAAGAAAAGAAGAAGAAACAATGCTGAGCTACAATCCGAGCGGATTGCCCTGAATCCGCCCGTCCTCCAAAGCACAATCCGTGCGTCTTCCTTCAAAGACGCCCGGGCAGCAGCCACCAGAAGACGGCCGTCTTCTCCCAAAGACGCCCGTGCCCAGACCCAGAATCCGCCCGTCCCGAGCCTAAGACGCACGGATTCCAGTCCAGCACAATTTCGTCTTCTTCAAGCCTCCGTGAAAGATGCCCTTCCTTCGAAAAATACCGGCGTTTCCCTGCTCAAATCTAAAAAGTGTAATTACTAGTTTAGCCCTTAGTTAACCCTAATCCCTCCTCCTAATTTCCACTATAAATACCCCATTAGTCTAATTAGAAGGGCATGTTCTTCTTATCAATTATTAGAGTAGTTAATATCAATCAAATTTCTCTTTAGTTTGGTAATCAACAATTAATCAAGTTTTAATACAAGTTTTATTTCCTTAATCTCTCTTTTGTTCATCCTTTATTTTGGGTAATTGAAGATTATTTGGGTTATTATTGGGAGATTGACAACCTCTCAATCAAGCATCAAGTACTTCTTTTATTCTTTGCTTTATTATTGGAATCATTAATAGGTATAATTCTCTTAATCCCTTTTTAATTATTGTTAATTACTTTCATTTGTTCATCATGTTTCATTTTGTTGGTATGATTGACAACCTTGCTAGCATGATCAACATGATAATGAGTGAGTAGTGACCTAGCTAGGGTTAATGGGTAATTAGGGGAAACCAACATGGGGAATGATTCATGCTTAAATTAATATGCTTTCATGGTTTATTTGCTTGCTTGTTTTGATCTCAACTCATGCACATATTATGTTTGATGAAATGTGAGCCTATGAATCCTTGCATTTTTTACCCATCACCTATCTTTTCAATGAGACTTGTAAGACATAAACCAACTCGAGCCTCATTAGACCATGCATGTTTTTGAGTATGGAAGATTAAGTCGACTTGTAGGTGTTGTACAATCTAATCGATTCGGCTCCGGGACCCAAACTTTCCTAGGATTGTAAGATATAACCAAACTCAATCCATCACAACAATAATTGCTTGCTTATAATTTGAGAACATGTTTGTATGATCAATTCCCATGATTCCCCTATCACCCCATGATACCCTAGTGCTTTTTATCAATTGTTTACAACCCTTTTAATTCATCTTGCTTGTTTACTTTCATTGCTATTTAGTTTAGTGACCTTCTACAGCAACCCAAATTGTGACACCCCTAAGACACCACTAGTTGCAATAGAAATCTCATCTCAATTCCCGTCTCTTGGGATCCGACCTTTACTTGCCGCTTTACTAATTGTGGAGTTGTTTGTGAAGCTATAAATTGTGTTTGATTGGATGTGTGACGACCAACTCTTGTCCATATCACCCAAATAGATAATTAATTAATTGTATGAGATACAGATTAATTAATTCCTTAATTATGAGAGTGCAAATTTTGCGTCTTATTGTAATGTTATTAAATAAGATTTAATTTAGTAATTAAGTGTTAAATTACTAAATTAGTTGAGGTTTTAATATAAGTTTTGAGGTAGAGGTAATTAGTTATTTAAAGTTACAAGAAGTTGTAATTTTAACTAACTAGTAATTATGGGACCCATTATATGTTGATATAATGGTAGTATACTACTCAAAACGTGGAGTGTATATTATATTATTAATTGTAATATTTAAGTGTTAAATGATTACATTAATAATTAAATATGTAAGATAGTTAAACATATGACTTATAAGCATTTGTGGGACAAATGATAAAAGGCAAAAATGGACCAAAAATGATCCAATATTTATTTAAAAAACAAGAGAGCACAAGATGCTCTTTTGTCTTTGTTTGTTTTGATAAAGCATGATAGTGACTTGTTATATGAAGCTTTTATCATGCTATATCTTACACTAATGTTCCCTATACACTACATATACTAAACAAGAGCTAAAAACAAAAGGAACAAGATTCCCTTCATGGGGAAGAGCCACCGGTTTTGTGCTCTATACATGAGCACTTGTTGCTCATATTTTTTCCACTAGTTTTTGCTTGTTTTTGTTTATGCTTCTCTCTAAATTTCCTCACATGCAAGTTCATAAAAACCTCTCTAAAAATACTAATACTTATCATCTATTACTAGAGGTAGTAATATAAGAACATTAGTATTATTAAGGTTATATTTCTACTACATATCTAGTTAATATTAGTAGGAATTTTTGGGATTAATCTTGGGTGCAATTTATGGGAGTGGCTTCTATACTTGGAGTCTTAGGAGGATCATCCACAATATTTAGCTCAAGAACAAGTGAAGGAAGGTGACCTTACTTGTGCCCATAATTTCGAAACACATAACAATGTAAGGAACATTGTTCTTCTTATAAATCTTTCATTTTGTTATGCATGCACTAGATCTAAAGAACAAATAATTAACAAGTTAATTAGTTCACTATTAGACAAGTCTAATAATAGGTATATGAACCTAACAAGTGGTATCAGAGCATAAGGATGTTGCATGCATAATCGGTTATTGTTTTTCCGAGTAAAAAGGTTAACATATAAAACTAAAAAATTGTGATTTATAAGCATAAGCCAGGAAATCACCATGCATGTTATATATTCTGGTCCTAAAATGTTTTTAGGTCATTTTTATGATTTATGGAAATTTATTGCTCATTTCAAGGATTTTTAGTCATTTTATTACATTTTTATGACTAAAATGGGAATTAAAATGCTAAAAATAGTTAAACTTCGTTTCTGACCTTGGAAATTTTATATGACCTCACATGCATATTTTACAAGTTGTGTGTAAAAAGTCGAGTTAATTTGATTAATATTGCATGATTTATGATTTTTATGAGATAAAAATGGATTAAAAGAGGTAAAATGGTTAAAAATAGTTAAATTTCGAATTAAGCAATGATCTTTTAATATGATGTCACATACAACATTTACAGAGTGTATGTAAATTTCTAGATTAAAAGATCTTATTTAGCATGATTTATGGATTTTTGAGTAAAAATGACATAAATAGTGACTATTTTAGAAAATATTAGCTAAAACGTATTGCATGGCTTGAGAAAATTATTTTAAGTTGCATTAATATCCCACTAATCAGATCTAAAGTTGTAAAAATTATTAGATTAATTTTCGGATACTTTATGTATTTTATGAGATAAAACCGATAAAATGCAACTATATTTTCTCAAAATAAATTCGAAAATTTTAACCTTGATTTTTGACATTATGAGTGTCATGGATTTATTCCAGTATGTTCAAAAATTTAAAATTCAAAATTTGAAATTTTTATGATTTAATGTGGATTTATTTCATATATATTATGATTTTAAGGTCAAAAATGAGCATAAAATTAAATCAAGTTGAATTATTGTCAAAAATTTAGTGATGACTGATTTTTGAGTCCTAAAATGTGTTAGGATAATTAACTTGAGCTTAGATGTGATTTAAGTGTTAATTAGTGATTTTAAAAGGTTATTATCACGCATTTCCATGAAACCGGGTTATATGTACGACATAAGTTAAATAGGACGATTGGGCACATGATTTTGCAAGATAGGTACATATTATAGTCTGCATATTACAATTGTTGAATGTATTTTATTTATATAATTTTGAATTATGTAATTTTATCTTAGTATGACCTTAGTTTTAATCAATATTACCCGTAATGAAAGGGAATATTGATTCGGTTGTAATTTAATATGATCTCGTATCACTGTTATTTTTATTTCATTAATTTTTCCATTTTACAAATGTATAATAGGAATAGCTTTGTATTTTTATTATTATTTGTAATTATGGAGCATCTTCAAAGACGGTGCCATTCGGAAAGGTGATCCGACGAAGATGGTGTCTTGGGAGGCGTGCCACTTGAAGATTCAAGGGACCAATGTAGTTGGTTTCCGAATATGTAATAGATTATTTGATTTTCTATTTTTAGGAAGGCCATACTAGGAATTTTATTTATTGCATTGCATTTCTTTTAATATGTTGCATGCATTGCCAAATCGCCATAACAACACATGCATATCATATCGAGTCATCGACCGTGTCAATTATAATTATCGTAGTTCACCGCTTTAGTTCACTTAAAATGTGATAGATAATAAATTGACAAGACCTCTCACATATAATAATTGAGATAAAGCCTTACCAAATAGTAGAAACCCATGAAGTACCAATTTCATAAGGGAGTTGAGCCGGCTTTACCGTAATACAAACCTTGTTACGTTGGCGAAGTGGGGTAATAAAAGGTTATTACATCAAAATTTGGATTGAGCTCAACGGAAGTATTGTTGACCGTAGTCGCATGTGTTCCGGGCTAAAGATGAGAATTAGAGTAATTTTTATCGACCGAGAGTTCTAAAAGTAGAATCGATTAAAGAGTTAATCCACCGAGTTATATTAATAAGGGATGACTCGGCTTACCGTACCCGTATTAATATGAATTTGGATCTCGGAATCATTTATATTAGTTGGGTGGAGGTCACTATATAAATGTTAGAACTTGTTTAAAAATGTTTACAAGTTTATACTAAAATGACAAATGTTAATATTTCCTTTACCTCCAAATTTGTAGTTGATTTATATCACAATGGATCCATCACAAGCAACAACACCAATTACCATTGAGTCATGTCACAATTTATTCGACGAAATTTGCTCCAACCACCAACTCGATACTACTAGAGAGCTTCATTTTGGGATCGGTTCCGATGGAAATCTCAATTTCATCACTTCCTCCATACCTCCTACTATAACTAGGCCTTATGTGAATGCGTCTCGGGTAGACCATGTCACTAAGTCTATGAGGTCCTTATCTTTGGAAGAGAAGGATGCCGAAGTAAGTGAGATTTCTAGCAAGCAAGTTCTTGCTACAAATGGGAAAAGTTCAAGAGGAAGGGAAGAAAAGGGAGAAAATTCAACAATGGTAGAGGAGCCAAAGTTGATGATAAAAGCCATTATTGTCAAGGCATGGGACATTGGATGAGAAATTGCCCCATATATTTGGGAAATATAAGGGATGGACTTGTCATTCCACTTGGTAAAATTCCTACTGAGATTTATGTTATTGATGTAAATTTCACTTCCACGACAACATGGGTACTAGATACTGGTTGTAGTTCTCACCTTTGTAATCATTTACAGGGGCTAAGAAACGTGGAAAAGCTGAACAAAGGCGATGTTGATCTCCGACTTGGGAATGGAGCTAGGGTAGCGGCCGCGTCCAAGGGTACTTATGTACTTGTTCTAGCGAATGGATTTGAATTGTATTTGCATAATTGTTTTTATGTACCTACTCTATCTACGAACATCATTTCAGTTGCTATGTTAGACATAGATGGCTTTAATTTTGCTATCAAGAACAATTGTTGCACTATTTCTAGAAATGACTCGGTCATAGGCCGAGGTTAATCTATTAATGGTATTTATGTTCTAGAAACATCAAATCCAAGGAATGACATCTATAACATTCAAACCAAGAAACTCAAATCAAGTGATCCAAATGAGTCGTACATTTGGCATTGTCGATTGGGTCATATCAATGAGAATCGCATTAAGAGACTAGTTTCTACTAACGTGATAAAACCATTTGATTTCCAATCTTATGGTATATGCGAATCATGCCTCCTAGGCAAAATGACTCGTAGTCCTTTTAGTGGTAAAGGGACACGAGCTAGTGAACTATTGGGCCTTATACATACCGATGTATGTGGACCAATGAGTGTCACCGCTAGGGGTAATTATGATTACTTCATTACCTTCACCGATGATTTGAGTAGATATGGGTATATCTACTTAATGAAATATAAGAGTGAAGCTTTTGAGAAATTTAAACAATTTCAGAATGAAGTTGAGAACCAATTGAACAAAAGGATAAAGACACTACGATCTGATCGTGGTGGAGAATATCTCAGTAATGAATTTGATTCACACTTGAAAAATTGTGGCATTGTGTCACAACTTACTCCACCTGGTACGCCACAATTAAATGGTGTAGCCGAGAGGAGAAATCGAACCCTACTAGATATGGTTCGATCTATGATGAGTCAAACTGAGTTACCTGACTCGTTTTGGGGTTTTGCAATTCAAACCGCAATCATCTCATTGAATTATAGTCCATCAAAAGCAACCGAAAAGACACCATATGAGATGTGGAGAGGAAGGGTTCCTAATATTTCCTATATTAAGATTTGGGGATGTGATGCTTACGTCAAGGCAAAAACCGACAATAAGCTAGCCCCCCGATCGGAAAAATGCACCTTTGTAGGTTATCCTACCAACTCACGAGGCTACTACTTCTACAAACCTCAAGAGAACAAAGTGTTTGTGTCTAATGAGGTTGTCTTCTTAGAAAGTGATTTTATTTCTAAGAGACAGAGTGGGAGAAATTTTGAACTTAATGAAGTTCAAGAGACACAAACCGAAGTAGAGACAAATGGAGAGGCACGTGAAGACGTTCCTTCGTCATCTAATTCGGAAGTCATTCCTCAATTGAGAAGGTCGGGTCGAGAAATTCGCCATCCTGATAGATACGTGGGACTTATCGAAGAGGATGGGAGTCTTGATGTGTTGCTTCTAGAAAGCGACGAACCTGCTACCTACAAAGGTGCAATCTCTAGTCCTAATTCAGCTTTGTGGCTTCAAGCCATGGCATCCGAAATAAGTTCTATGCATGAAAATCAAGTCTGAAACTTGGTGTATTTGCCTGAAGGAGTGAGACCTCTTCAATGCAAATGGATATTCAAAATAAAGAATGGCATAGAAGGACATGATGATGTCTACAAGGCTAGGCTTGTTGCAAAGGGTTTTACCCAAGTTCAGGGTCTTCACTATGATGAAACCTTTGCTCCAGTAGCCATGCTAAGATCTATTCGGATAATGTTAGCGATTGCTGCATTTCATGACTATGAAATATGGCAAATGGATGTAAAGACCGCTTTTCTAAATGGGCATTTAGAAGAGGAGGTGTACATGTTAAAACCCGAAGGTTTTGTAGATCCGAAAAATCCTAACAAAATATGCAAGCTTAAGAGATCCATTTATGGTCTTAAGCAAGCATCTAGAAGCTGGAATCATCGATTCAATCATGTTATAAGAGAGAATGGTTTCACTCGAAGTATTGAGGAACCATGTTTATACATGAAGTTCAGTGGGAGCAATGTTGTGTTCCTAATATTGTATGTGGATGACATACTACTTATTGGAAATGATATTCCAATGTAATCCTCTGTCAAGGAGTATTTGGGAAATTATTTCCAAATGAAGGATTTAGGAGAAGCACAACGCATACTAGGTATCCGGATCTATAGAGATAGAACCAAAAGGATATTGGCATTAAGTCAAGAATCTTATATTGAAAAGATTCTTCGACGTTTCAGCATGGAAAAGTCTAAGAGAGGCTTGATTCCTATGGGTAGTGGAATCATTTTGAGCAAGTCTCAATCTCCTTCCAAACCCGAAGATGTTGAACGCATGATATTGATTCCTTATGCTTCCGCTGTTGGATCAATCATGTATGCCATGATATGCACTCGTCCAGATGTCTCGTATGCTTTAAGCATGACTAGTAGATATCAAGAGAATCCATGTGAGAGTCACGGGATAGCTGTGAAGAATATCCTTAAGTACTTGCGAAGGACTAAGGATTATATCTTAGTGTTTGGAGGTGACTCCGAGTTATGTGTTAAGGGTTACACAGACTCGAGTTTTCAAACAGATAGAGATGATATGAAATCCCAGGCTGGATTTATATATATGCTCAATGGTGGTGCCATAAGCTGGAGAAGCTTCAAAGAAGCTGTGATTGCGGATTCTACTACGGAGGTCGAGTACGTTGCAAAGATCGAAGGTCGCTAAGGAAGCCGTGTGGATTAGGCAATTCATGGAAGGGCTAAAGGTAGTTCCCACCGCCAAAGATCCTATCACGATCTTCTGTGACAATAGTGGGGCGATCTTTCAAGCTAAAGAACCCAAGTCTAGCAATAAATCTAGACACGCACTTAGAAAATTCCATGTAATTAGGGATTTCGTTGAAAGAAAGGAAGTAGCGATTTGTAAGGTTGGAACGGATGACAACATAGCGGATCCATTGACCAAACCTTTATCGCAAACAAAGCATGACCATCATGTTGTATCCATGGGTCTGAGGCGTATGCCAAATTTGTATTAGATTACAAGATATGAAATAAAAATCTGAGTTTTTGGTTCATATATGATAATCGCATTTGTCGTTTGAGTTTATTTATACAAACTCGTTTATTTATAACCTTGTTCTATCCAAATGGGTTGTGGAGACAAATTGAACCCCATTAAAGTGAACTGGATTAACATGGTATTCGCCCCTAGTTACTTATATGAGGTGACGTCTCGAAGTGACTAGAGTGTGATGCGATTGATGGCAAGTTCAAGTGCCATAGAGTCATATGGGATGACTAGCCGATCACATAGGCAGACTGTATGGGATAATCTGTCGGGCAGTGACCGCTTATAGAGTTCTGGTAATTCATAAAGCATGGTCGTGGCAAGAGCTACTATAGTATTCTTATGAGTCAATTCTTTTGACTAGAGACTATTCGCCCAAGTTGGCACAACTTCTGATTAGCTTTGATTTATACTCTACGATTTCATAAATGAGGTCAAACTGGGTATATCTTGGGTTATGATGGACTGTGGCTGAACGAAGGGAATAGGGTGATAGGAATTGTCCACCCCTTGTCAGGGTTGTTTGAAATCTCAAGGCTACTGGAGGAGTAGTTAACTGGAAATGCGTGGCCACGCTCGGAAGGTATCTCTGATAGATAATTCCGGTCAGACAGTTAATCTCCAGATCGAGAAAACCACTCAAGATATGATTAAATGTAAGTACGACCTGCAGGACACCTTGCATTGAGTGGGAGATTGTAATAGGACAAGAGAATTTGTGACGCACACTTGTCGAGGACAAGTGGGAGATTGTTGGGAAATGTGTCCTCAACAATAGTGCGATCACGTGATTTAAATATCATTATTAAATATCATACTAAGAATACGTGAGGGATGATTCTTTATACAGTCGACTGATCGTCATTAATCGGTAATGATTGGCTAACTAGAGCTTGACATTACTGTCGTGTGACGGTGGTGGTCAGTTGATCCCTTTAGGTCACACCTATAGGATGAGGCCCAAATAGATAATTAATAAATTGTATGAGATACAGATTAATTAATTCCTTAATTATGAGAGTGCAAATTTTGCGTCTTATTGTAATGTGATTAAATAAGATTTAATTTAGTAATTAAGTGTTAAATTACTAAATTAGTTGAGGTTTTAATATAAGTTTTGAGGTAGAGGTAATTAGTTATTTAAAGTTACAAGAAGTTGTAATTTTAACTAACTAGTAATTATAGGACCCATTATATGTTGATATAATGGTAGTATACTACTCAAAAACTGGAGTGTATATTATATTATTAATTGTAATATTTAAGTGTTAAATGATTACACTAATAATTAAATATGTAAGATAGTTAAACATATGACTTATAAGCATTTGTGGGAAAATGACAAAAGGCAAAAATGGACCAAAAATGATCCAATATTTCGGCCAAAACAAGAGAGCACAAGATGCTCTTTTGTCTTTGTTTGTTTTGATAAAGCATGATAGCGACTTGTCATATGAAGCTTTTATCATGCTATATCTTACACTAATGTTCCCTATACACTACATATACTAAACAAGATCTAAAAACAAAAGGAACAAGATTCCCTTCATGGGGAAGAGCCACCGGTTTTGTGCTCTATATATGAGCACTTGTTGCTCATATTTTTTCTACTAGTTTTTGCTTGGTTTTGCTTATGCTTCTCTCTAACTTTCCTCACATGCAAGTTCATAAAATCCTCTCTAAAAATACTAATACTTATCATCTATTACTAGAGGTAGTAATATAAGAACATTAGTATTATTAAGGTTATATTTCTACTACATATCTAGTTAATATTAGTAGGAATTTTAGGGATTAATCTTGGGTGCAATTTATTGGAGTGGCTTCAATACTTGGAGTCTTAGGAGGATCATCCATAATATTTAGCTCAAGAACAAGTGAAGGAAGGTGACCTTACTTGTGCCCATAATTTCGAAACACATAACAATGTAAGGAACATTGTTCTTCTTATAAATCTTTCATTTTGTTTTGCATGCACTAGATCTAAAGAACAAATAATTAACAAGTTAATTAGTTCACTATTAGAGAAGTCTAATAATAGGTATATGAACCTAACACATAACCCTTGTTCATGAGGTCAGAATTCTGGTCTTGTAAGTCCTTAACAGTGACAGGGTCACACCTGTAGGCAGGCTTATTGGGTAAGGTAGCCCCTTGGAGGAGGTCAATCTGGTGTTTAATTCCTCTTAGAGGGGGTAATCCAGGAGGGAGTTTAGTAGGGAAGACATCACTGAACACTCCCAAGAGCTTTTTAAGGGGTTCAGGTTGGGGTACACAAGAGTGGACTTTGATTTCCTTGGGAATAACAACAAAGATGAGGGTTTCTTGGTTCAACTCTTGTAGGATTTCAGACTCCTTGAGCAATAAAGCTTCATTGACATGATTTTCTGTAGTTTTCTCACTGGGTTTGGGTAACACTGACATGGCCAAGGGGGTGAGAGTGATCTTTTGGCCATCCTTGGTGAAGGAGTAGATGTTGATCCTCCCATTATGCACAATACTTCTGTCAATTCCCATGGCCTTCCTATTAAGATGTGGCAGACATCCATAGGAATGATGTCACACATGACCTCATCTTGATAGACTTGCCCAATAGAAAAGGAAATGAGGGATTTCTTGGTTACATTAATCTCAGTGCCTTGATTAAGCCACTTGATCTTGTAAGGATGCTTATGTTCTTTAACTGGGAGTTTGAGTTTTTCCATTAATGTAGTGGAGGCCACATTAGCAGAACTGCCTCCATCTATGATTAGATGACAAACTCTTCCTTGTATGGTGTATCTGGACTGAAAGATCTGTTGCCTCTGGCCTTCCTCCAAGCTCTGAGTGTGCATGACCCTTCTGAGTACCAGTGCTGGTCCTTCATCAGGGGCCAGTACCATCTCTCTGTTAGACTGTCCCATGGACTCTCTTTCTGTGGACTCCTCAAAGGGCTCTTCCACTTCAAAATTCCCATCCTCTTCCATAAGCTGCATTTCTAGTGCAGTGAGTGTTATTTTGGTGGGACACTCTCTGCTGAAGTGGACATAGCCTTGACACTAGTAATACCTTCTTTCCAGGTCACCAGTGAGGATCTGCTGATGGTTGACTTTCCCTTATCTTCCCTAGTTGGAATGTTAAACTTAACAGGGGTATAAAGTTGGGAGTTTGTGGGTTTGGGTTGAGTTTTTGGTGCACTGGCTATATCTTTCCCTTGTTTTGCAAATTTCTGAGACACCTTGACCACCTCATCAAATGACCATAGTGGCTGCAATTTCACCTTGGCAGCAATCTTTGGGTCTAACCCTTCTAAAAACCTAGCCATTTTATGTCCAGGTTTCTCTTGTAACTCACACTGTAGGGTTAGGTTTTCAAATTCCTTGAGATAGGCTTCCACTGAATCATCTCCCTGTCTCAGATGGGTGAGTTTCAGGACTAGGTCTTGGGTGTAGTGAGTTGTGGTAAATTTACTTTTCATTTTGTTTTTCAGCTTATCCCAAGACTTGATAGGTTCCTTCCCCCCTCTTAATCTCTGGTTTTTCATGCCTTCATATCGTAGTGAAGCATAACCTTTCAATTTTAATATTGCTACTTTAAACTTCTTTGAGTCATTGTAACCTTCGAACTAAAAGATTTTTTCCATAGATCTAAGCCATTCTAGGAAATCATCTGGGTTTAGACTACCATTAAACTCGGGGAAGTCTATTTTAATGGAGTTGTCATGTTTACCTGATCTTGGTCTCATTGTTATTGTATCATCAGAATCTGAATTTTCCTCTGTGACTCTATCTTGCACCAGCCTGTTGACAGCGGTTGACATGGTCTCCATACTACAAACTAATCTTCTGACAGTGTCATCTAGGAGATGTAGTCTCTCATTATCCATTTTTGTGATTTTTTGTTTTGTTTTTTGGTAAGTAAAAGTGTTGTGGAAGTGATAAAAAGGTGGGGTATTTATAGGGGAATTTAGCCTTGGCTCTGATTACCAATTTGGAGCATATATTTAGCTCATAAACTGGATTAACCAAAACAAGTGAAGAATGTTGGAAATTATTAATCTCATTAATTTACATATTCATATATGAATTAATTAATTTAATCATAAAATAAATTGTTGATCTTATGCATGCAAACTAAATAAGAAGAGATAAGAAAATTGTTTTCTCACCATCATAAATTCGGCCAAAAGGGCACAAATGAAGGTCACCTACCTTCATTTGTTCTTGAGCTAGAAAATACATTAGGATGATCATCCATGACTTCAAAATAGAAGCCCTCCAATAAGTAGCACCCAAGACTATCCCAAAATCCCACAAAATAATATGTACTAGATATTTGTAATGTGGTTTACCTTAAAATCGGTTACTAATACTCATATACTACTACTAGTATTATTAGTGATTGATTTGTACAAATTTGATTCATAAAACTTGATTTTATGAAGAACAAGAGAGAGAATGTTGGTTTTTCATAAAACATGAGAGAATGGAAAAATTGAGGAAAAATTCTCTCAATTATCCTTGTCAAAAACCGGTGGGTAGGGTGGTTTTAGGACCCTAATTATTTTTCCTTTTTGTCTTCACAAGACTAATTTGTGTAAGGCTTTGTCATGGTCAAGTCACTATCAAGTGTCATAGACAAATGAATAAGACAAATGAATAAGACAAAACTTCTAAAATTTGCCCACCAATTTCGGTTATCATATGTAATATGGAGTCCATTTTATTTTTGTCAATTGTACAATTGTATGTCATTTGACATGTGACATGTCTTATGTCATGTTTTAATTTAAAATGCATATTTAACAAATTAAATATCATTTACAAATTAAATAAATCACATTTAACAAATTGACTAGTAATTCAAAATTACTTTCACATAAAATGGTCATTTAAATACTAGTTAGTATAATTCACAACATCTTGTAATTATAACTAACTTATCATTCTCATCTCGCGTGTTTTGCAAACACCGATTAATTTTAGTAATATAACTTCTTAAATTAATAAATAAAATCTTATTTAATCACATTATAATAAGATGTCATTTTCTCTCTTATGAAAAAATTTGTTCAATTTTAAGGAATTAATTAATCTGTATCGACATGCAATTTATTAACCTTTTTCAATTAAGGGAATCGTCCTTTAGGTGTGACCTGAAGGGATCAACTGATCACCACCGTCGCACGACAGTAATGTCAAACTCTAGCCAGCCAATCATTACCGATATGTGTGGACCATTTGACTATATATGTAATGTATCATCCCTTCCGTATTCTTGTTATGTGATTTAAATATGTGATCAATATGATTGACAATCGTGATCGCATTATTGTCGGAGGACACATATTCCAACAATCTCCCACTTGTCCTCGACAAGTGTGCATCACCAATTCTCTTGTCCTATTACTATCTCCCACTCCATGCAAGGTGTCTTTCGGGTCGTACTTGCAAGTGATCATATCGAGAGTGGTTTCCTCGATCTGGAGAATAACTGATTAACCGGAATTATCTACCATAGATACTTTCCGAGCGTGGCCACGCATTTCCAGTTCATTACTCCTCGAGTGGCCCTGAGATATTGTTTTAACCTTGACAAAGGGGTGGACAATTCCTATCACACTATTCCCTTCGACTAGCCACAGCCATCATAACCCAAAATATGCCCATTTGACCCCATTTACGAAGGTCGTAGTAACATAAATCAAAGCTAATCTGAAACTGTGCCATCTTAGGCGAACAGTCTTTAGTCAAAAGAATCGACTCATTAGAATACTATAGTAGCTCTCGCCACGACCAGGCTATATAAATTTGCCAGAACTCTATAAGCGGTCACTGCCCGATAAAGTGTTCCTAACAGTCTGCCTATGTGATCGACTAGTCATCTCACATGACTGTATGGCACTGAACTTGCCATCAATCGCATCACATTCTAGGCACTTCGAGACGTCATCTCATATAAGTGACTATGGGCGAATCCTATGTTAATCCGGGTTCACTATAACGGGGTTCAATATCGTCATACAACCCGTTTGGATGTAACAAAGTATAATAAAAGAGTTTTAAAGTAAAACTCGAACAACAAATGTGATTATCACATATGAATAGTCAATGTCTGATTATTATTTCATATTCTATAATCTAATTTAATCTTGTATGTAGTTGTTCATCTCAATCCAATTGAAATGACATGACTCATCATGTTAAGCCTATGAATAGGCATTGTAAGTAGGTCTTAGCAACTCCCTGCTCCACCTTGCTACATACTTGTTTTCCTTTTGTAATGTGTACCTTGTATTACAAAACTTTCTGAGTACGTGTCTAGATCCAATCTAGACATAGGCTTTCTTGCCTTAAAATAGCTCCCACTGTTTCACAGTGTGCGTAACTCATCCCTCATGCACATCTCATGATTGCAAGTGTACTCAATTTCTGTTGTAAATATTTCTCATTGTTCTTTATTGCCTAGAACGATTCTAGAAAATCTATTTCTTAAATAACATAGCCACAATGGTATCTTAACCATCCTAATGTGTTTTGATTATGGTTTTGTCGGAAACCATGCGCAATCTCAATTGTCAATTGTCATTTGTGTAACACCCTTACACAAAATTGCATCAAGAACACTTTGCTTAACATCCTTAATGCTTCTGCAAGCACTTAAGGGTAATCTTTATGGCTTACTTGGTAACTATTACTTAAATTCGATTTGAAACAACTCATCATACTCAAAGTATATGAAGTGCTATACATCATTTCCTATTTAATTGATTCGGCAGCGGAAGCAAATGGAATCAATCAAATATGTTCAACTTTATTGAACTAGTCATGAATCTTATCAACATAAGACTCCTTATTTGACGCTAATATCATGTGGATTTATCTAGATAAATCTGGATATTAAAGATTTATTATATTACTCCAAGTCTTAAATCATTCCCAATGAACAATATGTCATCCATATATTAGACGAATTAAAATACCGTAACTCCCACTAAACTTTATGTATAAACACAACTTCTCGACCTATCGAGAAAAGTTTTATAACATGATCAAAACATTGATTCCAACTCATTAATGTCCTACTTAAGACAATCTCCTAAGTTGTACATTATCTTAGGATGGCAAGAATCTACAAAACTCAAGACATGTATTGAATACAATTCTTCTAATTGAGGAAGTGGGTTTTAGGTTTACTCGCTATATGTATATCAACATAATGAAACACAATCCTTAAGAAGATCCAAATAGACTTAAGCATTTCAACCAGTGCAAAACCCTTTTCCACCAATCAAGCTTTGATATCTAACAATTCACTTGGAATTTATTTCGGATTTTCATGGCTCTAAGCCTTGTATTGAGTTGTGACTTAAACACTCTTATGTAAGTCATATGTTCATTACTTTCCAGAAGTAATTAACTTGAATCAAACAATTTTTTTGTAAGTTGCAAGCTCTTTACTGTCTAAAAGTAACACTAATTCATCATCTTCAACAAGTGATGACTTTAACCTCCTAGGTTTTGAAGAAACAACGTCTGTTGGGTTCCTTATATTGATGATAACATGCCCATTTGATTTGTGCTATCTTAGTTTACCTTTTCAGGATTAATGATTAAATCAAGCATGGATTAAGAAGTGTTGAAGTTGTTAATCATACCTTTGTATTGAGTCTTAGTGTCATCTAATGTACAAGTGAGAAAGTAGAGTATATTAGAGTAATAGAAACAGTCAAGACGACTGTTACTTTCATTAGTAAACAGCTGCTTGGATTGTTGCCACAACTCGTAACACTTGAAACTCCTTTTATCTCTCAAAAGATCTTTTCACGTGTCTCCTATTTTTCAAAGATAAAACTTCAGATTTTATTAGGAGTTGGTCTTCAATAAAGAGTAGTTTGAATTATTATTATTTTCAAAATGTTTCCTCTTTATGCAAATTCAACCCTTTGGTCTTTTAGAAAACAAGAAATGCTTTTTGCCATATTTGTGTTAACCTGTCATCATGTGACTTGTCTCACATCCTTTGTTTTCTGAATTTGCTTGAACTTTTATGGATATCTTTCAAATACTCTTTCTCTATTCTTGCCTTTGCAAAAGAGCCCTCTTTGGTGCAAGTGTTGGGTGGTTGCAAATGTCCTTCACATGTGTGGTCTTTGACCATTCAAAACCCTAGCAACATTCTCACCCATTCTCTCTATAAAAGGCGAGCCATCTTCCTCATAAAATCCCAAGACTATTCTGAAATATTTTCCAACTTTGCAAATTGTTTTTAAAAGCTTAAAACCGTGTGTCTTTGCAAAAACCTTTAAAAGTCTTCAAGTTGTTACAGTCGTGGCTACTGTTACTTTAACATACTAAACTCTCTTGCTTATGAATTGTTGATCTTGTAAAAGTTGTCCATCTCTATTCTTTGTTAAGAATGTGTTAGTGGAAACTTGATCCTATAACATTCTAAGTGTGTTAGTAGAGTTTAGGACGGAGTAGTCTTTAACTCTTGGCAACCGGAGTAGGTTGCGAGTTAGCTTGTCATAAGAACGGAGTAGTTCTTGTACTTGCTTTACAACCGGAGTAGGTTGGTGTCTTTTATTGTACGGGTCTTTTGGTTGTCGGAGTAGATCACTAAAAGAAAGCAATAAAAAGTAGATTGGACGTAGGCACTTGAGTTTCTTGCCGAACCAATTCAAAAATCTCGTGTTCCATTGTCTTTCCTTATTTCCGCTGCAATTTATTTTGTTTGTTTGTTTTGCTTTGCTTAACCTTAGAAGTAACAGTTCATCATACTGTCACATTTGGTCTGCAGTCCGTATTCCATAAACTGAAACAAATAGCTACAGTCAGAACAGTTGTTACTTTCATACTTCAGCAAACATTCATCTTGATACTCGTGTAGTCTTTCAATATTATTCGAAGTATCCTCTCATCTCTTTTGTTCTCTTAACTCACTTTAATTCAATAAAGTTGAAGTTAAATTTTTAAAATAGTACCTAATTCACCCCCTCCCCCTCTTAGGTACTTGAATCCATAAACTCAACAACGTCTTACACAAAACGTCTCATGTAGCCAAGAAAGACCAGTTTCTCGCGACATAACATTCTTTGTGGCTCTTGAATAATATCTCCCACTCTGTCTTCTAGAAATAAACTTGTATTTTAGAAAGATAGCTTCACGAGCCACAAACCCGTTGTAGTCGTGATTATAATAAGGAAAAAATGAGCATTTGTTTCTCTTGAAAACTTACAAACATGGTACCCTACCATTTCATATCTCATATGATTCATTTTGGATTTAGTGGAAAAATAATTTAGACAAAATGATAAAATCCCCAAAAGGATCAAGTAACTCAAAGTAACTTGATTGAAGTCCAAACCATATCGAATAGCATTTGATTTCTTTATCCAACCACACATTATCCCATAATGCGTGCTAAAAGAGATTAATTTGCGATACTATATCACATTTCCTTTGGCTTATATCAAAGTCTTCACTTTGATAATCCCATCACGACTAGATCGTGATTCTTTGAACTCTTTGAATTTCTTCAAAGATTTCTCTATTTACCTTATTAAGCGAACACATTAGCGTCAACTTAAATCGTTGGTAAAAGAAAATGATCAACCTATTTTGGATCAATGATTTACAACCTCGATCTCCTTTTAAACTAAAAGGCACGAGACATCTTGCTTTGAATACAAGATACGCATATACCATAAGATTTAATGGTTTCAAGAGTACTCGATAACTCTTTGCGTTCATCATTCCAGAATCTAAGGTTTAATCTTGGGTTACCAATTTGAGTATTGCATCATCTTCATGATATATCATTCTAGTTTGGTTTAGAATATAATCACCTTGATAATGTGCTAGCCATACATCAAATCATGGTGTATAGGGTCACAAAAGTGAACCTCTTATGTATCTTAACAAAATTATATTCTTATTTAGAGTTTATTTACTTAATAGTCATAATTAAGGTATAAATATAAACCCAAAACTAGATTGAGTACACAATGACTCTATCTCTCAACATTATTGTTGCTAGTCATCATATTCTAATCATCCTATGTATCAAATACAATGATGAAAACCACCACCGGTTTGTAATATTGACGAAGTAGTACTAGCAAAATTTATGTCAATCAAATAAACATTTAAAGAAGAAGGTCCCATTAGATGTCCCACAACTAACTTGTTGAATCTTCAATAATTTGGGATAGTTTCCTTTCTAGCGTCCAACAATTAAGACAATGGAACATTATCGGTCGGGATTGATAGGTTTAGTATCGTTATTCTCAATAACTTTACTTTTAACATTACCATGTATCAATTCCATTCTAATTTTACTTCTTTAAACCTCACCCTTTTCTTAACGGTTTAAGAGAATGCTCCCACTCGTTTCAATGAGTCTTTGCTAAGAGAAGCAAAAATTGAAATTCATGAAGACTACTCTTCATTCGTTTGTTTAGTCTTAAAACTTTCATTGAAGTGGTTGCGGTATTTTGGTCAATTTTGATTTCAAACAAATCTAGTTACCAAAATGATGTAACGTTTCAAAGTACTTAACTCAATTAAGCATATGAGAAACAATTCATTGTAAGTAGATATGTTAGTCAAGAATCAAAAACCCTTTTGATCACGAATAACTTTTATCTATACTCTTCACAAGAGATCCGTATAATGGATAATACGAGGTTTTTAGAAGAAAAATTCAAGTTTTGTCTTTAGTTACGATGTTTTAATGGAGATCTGAATCAAAAATCGAAATGATATCGTATATGAATTGTGGTAAAGAAATAGAACAATATGATAACGGAATAGTGGAAAAAACTTAACATTTATCGTTTTATTAATACTTGTAAATAACAAGTAAAGCATTTACATAGTGACCTCTACCCAACTATGATAAATGATTCCGAGATCCAAATTCATATTAACTTGGGCACGGGGTAGCTGATTCATCTCTCATCAATATAACTCGGTGGATTAACTCTTTAATCGATTCTACTTTTAGAACTCTCGGTCGATAAAATTACTCTAATATTTATCTATAGCCCGGAACACATGCGACTATGGTCACGAATACTTCCGTTGAGCTTAATCCAAATTTCAAATAAATGTGTCCATGATCCAAATTCACATTAACTTGGGCACGGGGTAGCCGATTCATCCCTCATTAACATGAATTCGGTGGATAGACATTTATCACCCACTTCCCCTACGTAACAAGGTTTGTACCCCGGGGTGGCCGAGTGCACTCCCTCGCGAAATAGGTTTTCATGGTTTCTACTTTTTGGTAAGGCTAAGTCACAATTGTTTATTTTAACGAGAGGTCATGTCAATTTATTATCTATCACGTTTTAAGTGAACTAAAGCGGTGAACTACGATAATTGTAATTGACACGGTCGATAAACTCGATTAAAATGATAATGCATGTTTTAGTTATGGCGATTTAGCGATGCATGCAACATATAAATAAAATGCAAAGCATAAAAAAAAAATCCTAGTATGGCCTTCCTAAAATAGTAAATCTAATAAACTATTACAAATTCGGAAACCAACTCCTTTGGTCCCTTGAACTTCGGTCTTGGCACGCATTTCAAGGCAACATTTTCTTTGATGGATCGCCTTCTCGAGTGGCACCGTCTTCAAGGTACTCCGGAAAAAATAAATTACATAATGAATTACATGATTTCCTATTATACATTTGTAATTAAAATAAAAATAAATCTATTAAATTACAAAACGGTGATACGAGATCACAATAATTACAACCGAATCGATATTCCCATATATTTCGGGTAATATCAATTAAAACTAAGGCCATACTAAGTAAAATTACATAATTCAAAAATTACATAAAATTAAAATATGACAATCATAAATAAAATGCAGCATTATAATATGTATGAACATGCCCAATTTTATGCTAAATCGCCTTTAAAGAGCCAATATCGTATATTAATCGGTTTTTACGGATTTGCGTGATTTAACCTTTTAAAATCACAATAATTACATAAAATCATATTTATGTACAAGTTAATTACCCTAACTACCTAGATTTCTTAATATTGTTCATGAATGGACTTAAAATACAAAATTATGTCATAAACTTCAAATTAAATCATAAAAATTTCAAATAATTTTTAAAAAATTGAAATTTAAACTCATGAACATTCTGGAAAAATACCATGACACTCATAATGTTCAAAAAGTTAGGTTAAAAATTTCGAAAATTTATCGAGAAAAACAATGTTGCGGTTTATCAATTTTAACAGTTATCACCATAAAAAATATGAGAAAAAATATTTTTATCAACGTTTCACTTTTAGAACTGAAATATATGATAAAATGCAACATGTGACGTTTTTCCTTAGTCATGAAGTATGTTTTAGCATTTTTTACTAATTAAAGTCACTATTTATGTGATTTTTCATCTAAAATTCATAAATCATGCATAATGACTTCATTATAGCCAAATATTTTAAACACATCTTGTAAAATTGCATGTAACAACATACTAAATTTCCATGACCAGATTCAAAATATAACTAATATTAACCTATTTACCCATTTAAATACGATTTTAACTTGAAAAATCCATATTTCGAACAATACAACTCATTTTATTATGAAAATTTACAGGCCATCAGAAGATAATATATCTGAGAACATATCCAAAAACCACATAAAAAATCGAAGTTTAGCTATTTTTCATCCAAAATTGACATTTTTATCATAAAAATCACATTTTAATGCCAATATTATATAAAATGAACAATAAAATCCATAAATAAACCAAAATATCCTAAAAATCACTTAGGACGAGAAACTTTTAACATGTAAGGTTATTTTGAAGTTTATCTTCATAAAACCAAATTAATTAGTTTTGTATGTTAATCATATAACTCGGAAAAACTATAAACCGATTTGCATGCAAACAACCTAAGGCTCATGATACCGCTTGTTGGAAATTATTAATCTCATTAATTTACATATTCATATATGAATTAATTTATTTAGTCATAAAATAAATTGTTGATCTTATGCATGCAAACTAAATAAGAAGAGATAAGAAAATCGTTTTCTCATCATCATAAATTCGGCCAAAAGGGCACAAATGAAGGTCACCTACCTTCATTTGTTCTTGAGCTAGAAAATACATTAGGATGATCATCCATGACTTCAAAATAGAAGCCCTCCATTAAGTAGCACCCAAGACTATCCCAAAATCCCACAAAATAATATGTACTAGATATTTGTAATGTGGTTTACCTTAAAATCGGTTACTAATACTCATATACTACTACTAGTATTATTAGTGATTGATTTGTACAAATTTGATTCATAAAACTTGATTTTATGAAGAACAAGAGAGAGAATGTTGGTTTTTCATAAAACATGAGAGAATGGAAAAATTGAGGAAAAATTCTCTCAATTATCCTTGTCAAAAACCGGTGGGTAGGGTGGTTTTAGGACCCTAATTCTTTTTCCTTTTTGTCTTCACAAGACTAATTAGTGTAAGGCTTTGTCATGGTCAAGTCACTATCAAGTGTCATAGACAAATGAATAAGACAAAACTTCTAAAATTTGCCCACCAATTTCGGTTATCATATGTAATATGGAGTCCATTTTATTTTTGTCAATTGTACAATTGTATGTCATGTGACATGTGACATGTCTTATGTCATGTTTTAATTTAAAATGCATATTTAACAAATTAAATATCATTTACAAATTAAATAAATCACATTTAACAAATTGACTAGTAATTCAAAATTACTTTCACATAAAATGGTCATTTAAATACTAGTTAGTATAATTCACAACATCTTGTAATTCCCACTAAACTAAAAGAATAAGAGTTTCTCACAATTTTCCCGCTCAATTGATTGACAAATATGGTGGGCCCACATTAAAAATATGACTTTTAATTTATTGACCAAAGATTGCATCCACAGAATAAAATATTACAATCAAATCAAATTCCAACTGAAAATAGGCTTATCACTACCATTATTCACGCTTAATATACCCGTAGTATACTAATTTGTTCTTTTTTTAAGTTGGTGGTTGGAGTTGATAAGGTTTCAATTTTATTTGCTTTTTTTTTTTCTAAAATAAACTGTCCTTTTTTTTTTAAAGTTAACTAATCCTTATTAATATGGGTGGTTCTTAATAAAGGATAAGAAGTAAGAATCAATAACTCTAATTTTTCTATTAAAAATAAAAGAAAAAAAGAATATAGGGGTAAATAGTATTTTTAATTGTTTGTAAATCGTCCTTCTATATGTGTCGTATAATGTTTATATATGTTTTCGTTATAAGGTCAATATGAACTTTATAATAAGAGAGTACTGACCCTATATTAGATTATGTTATTGCATAATAGTCAGCTATCATTATTTTTAATAATAAAAATAGGTTTATACAAAAATAACTTAATCTAAAAGCTCTTTTGAATAGTGAACTTTTTTTTTTTTTTATAATCTTAGTAACATTATAATCAGTACATTACAACATACTCTTATAACTACAACTCACTTATGTAAGTTTTTTTAATTTTTACAAACTCAATTAATTTAACCCTTACAAATGCCGTGCTTTAGCACGAGATCTCAACTAGTTATAACTAACTTATCATTCTCATCTCGCGTGTTTCGCAAACACCGATTAGCTTTAGTAATATAACTTCTTAAATTACTAAATAAAATCTTATTTAATCACATTATAATAAGATGTCATTTTCTCTCTTATGATAAAATTTGTTCAATTTTAAGGAATTAATTAATCTGTATCGACATACAATTAATTAACCTTTTTCAATTAAGGGAATCGTCCTTTAGGTGTGACCTCAAGGGATCAACTGATCACCACCGTCGCACGACAGTAATGTCAAACTCTAGCCAGCCAATCATTACCGATATGTGTGGACCAGTTGACTATATATGTAATGTATCATCCCTTCCGTATTCTTGTTATGAGATTTAAATATGTGATCAATATGATTGACAATTGTGATCGCATTATTGTCGGAGTACACATATTCCAACAAAGAATTGTTGACAGAAGAAAGTGTCTGCTTAAAGTATGAATATTTTTGTGTTAACAAATAAAGGACTCAAGGTAAATTCAGACAAAGTTAAGGGAATGCTAAGACTGGCAAGCTGAGAATGCCAGACTAAGGATTTGGCTTCAAGTTCTTTCCTTTTTGAAGAAAGAAAACTCTAAGGATGGAATTTCAATGCTGGGCTTGTTAGCTTGCAACAGAAGAGAGGACCCATGAGTAAAAATGGTTACACAATAGAAAAGTATAAAGAAAGCAAGATATAAAACTACCACACAGGTCAGTATAGAATCAATCCCACACAGGTGATTGAATTCTGAAATTCCACATAAGAAATTAAAGCTGTAGTGCAGGTTTTTTAATTATCAAATGCTAGTCCTCTCTCTCAACGATTACAGATTATATATGATAGGATTAGCAAGTTGTTTTAGGATGAAAACAGAAGAAAACAAAGGCCATTAAGGCAGTACATTTGACACTGCAATGACTCACAATGTAGACAAAATAACAACTATAATATTGTACTATCCTCATGTGCTCTTTTTGGTTGTTGCTTCCTTGTTGATGTGGACATCTTTGGTAGAAATGACCCTAGACGAATTTGTAGATGGCACTTCCCTTAAGCTAACTGGACCATGATTAGGCCCCATGGGTTCGTCCCTTAACTCAGGAACTGTAGCCAATTGGCTTGTGTAGGGGCTGGTAAGGTGATGGTCAGGACAGTGTCTTGGCTTGGATTGAGAATTCCTGCTCCATGAAGTAACCAACTTTGGTTGGTGGACAAGTAAACAAATAAAGCCCAAAATAAAGATTAAAGAGCAAGCTTAGGATTCCCTTTATGCAGTAAGTTAGAGAAATTAAGAGGCATTAAGACGGAACATTGGATTCCATTTGATAATTAATCTAGAATTGAAGGAAAATGCTCGGATCACCACGACCCCGATCGGGGTGGGGTGTCCCCGATCGGGGTTACCCCTCTTTATGTTATTTACGTTTTACCTCTTATTCCTATATAAGGGGTGTTGAATCCGACTTTTACACACCTTCATACACTTTATTTCAGTTTTTAAAATAGTTTAGATTTCCTTTAAGCATTTTTTTATTGTTATAAATAATTTCCTTTAGGAATTTCAAGTTATAATTCAAGTTTTCTTTACAAGTTATTCGGGTTTTATTTGCGTTCTTCATATTCAATTTCTATTTCTATTGTTTCGGTAATCTTATTTCTAGTGCTTATTTCGTTCCATTTTCATAATGTTTATTATATCATATGTTATTTGTTTAGTTTTCAATATGTGTGAGTAGTTATTTTGTGTAGGGATTAGGAGAGACATGCATAAGTAGTACTTGTAAATATTGAATTAGGATGCTTTTGTATCGATTAATTGTTTCTATTACATGCTTGTATTGTTTTAGTAGTCTTTGATTATTGATCACAATCTTAGATTAAATTTGTTAATTCACTTTTAAAAGTCGAGAGGCATGAAATTGAATTACACTAAGCATATTTTAGTAGACCGATCTAGTAATAGCGAGAGATCGCTAGAACCCGTTCTATGGTTGACAATAAGGCCGAGAGGTGGTTGTCATTAGACCTAAAAAATTATCGTTATTAAGAATTCCTAGTTTGATATGAGCATTTACATATTTGCATGTGTGACCCGATTTCCCTAGACTCTTCTTTATTATTGTTTTATTTCATTATTTTATCATTTTTTCTAAAACCAAAACAAACAAACAATCGTAACCGACCTTGATAAAATTTCCTCCATGACAGCTTGTTTAGCAACTCCCGTCTCATTGTGTTCGACCCCTACTACTACATTCATTTCTTACTAGGGTATTTATCTTTGTTAGGTGTGCGATAGCCAATCAAGGAGGTGCACGATATCTGTTAGGTCCTTGGAATGGAGGGTTTGTATAACTTAGCAGAGATAAGATACTGAAACCTCACCTTAGAGTTTTTGAGCTCTTTTGTCTACAACAAGAGAGAGCACTCCATGAGTTTCCGCCTTAAAAATACTTCCTTCAACCTACCTAGTGATACGTTCGCGGAACATTTAGGTGTCGAAAAGAGCACCGATTTTACCATTAACAAGATAGACAAGGAGATGAAAGCCACAAAATACATTGACCTTTATACCGGAAACCAACACACCGATGTGAGTGCTATGAAAATCAATGATGTTGAGCACCCCGTCCTAAATATCTTTCTGCGCAGCTTGACCCATATCCTCTATGGGAGGAGTGACCCTAGTAAGCTAAACTACTTTAGCCCCAAGACCATGGTGAGCTTGGCTTTTGAGAGGATGACTAAGTCCGATAAATGCTCCTTTGATTGTGTTGCTTTGGTGACTAGGTTAGCTAAGAACCTATTAGGCTATGATCCGGGGGAGATTGTGTTGGAAATCATATTTTAAATATCACATATTTTAGTTTAAAGTTTTAGTCATAAAAACATAAAGATCTTATGCATGCAAAACAAATAAGAAGAGATAAGAAAATCGTTTTCTCACCATCAAAAATTCGGTCAAATGGGCACAAATGAAAGTCTCCTACCTTCACTTGTTCTTGAGCTTAATATGATGGATGATCTTCCAAGATCCCAAGAATAGAAATCCTCCTTAGATTGCACCCAAGACTTACCCTTAAACTAGTATACTAATTAACTAGATTATTATACTAGTATCCTTAAAATGTATTCTAATATTGTTATTATTACTACACTAGTAACCTTGTTATAATATTAGAATGGATGAACAATTAATTGTATTCTAAAACTTGTTTAGAGAGAAGTAGGAGAATATAGAACAAACTGTGCATGTGTTGTTGTATGAATGAAATGGGTAGTAGAGAACAAATCTCTTAAGGGAGAAAAGAGGGGAAAACCGGTTGGGGGGCAAGGGCTAGGTGCCAAAATTGGCATCTTGCTTTTTACTTTTGGTCTTCTCAATATCTTAGGTGTGTAAGCTAGTGTGCGCTAGCTATGATGATGTTTAATTTATCCCATAAAATAATGTCATCCTCACACACATAATACTCCCTCCATTCGGTCCATATGTCATAAAATGGACAACCATTTTATTTTGTCAATTGTCACACAATATGTCACATGTAGTATATTACATGTTATTAATTAATTTTAATGCATATTTATCACATAAATATCATTTTATAAATTAATTAAATTACATCCAACAAATTGACTAATGATACTTGATCATATAAATAAAATGGGTCATATAATTATAACTCACAACATCTTGTAATTATAATCAACCATTCATTCTTATCTCTATTGTTTCTCAAACAATAATCAATTTTAGTAACAAAGCATTTTTATTACTAAAATAAATCTTATTTAATCCCATTACAATATGATATCAATATTCTCACTCACAAGTAAATTGTTCACTTTTAAGGATTTGATCACTTTGTATCGTCATACAATTAATCAATTTATCCATTAAGGGAATTGTCCTTTAGGTGTGACCTTAAGGGATCAACTGACTACCACCGTCACACGACAGTAATGTCAAACTCTAGTCAGCCAATCATTACCGATTAATGACGATTAGTTGATTATAAATAATAAATCATCCCTCACGTATTCTTTATTTGAGATTTAAATATGTGATCAATATGATCGACAATTGTGATCGCATTATTGTCGGGGACACTTACTCCAACAATTTCCCACTTGTCCTCGACAAGTGTGCGTCACCAATTCTCTTGTCCTATTACTATCTCCCACTCAATTCAAGGTGTCTTTCGGGTCGTACTTGCAAGTGATCATATCGAGAGTGGTTTCCTCGATCTGGAGAATAACTGATTGACCGGAGTTATCTAGCATAGATACCATCCGAGCGTGGCCACGCATTTCCAGTTCATTACTCCTCGAGTGGCCCTGAGATATTATTTTAACCCTGACAAGGGGGTGGACAATTCCTATCGCACTTATTCCCTTCGACTAGCCACAGCCATCATAACCCAAAATATGCCCATTTGACCCCATTTACGAAGGTCGTAGTAACACAAATCAAAGTTAATCTGAAACTGCGCCACCTTAGGCGAACAGTCTTTAATCAAAATAATCGACTCATTAGAATACTATAGTAGCTCTCGCCACGACCAGGCTATATAAATTTGCCAGAACTCTATAAGCGGTCACTGCCCGACAAAGTGTTCTTAACAGTCTGCCTATGTGATCGACTAGTCATCTCACATGACTGTATGGCACTGAAATTGCCATCAATCGCATCACACTCTAGTCACTTCGAAACGTCACTTCATACAAGTCACTATGGGCGAATACTATGTTAATCCGAGTTCACTTTAACGGGGTTCAATTGTCTCTACAACCCGTTTGGATGTAACAAAGTATAAAAGGAGTTTTTTAGATTTAAAAACTCGAATCGACAAATGTGATTATCACATATGAAGAGTCAATACCTGATTACTACTTCATATTTTTATAATCCATTTTCATCTTATATGTAGTTGTTCATCTCAATGCAATTGAAATGACATATGACATGACTTATCATGTTAAGCCTATGAGAAGGCTTTGGTTAGTAGGTTTTATCAACTTCTTGTACCTAACTCAACCTTACTACATACTCGTTTTCCTTTGTAACGTATACATTTGCATTACAAAACTTTCTGAGTACATGTCTAGATCCAACCTAGACATATGCCATCTAGCCTTAGAACAGCTCCCACTGTTTTCACAGTGTGCGGGACTCATCCTTCTTGCACATCTCATGATTGCAAGTGTACTCAATTTCCGTTGTAAATATCTCTCATTGTTCTTTATTGCCTAGAACGATTCTAGCAAATCTATTTCTTAAATAACATAGCCACAATGGTTCCTAAACCATCCTAATGTGTTTTGATTATGGTTTTGTCGGAAACCATGCGCAATCTCAATTGTCAATTGTCATTTGTGTAACACCCTTACACAAAATTGCATCAAAACACTTTGCTTTACATCCTTAATGCTTCTGCAAGCACTTAAGGGTAATCTTTATGGCTTACTTGGTAACTATTACTTAAATTCGATTTTGAAACAATTCATCATACTCAAAGTATATGAAGTGTTGTACATCATTACTCATTTAATTGATCCGGCAGCAGAAGCAAAGGGAATCAATCAAACATGTTCAACTCGATTGAACTAATCAAGAATCTTATCAACATAAGACTTCTTATTTGATGCTAATATCATGTAGATTTATCTCCATAAATCCGGATATTAAAGATGTATTATAATACTCCATAAGTGTCAAATCATTCCCAATGATCAATATGTCATCCACATATAAGACTAAGTAAAATTTCCGTAACTCCCACTAAACTTCATGTATAAACACAACTTCTCAACCTATTGAGAAAAGTTTTATAACATGATCAAAAACATTGATTCCACCTCATTGATGTCCTACTTAAGACCCTCTCTTAAGTTTCGCATTCTCTTAGGATTTCAAGAATCTACAAAACTCAAGACATGTATTGAATACATTCCTTCTAATTTAAGAAGTGGGTTTTAGATTCACTTGTTATATGTATATCATCATACTGAAACACAATCCCTAAGAAGATCCAAATAGACTTAAGCATTTCAACTAGTGAAAAACCCTTTGCAACCAATCAAGCTTTGATATCTAACAATTCACTTGGAATTTATTTCGGATTTTCATGGCTCTAAGCGTTGTATTGAGTTGTGACTTAAACACTCTCATGTAAGTCATGAATTCACATTACTTTCCAGAAGTAACTTGAATCAAACAATTTCTTTGTAAGTTGTAAGCTCTTTACTTTCTTAAAAGTAACACTAATTCATCATCTTCAACAAGTGATGACTTTAACCTCCTAGGTTTTGAAGAAACAACGTTTTATACAAAACGTCTCATGTAGCCAAGAAAGACCTTAACCTCCTAGGTTTTGAAGAAACAACGTTTTATACAAAATGTCTCATGTAGCCAAGAAAGACCAGTTTCTTGCGACATAACATTCTTTGTGGCTCTTTGAATATTTTCTCCCACTCTGTTTTCTAGAAATAAACTTGTATTCTAGAAAGACAGCTTTACGAGCCACAAACTCGTTGTACTCGTGATTATAGGAAGGAAAAAATGAGCATTTGTTTCTTGTGAAAACTTACAAGCATGGTACCCTACCATCTCATATCTCATATGATTCGTTTTAGATTTAGTGGAAAAATAATTTAGACAAAATGATAAAATCCCCAAAAG
This sequence comes from Silene latifolia, assembly GCF_048544455.1. Classification (NCBI taxonomy): domain Eukaryota; kingdom Viridiplantae; phylum Streptophyta; class Magnoliopsida; order Caryophyllales; family Caryophyllaceae; genus Silene; species Silene latifolia. The sequence continues at coordinate 2,475,349 of NW_027413827.1, read as the reverse complement.
GATCAAGTAGCTCAAAGTAACTTGATTGAAGTCCAAACCATATCGAATAGCGTTTGATTTCTTTAACCAACCACACATTATCCCATAATATGTGCTAAGAGAGATTAACTTGTGATACTATATCACATTTTCTTTGGCTTATATCAAAGTCTTCGCTTTGATAATCCCATCACAACTAAATCGTGATTCTTTGAACTCTTTGAACTTCTTCAAAGATTTCTCTATTTACCTTATTAAGTGAACACATTAGTGTCAACTTAAATCGTTGGTAAAAGAAAATGATCAACCTATTTTTGGATCAATGATTTACAACCTCGATCTCCTTTTCAACCAAAAGGCACGAGACATCTTGCTTTGAATACAAGATACGCATATACCCTAAGATCTAATGGTTTCAAGAATACTCGATAACTCTTTGCGTTCATCATTCCAGAATTTAAGGTTTAATCTTGGGTTACCAACTTGAGTCTTGCATCATCTTCATGATATATCATTCTAGTTTGGTTTAGAATATAATCACCTTAATAATGGGCTAGCCATACATCAAATCATGGTGTATAGGGTCACAAAAGTGAAACCTCTTTTGTATCTTAACAAGTTTATATTCTTATTTAGAGTTTATGCACTTAATAGTCATAATTAAGTACAACTATAAACCCAAAACTGGATTGATTACACAATGACTCTATCTCTCAACATCATGGTTGCTAGTCGTCATATTCTAATCATCCTATGTATCAAATACAATGATGAAAACCTCCACTGGTTTCTAATATTGACGAAGTAGTACTAGCAAAACTTATGTTAATCAAATAAACATTTAAAGAAGAAGGTCCCATTAGATGTCCCATAACTAACTTGTTGATTCTTCAATAATTTGGGGTAGTTTCCTTTCTAGCGTCCAACAATTAAGACAATGGAAACTTTATCGGTCGGCATTGATAGGTTTAGTATCGTTATTCTCAATAACTTTACTTTTAACATTACCTTGTATTAATCCATTCTAATTTTACTTCTTTAAAACCTTATCCTTTTCTTAACGGTTTAAGAGAATGCTCCCACTTATTTCAATGAGTCTTTGCTAGGAGAAGCAAAAATGAAATTCATGAAGACTACTCTTCATTCGTTTGTTTAGTCTTAAAACTTTCATTGAAGTGGTTGAGGTATTTTGGTCAATTTTGATTTGAAACAAATCTAGTTACCAAAATGATGTAACGTTTCAAAGTACTTAACTCAATTAAGCATATGAGAAACAATTCATTGTAAGTAGATATGTTAGTCAAGGATAAAAAACCCTTTTGATCACGAATAACTTTTATCTATACTCTTCACAAGAGATCCTTACAATGGATAATACGAGGTTTTTTAGAAGAAAAATTCAAATTTTGTCTTTAGTTACGATGTTGTAATGGAAATTTGAATCAAAAATCGAAATGATATCGTATATGAATTGTGGTAAAGAAATAGAACAATATGATAACGGAATAGTGGAAAACTTAACAATTATCGTTTTATTAATACTTGTAAATAACAAGTAAAGCATTTACATAGTGACCTCTACCCAACTATGATAAATGATTCCAAAATCCAAATTCATATTAACTTGGGCACGGTGTGGCCGATTCATCCCTTATCAATATAACTCGGTGGATTAACTCTTTAATCGATTCTACTTTTAGAACTCTTGGTCGATAATATTACATTAACATTTATCTTTAGCCCAAAACACATCCGATAAGGGCACGGTGTGGCCGATTCATTCCTTATCAATACTTTTGTTGAGTTCAACCCAAATTTCGAATCAATGTGTCCATGATCCAAATCCATATCAACTTGGGCACGATGTAGCCGATTCATCCCCTATCAACATGAATTCGGTGGATAGACATTTATCACCCACTTCCCCTACGTAACAAGGTTTGTACTCCGGTGTGGCCGAGCGCACTCCCTCATGAAATAGGTTTTCATGGTTTCTACTTTTTGGTAAGGCTAAGTCTCAATTGTTTATTTTAGCGAGAGGTAATGTCAATTTATTATCTATCACGTTTTAAGTGAACTAAAGCGGTGAACTACGATAATTGTAATTGACACGGTCGATAAACTCGATTAAAATGCATGTTTTGTTATGGCGATTTAGCGATGCATGCAACATATAAATAAAATGCAAAGTATAAATAAAATCCTAGTATGGCCTTCCTAAAATAGTAAATCTAATAAACTATTACAAATTCGGAAACCAACTCCTTTGGTCCCTTGAACTTCGGTCTTGGCACACATTTCAAGGCAACACTTTCTTTAATGGATCGCCTTCTCGAGTGGCACCGTCTTCAAGGAACTCCGGAATAAATAAATTACATAACAAATTACATAATTTCCTGTTATACATTTGTAATTAAAATAAAAATAAATCTATTAAATTACAAAACGGTGACACGAGATCACAATAATTACAACCGAATCGATATTCCCATACATTTCGGGTAATACCAATTAAAACTAAGGCCATACTAAGTAAAATTACATAATTCAAAAATTACATAAAATTAAAATATGACAATCATAAATAAAATGCAGCATTATAATATGTATGAACATGCCCAATTTTATGCTAAATCGCCTTTAAAGAGCCAATATCGTATATTAATCGGTTTTTACGGATTTGCGTGATTTAACCTTTTAAAAATCACAATAATTACATAAAGTCATATTTATGTACAAGTTAATTACCCTAACCATCTTAGGACTCAAAATTAGTCTCCACTAACATTTGACAATAATTAACCTAGATTTCTTAATATTGTTCATAAATGGACCCAAAAATACAAAATTATGCTATAAACTTCAAATTAAATTATAAAAATTTCAAATAATTTTGAAATTTGAAATTTAAACTCATGAACATTTTGGAAAAATACCATGACACTCATAATGCTCAAAAACATAGGTTAAAAATTTCGAAAATTTATCGAGAAAAACAATGTTGCGGTTTATCGGATTTATCAATTATTGCCATAAAAATATGAGAAAAATTATTTTTATTAACTTTTCACTTTTAGATCTGAAATATATGATAAAATGCAATATGTGACATTTTTCCCTAGTCATGAAGTATGTTTTAGCATTTATACTAATTAAAGTCACTATTTATTTGATTTTTCATCAAAAATTCATAAATCATGCATAAATACTTCATTATAGCCAAATAATTTACACACATCTTGTAAAATTGCATGTGACAACATAGTAAATTTCCATGACCAGATTCGAAATATAACTCATATTAACCTATTTTCCCATTTAAATACGATTTTAACTTGAAAAATCCATATTTAGAGCATAACAACTCATTTTATTATGAAAATTTACAGGCCATCAGTAGATAATATATGTGAAAACATATCCAAAAACCACTAAAAAAATCGAAGTTTAGCTAATTTGCGTCCAAAAATGACATTTTTATCATAAAAATCACATTTTAATGCCAATATTATATAAAATGAACAATAAAATCCATAAATAAACCTAAATGTCCTAAAAATCACTTAGGACCAGAAACTTTTAACATACAAAATTATTTCATGATTTATCTTCATAAATCCTAAATAAGAAGTTTTATATGTTAATTAAATTAACTCGAAAAAACTAACCCGATTTTGCATACAACAACCGTGTTGCTCTGATACCACTTTTTTCAGATTAACTTTGATTTATGTTACTACGACCTTCGTAAATGGGGTCAAATGGGCATATTTTGGGTTATGGTGGCTGTGGCTAGTCGAAGGGAATAGTGCAATAGGAATTGTCCACCCCCTTGTCAGGGTTAAAACAATATCTCAGGGCCACTCGAGGAGTAATGAACTGGAAATGCGTGGCCACGCTCGGAAGGTATCTATGGTAGATAATTTCGGTCAATCATTTATTCTCCAGATCGAGGAAACCACTCTCGATGTGATCACTTGCAAGTACGACCTGAAAGACACCTTGCATTGAGTAGGAGATAGTAATATGACAAGAGAATTGGTGACGCACACTTGTCGAGGACAAGTGGGAGATTGTTGGAGTGTCCCCGACAATAATGCGATCACAATTGTCGATCATGATGATCACATATTTAAATCTCATTTTAAGAATACGTAAGGGATGATTCAATTTTATAGTCAACTAATCAACATTAATCGGTAATGATTGGCTTGCTAGAGTTTGACGTTGCTAGAGTTTGACGTTACTGTCGTGGGACGGCGGTGGTCAGTTGATCCCTTAAGGTCACACCTAAAGGATGATGCCCTAATCTGTAAAGTTGATTAATTGTATGACGATACAAGTTAATCAATTCCTTAAAATTGAACAATTCAATTTGAGAGAGAGAATATTGATATCTTATTATAATGGGATTAAATAATATTTATTTTAGTAATTGAAATATTTTATTACTAAAATTGTTTATTGTTTGTGAAACAATAGAGATGATAATGAATGGTTAATTATAATTATAAGATGTTGTGAATTATAATTAAATGACCCATTTTATTTATGTGATGAAGTATCACTAGTCAATTTGTTGAATGTAATTTAATTAATTTATAAAATGATATTTATGTGATAAATGTGCATTAAAATTAATTAATAACATGTAGCATACTACATGTGACATATTGTGTGACAAATGACAAATTGACAAAATAAAATGGTAGTCCATTTTATGGTACATGGACCGAAATAATGAGAGTGATGGGTGTTAGTGGGTGAATTATTTTATGAGATAAAATAAGCTAATGATGCCTAGTCTACACCTAGCCTTACATGCCTAAGGTTTTGATAAGAACAAAAGGAAAAGTGAAGGACAATATATTGGTCCTCATCCCTCCTTGAATCGTGACACCTCCTCCACTATTAGAGGACTTTTGTTCACTACTCATTTAATATACTTGTCCATTCAAAATACATGCAAACGTTTATGCATTATTCTTTCTTCTCTTTAAGCTTCATCTAAAATATGAGAAGATTCAATCAAAATTGTTCAATCAAATTACTAATATTATTAGTGTAATATATGAGTGTTAGTAATCAATTTTAAGGTAAACTACTAAACAAATATCTAGCACATATTATTTAGTAGAGATAAGGGATAATCTTGGGTGCAATCAAGAGGAGTGGCTTCTATACTTGAAGTCTTTGGAGGATCATCCTAACATATGGAAAGCTCAAGAACAAGTGTGGTAGGAGACCTTACTTGTGCCCATAAAGCGAAATATTCAATGTAAGGAACCGGTTTTCCTTTACACTTATTTATATGTTTTGCATGCATAAGATTCTTAAGTTTTTATGACTAAAACTTTAAAGGAAAATATATGATATTTAAAATATGATTTCCAACAAGTGGTATCAGAGCACTTGTTATTTAAAATATATGATATTTTAAATATTCGAAATACCGTGTTGCGCAGCGGAAGCGTGGTGGGCCCATAACCCACAGGTCCCAGGATCGAAACCTGGCTCTGATACCACTTGTTGGAAATCATATTTTAAATATCACATATTTTAGTTTAAAGTTTTAGTCATAAAAACTTAAAGATCTTATGCATGCAAAACAAATAAGAAGAGATAAGAAAATCGTTTTCTCACCATAAAAAATTCGGTCAAATGGGCACAAATAAAAGTCTCCTACCTTCACTTGTTCTTGAGCTTAATATGATGGATGATCTTCCAAGATCCCAAGAATAGAAATCATCCTTAGATTGCACCCAAGACTTACCCTTAAACTAGTATACTAATTAACTAGATTATTATATTAGTATCCTTAAAATGTATTCTAATGTTGTTATTATTACTACACTAGTAACCTTGTTATAATATTAGAATGGATGAACAATTTATTGTATTCTAAAACTTGTTTAGAGAGAAGTAGGAGAATATAGAACAAACTTTGCATGTGTTGTTGTATGAATGAAAAGGGTAGTAGAGAACAAATCTGTTAAGGGAGAAAAGAGGGGAAAACCGGTTGGGGGGCAAGGGCTAGGTGCCAAAATTGGCATCTTGCTTTTTACTTTTGGTCTTCTCAATATCTTAGGTGTGTAAGCTAGTGTGCACTAGCTATGATGATGTTTAATTTATCCCATAAAATAATGTCATCCTCACACACATAATACTCCCTCCATTCGGTCCATATGTCATAAAATGGACTACCATTTTATTTTGTCAATTGTCACACAATATGTCACATGTAGTATATTACATGTTATTAATTAATTTTAATGCATATTTATCACATAAATATCATTTTATAAATTAATTAAATTACATCCAACAAATTGACTAATGATACTTGATCATATAAATAAAATGGGTCATATAATTATATTTCACAACATCTTGTTACTATTATCAACCATTCATTCTTATCTCTATTGTTTCTCAAACAATAATCAATTTTAGTAACAAAGCATTTTATTACTAAAATAAATCTTATTTAATCCCATTACAATAAGATATCAATATTCTCACTCACAAGTAAATTGTTAACTTTTAAGGATTTGATCACTTTGTATCGTCATACAATTAATCAATTTATCCATTAAGGGAATTGTCCTTTAGGTGTGACCTTAAAGGATCAACTGACCACCACCGTCACACGACAGTAATGTCAAACTCTAGTCAGCCAATCATTACCGATTAATGACGATCAGTTGATTATAAATAATAAATCATCCCTCACGTATTCTTTATTTGAGATTTAAATATGTGATCAATATGATCGACAATTGTGATCGCATTATTGTCGGGGACACTTACTCCAACAGATTGATAGGCCGATGAGTACCAAGGTTCCCTATTTTGACATTCCCTACATGAAGAGTATATTTTAGCTCACAGATAGGAAAGATAAGGTTGGCTATTTGTGGAAGGTAAATGTGTACTTGTTCATTGATAGGGCAGTCGTATACCTATCAAATATAACCAACTGGCTCTAACTAATATAGCTAGGGAAGTCGGGTCGATCTCCACAGGGAGATGGGAAAATGTCGGCTTTAACTAAGTTCGTCACGGTAACCAATTTGGGGGTTTTGATTTGGTTGTTCTAAACTAAAGAGAAAAGGGCAAGAGAATAAAGATTAAGCAAATAAAGAAGAAGCAGCTAAGTCAGTCGGTTCACCATGATCATTCAGTCAAGCAATCTAGGTCGCAGGTAAATGCAAATATAGTCTATGGGGCAGTGAATATCTCCTTCCGGTCTCAATTCGCCCTAAAGCATAAATAGCTTAGCTTCTGCCCTCACTACGGTGCCCTATTGTTCGCTACGAGTCTCACCCTTTCCAACCTCCCGGTCCAGGTCAAGCCTTACTACGATAAAATGCCTAATTACGTCGACACATTTAGACAGAAACAATTAACAGAAGCGATTAACAACAATGACTACACAAGCATTAACCTAATAATTCAATTACTATCCCTTCATAATCATGGATTCCCTAGCCTTAGCAAAGGGGAATTAGTTACGTACCATCATTGAATCAACAACAACAATGCATAGATAATACGAATTAAACATGGTATTAATAAACAAGAGAAATCCGAGTAGGGCAATTGCAAAATAAGAGAAGAGAGAAAATAATAGCAATAAGATAAATAAAGATTATGATAAAGAATTAAAAGCAAGTATAGTACCGATTAAAAATCCGAATCCAAGTTCTAGAGTAGAATCGAGTAAAGAAAAGGGAAGCAGTGAGTAACATGAAGTGAGGAAGAGTTACGCAGTCTATTGTGTGATATATCACACAAAATTCTCTTCCTAAACCTAATCCAAACCTAATTACAAAAGCCCATACGAAAATAGGCGGAAAATCATAATTACAGGGACAAACCACTCGATCGAGTGGTATAAAACCGCTCGATTGAGTAACTATGCAGAAAACCCTTCGATCGAGTGGAAATAAACCACTCGATCGAGTAACTCTTTATAATGCCTTCTCGATCGAGTAATATTTATGCTCGATCCTGTGATCTTCAAGATATAAAGCATTCGATCGACTGGAAAAGTGGTCGATCGAGCTATTTTGGCACGTTAGGCACTATGACACCTTCCGAAATCAGCTCACGCGTCTTCAAAGTGATAGATTCCAAGCTCCGATTCCTTGTTCTCCATAAATGTATGCAAATGGGATGAGTTTGGGCTCGATTTATCTTCTTTTCGGTCCGTACCTGCAATTTGCACAAGACAAACCAAAGTAGACTATTCGGGGGTATTTGTAGCTAGATGCTACATGAAATAGTACAAAAATGCGTGTAAAAATGAGGTGAAAACCTTATATAAAATACACGCATCAAATCTCCCCAAACTAAACCTTTGGTTGTCCCCAAGCAAACTATGAATGTAACTAAGAATAAACAGTGGAACGGGACCAACGCATTAGCTACAAATCATCCGCCAAAACCAGTTTAACGCAACAACTAACAAAGTGGCAAATGATAAGTGCAAACGAATTAAATCAATGTCTCAAACTTTACTGAACCGTCGACCTTGCAAGACTCAAAGATATCGGACTCTCACGGGTCGCTCATCACTCAAATTTAGGCACAGGGTGAGTATATAAGTGAAAGATAGAAAGAAGTAAAGACACTCACCTAACTCGACCTTTAAGAACATGCATGCAGTTAACATGAATAAAGTCTCTACAACCGTACATATGCATTCCAACCAAACTAATGACCAAGAAACATGCCGAGGACTTTTATTTGGGTAAGTGAGGTAATGGGTAAGAAAGGGCTAAGACGAATTTGGAAATGTGGAGTTAATAGCCAAACTAGCAACACGGATCCAAATTAAATTATGAAACTGCATCCCGACTTCGTACTCAATACAACAATACAGAACGGTGCAAATTCGATGCACTCAACTCACAAAACACCATAAACTTGTCAACTCTCCATAAAATATAAATAAGACATGGGAGTGAAAATCATCTATACAATTTTTCATTTTTCGCATATGATTTTTCTTTCTTACTTCATTTTTCTTTTTCAACTCTTTTTTCCATTTTCAGACACCTTTTTTTTTTCCTTTTTCACCACATTTTCTTTCTTTCCATTCCCTTTGATTCTTCCATCAACTTCTGAAATCAGATATATAACCAAACTGCAGTAAAGCATTCCAAACAGCTACACATCACTAGCTCGGCTAGGGTAGGCAAAATTATAGGATGTAGCTAATAGGACAAGAAGGCAATTTGGCTATGTGAGGCTCATGGGTAGAAGGAAATAAAGGGAACTGCCTCTCCTAACATGTGTTACCATCCACAGACCGAATGCATACAAGTATTAAGAAAACTAGACTCATGCTTATGCAAATTGATGTTACATGCCTTACAGAGAGTACTACTCACATCCTAAATGAAACTGGTCATGAATGTCACCAGTTTATAAAGCTTTAACCTCAGAATGTATAGTAGCTTGCCAATATATTAGTCAAGTCTGTTCGTTCAGATAAGAGAGAAACAAAAACTCGTAGATTTTGCACATTATCATGCCAACTAAATGTCGAGAACATGCAAGGCAGAGGTAAGGATTCAATGTAGCGTCAAAGTTCAAACGTTCCGACTCAAATTAAACGTGAAAATTTTTGAATTTATGTGATTTTTTGAATTTAAAAACGACAATGCATGCGAAAATAAATAAACGTGCAAACGGAAATGCAAGAAAACATGCAGACACAGATATGGATGCATACCTCCCCAAATCAAACCGTACAATGCCCTCATTGTACCAAAAATAGGGAAAGAAATGCAAACTAAGGAGAAAAGGATAACTAGAGTCGGAATACTTACAACACGTCATGAAGAGGGACCTTCCCAAACCGACCATGAACATGGGAGGTCATAGGTAGTCACACAGTAGCTCAACAGAAAAACACTAGCAGCTGGAGAACGAAACAGCTCGATCGAGCACCTTAGGATGGATCGATCGAGTGATTTGGTGTCAATAATACTCGATCGAGTGAATAAATTACTCGATCGAGTGAACGTGGTATTGCAGCTTGTCGATCGAGTAGAAATGTTACTCGATCGAGAGAAACTCTTGGCAAAAGTGCTCGATCGAGTTGAAAAACCCCTCGATCGAGTAACTGCACCTGCAAAACACGCATAAGAAGCATATTGTAACACCCCGATTTATAAAGGAGCCTCTAGCAAGACATTCCCTAATAAACCGGACTGTTACCATCTCGGTTTCCCGAGGTAGTGAATAACAAATTAAACTCCAAGGCAAATTACATAATTTCTTTAACTTAATTTTTACAAAACCTCATTTACATCAAATTACAAAGAACTAACATAAATAAAAGTGAAAGTCTTCTGAATGATGATCTAGCTACTAAGTCTTCTGATCCAGTGTCTCACGCCCATCAAGCTCCCATCCTATCTCATAAACCTGTCAAGTATGCTCCCCAATATTTGGATCATCACAGGTGTTCACAAATACACAGGGTCAACCACGAGGTTGAGTAGGGAATACAATGAAACAACAAAATATGATATGCATGCTCCTTCGTCACCTCCATCTCCATCTCAACTCATATCTCATAACCTTAACGCCCTGCCATACCGATCCCCGGCAGACTATCAATCGACCGTCGTCGATATACCATTTCGCAATGAGGTTATCCAGGGCAGTGTCTGCGAACCCGCCTGGGCCTTATCACAACATCACATCGTATCACAACATCGTCACTACCACACCATCCTCCAACTCCAATGCATATGAAATGTTCAACAGTAATCAATGCAACACAATATGTATATCAATGAATGAAATCATGCCAGCTACCAAATGTTGTGATAACATACTCAACACGATCAATTCAGTCAACCACATTCCAGTATATGAATCATAACATAAATCAACAACCACGAAACAAGTCAATGTTCACAGCTTGGTCATATGAAACCCAACAAGTCAACACAATTTAACAACAACGCTGATAAGTCAAGTGTATTTCCCTACCTTTTTGCAATCCAAGCACACACAAGCAATAACTTATGATCCTTCACTTATCCATCACCTACATAATATAATTATGTATAATTACCACCTACTCAGTCAATTAATCATGCACATAACCTAGACTCATCATAACTTAATAGGAATATCAATTTAAAGAACAAACACGATTTTTCCTGATTTTCTTGCTCATGGCAGACTCGGTATAAAATGAATAACTAATTCCAGAAAATTCGAATTGATGCAAGGCCAATTGAATTGGAACCCCATGAGTCTTAGCTACAAATTATATCTAACGGGTTTTTCTCAAATTCCAAACTTATCAAGGGTTTTCAGACTGATTTCCAAAAACTGACAGAAACCATCGCATAAAAAGTTTTGATTCATAAAACAAGTTTAAAACATTATTTTTCAGAAATTCCAAATCTTATTATCATCTAGACTATACAAATATGATGTATGAAGAAGCCTCATAACTGAATCAACATAAAAATTAGGGTTTCAAATCATTTTCCACAACCAAATCAGATTCGCGGACTTTTCAGCGACATGTTCATAAATAATTTACCTAGGACAAACCATAAGGAATTTGACTACGAGATTTTATATGCATAAACTACACATCAAATAAACAGGACTCTCTTTTCAAACTTTTCGAAGAAGACGACTTTAAAACAGTATAAACAATGGAATGAAATCGACTTACAAAATGGGAAATCGAATTACGTTGAAATCGATGAGAAATCTTCAATCAATTGAAAGGCTCGACAATTGTTCTTCCTCTCCCTCTCTCTAGGTTTAGAAATGGTTTTATGAATGATAAAATGAAATTAGAAATGACTCAACTGTTAAAAATAAAAACCTTGGCCAAAACATAAAAGAAACCGTCAACTCGCTGAACCGGTTTACTCGGTCAAGTGCACTCGGCCGAGTAACACACACTCGACCGAGTACCAACCAAGTACTCGATCGAGTACTCCAACTAAAATACGGAGTATTACAATGTAAATGGGTAATACGATTCTTGACCCAAAAGACAAAATGTGATGTAACCCGACCCAACATATACGATATAAACCCGACTTAATAACATTCACGATATTACGATGCAACCAATATAAAATGTATAATAACTAATATATAATAATATCCGTTTACTCGATTATATAAAATACGGGGTATTACAGTCTTCCCCCCTTAAAATGAACTTCGTCCCGAAGTTCGCTCCAAAATACCGCCAAGAGCCTCTACGACAGCATACTCAACGCAGCATAATTGGAAACCATGAGAATGCTCTTTCAACATATCACCACGAATCATTCCATCATCCTACTACCGTCGTTCACCTCAAACTATCAGCACACCATACCAGTAGTTTAACTACACGCTTCTCTTACACATCAACCAACTAACAGAAATAGGACACAACATAGAGAACTCATTTGTATAGGTACCACACAACGAAACATCAACTTGATCAAAACCATAATCTATAAACAAGTGCAGCTTAACATTAAGATTTTACAATCCTACCCAACTAAAAACATGGTTACGTCCTCGTAACCTCTTTTCAACTTTCATATACGTAAGCAACAAAATCACCGGCAACAATATGTAACGGAAAAGAACACATGGTAAGAAATTTCGCAGTAACATTAAGGTCGAAAACAAGGTTTTATTATGGAATTAGCTGCTTGTCAACAAGTAACACTTATTACTTAGCGCATTCTTAACTTAAAACACAACATCAAACTAAAAGAACAACAAGGAAAGAGCCAAAGGTTTACACGGTTTCATAACAAACCGATTATGGTGTTACTAGTTCTAACATAACAGTCCTTAGATCGCGCTTAATCTGACTCTGGTGGCTTAGACTCAGGCGTTCCTTTCTTCTCCTATCTATCCCGGTCTATAACTCTTGGGTCCTTTCTAGGAAAGTATTTACTATAGATGCGCTCGTTATCATCGTCAAGCTCGCCAGTCCGCATCCCATCCCCTGTGACTTCTATGTCATTCCCTTCTTGGTTCACCTCCTCCCCAATGTCTGGTCTGGGTGGTTCAGTCGTACTTTCGGCATCAGGTACATTAGCATAAAATTCGTACCTCAGGTCGCCTGATATAAAGTCAAAGGTATGCTCGGGCGTAACGTCCTGTCCCGATCGCATAATTAGGGTCACGGCATAACCTCATGCAATGGGTGGACAGCTCTCTCATATAGAAGTGTTTTTGTCCTTTAGTATGCCGAGTCGGATAGAATCGATAAGGGTATACGCTCTTAACTGAGTATTAGTTAAGTACTCAGGGTGTCCATTATGGTCATACTTGTCCATGGCAGCACAAAGTTCCTCACAATGCTCATTGAAGTCAGCATCAAGTGACATGTAGCAGTCTCGCGGGTGTACATTGTAGGGATCCATCCTACAGAGTGGAAATCTAAACAAATTAGGACACAAGGGTGCTACCGCAGAAGGGTGTTAAGATAAAGGATTCATTCACGAGGTTTAAGTGTGCGAAAGTTATATAACAAGTTTTCAGAGTAGCTGTTGTAGTACCAAGGTTTTGGTCCACTCAAGATTATCACAGTTCGCATTATCTACCAGAGAACAACAACCTTAGAAAGATCAACCATAAGGATATACGTATACCAGCATACAATTTAACATTGACCCCACCAAATTCCTCTCCCAAGCCAAACTTATTACTAATTCCGAACAATTGATCCATATGCGCATTCATTCCGCCCTACTACTAACAATCACCAGGAGTATTACAACATGTGGTGCATATGCCCTACTTAAACACTTTGAAACCATAGAAAACATAACATGTAATCAAAACCATTTGACTCATCAAACATGCAACACGAATTAGTCAGTTTGCATGATATAAATTCTGAAAACATATTTCCCAATAAAAGTAACAACATATGATCCATGACAACAACAACATTACTTCCATATCACACATGTGTTTAACATTTTAGCAACCATATCGTTCAATTGTGTCCAGCAACTTAGTAACTCATTTTCAGCAAAACAAAATATATCGCATAAATGGCTTAAACATATACATTTGCCATCATATACTTTGTAGAACATTATCTATGATAAAGATTAGCAACTTGAACAACTTCTCTGATTTGCACGATTTGAATAATTAGGCAACTCGTAGGCTCAATTAAATGTAACTATAACGACTATCATTTAAACCAACGCGTATCATGTGAATCATCAAAGGGTTATCCCATTATAATTGCCAACATAGTTATCATAAGCAATCTTCATTAGAATATAATTGATAGCAACGACTCGAGAATATAGATATGTCAAATGTCATGCTACATCAAACAGTTTCCTTTATATCACGCCCATACAATTGCAAGAATCACTTTAGCATTTTATGACAATATAATAACGAGCATATCCAATAAGAAATAACAACACTGTTTATTATCATGTCATAGGTTTAGGTTCAACTGAAATAATTTAATGCGATGAAGGTAATAAATATAACTATGGGCACACAAACTCACATGAAAGACATTAGAACTCAGATGACATCCTACATGTGTGAACATTTAGACATACTCATTACTACCCTCCAGGTGTAAACATTTAAACATAATTATTATAAATATTCATGCGAGTATATTAGAACAATCAAGTTAACATTTAACGCCACCAACTTTACCAAGATATGACAATATAGTTTTATATTTATATATATCCGACCACTATACAGATATGATGAACACACCAGAGATATTACAACATGCCAAACATATATAAAGTATGCAAACAACTGGACTCGTATAAAATATTTCACCCTCGATTAAGAATCCAATTAAGCTATTCAATTTCACTCATACTATCATGCCAACAATGTTATCAACTAAACTTTAATTTTATCACTTGTTAAGATACCTAACTATTGAACATGCGTGCTACTATCATCATATAAAAACATTATAAGGTCACATTAATAAGGCTCATGAAATAACCAAACAATTGTATGAAAACTCAACATAGAACGCACATTTTACAAGTCATGATTCACGTTGTAACTTCCAAAGACCACGAACAATTAACCGTTCGATTAAAACTTGATTCATATTACTTTTATAAAATACGGAGAGTTAAATACATAGGGGAAAAAGAATTAGGTCTAAAGCACAAAAATTCCATTTTTATAGAATTTTACAACTCAGTTGGTCCAAACAAGTATGTGACAGCAATTGGTCCGAAACTTGGGTCAGTTTGCAAAACTTACCATTTAATATAGAAACATCAAGAATTTTCGTGGCTTATCAATTTGAAAACATATGAGAATCTTCTGATCGATGGAGTTGGAATTATGCAAAAATTATTAATACAATTTAAATGAGGATTTTTACAAAATCATTGGTCAAAATATCACTGGACAGGAACTTCCTGACCACAGCCCACTAAAATATTTATTACTCCTAATACGTATATCCTATAAGCATGAAACCAACGCCAAATGAACAGTAACTCACGAGGCTATCTCTCATAAAATTGTCATCCATAGCCAACAAACAGAAAAGAAATGGCAGTAAGGTCAATTAAAGAGTAAAATCAAACAAAACGAGTTTCAGCACTAGGTCATTCTTTACTATGTTACAAGCTCTTATGAGCATACTATGTATACTAACCCATCCCAACTTAAATCTCACACTTTGTACTTACGTAAACATCTATCCCATAGAATCCCTTCGCATCTCGATCTACTTCTTACATCTAAATCACGATTGCTATGACTAGAAACATGCAACTCAATAGTGTTTCTGATTACTATCACAATACTATACTAGCATGGCTTCGGGATCACATAACCGCATATCGCTAGACATAATAGCACTATCAACACGTCATTCAACATCCATCTAGATAAATATCATCAATTCGCAATTATTTTCACGCTCACGATTACCACAATCCAACACTTCATTGTTTATCAATCTGAACACGAAAATTTATTTCTCATCTCCACGACATCATATGATCACGTCATCATTCATACAAAATACTTACCGTAACGTTGTCCTGCAGAATGGTTAGAATATATGGGTCTCAAGGTATACTTCAACTCGATTACATCCAAGGTTTTCCTTCTAACTACCCCATTCACTCAATTTCTCTCGGGTTACCTGGTTCAAAACTGAGAGGGCAAAAGAGTACGCATAAAGGGCGCCTTCTTAACCGCACTGTGAGCTCCTAGCAGTTTATTCCCAGGAGTTCATTTTATTTAGACACATCCTACGTTCATTGGGTTCATTGGTTTAGGCATGAGGATCGTTCGCTCTGATACCACTTTGTAACACCCCGATTTATAAAGGAGCCTCTAGCAAGACATTCCCTAATAAACCGGACTGTTACCATCTCGGTTTCCCGAGGTAGTGAATAACAAATTAAACTCCAAGGCAAATTACATAATTTCTTTAACTTAATTTTTACAAAACCTCATTTACATCAAATTACAAAGAACTAACATAAATAAAAGTGAAAGTCTTCTAAATGATGATCTAGCTACTAAGTCTTCTGATCCAGTGTCTCACGCCCATCAAGCTCCCATCCTATCTCATAAACCTGTCAAGTCTGCTCCCCAATATTTGGATCATCACAGGTGTTCACGAATAAACAGGGTCAACCACGAGGTTGAGTAGGGAATACAATGAAACAACAAAATATGATATGCATGCTCCTCCGTCACCTCCATCTCCATCTCAACTCATATCTCATAACCCGGAACGCCCACCATACCGATCCCCGGAGACTATCAATCGACCGTCGTCGATATACCGGCCGCGGTGAGGTTATCCGGGCGAGTCTGCAGAACCCGCCTGGGCCTTATCACAACATCACATCGTATCACAACATCGTCACTACCACACCATCCTCCAACTCCAATGCATATGAAATGTTCAACAGTAATCAATGCAACACAATATGTATATCAATGAATGAAATCATGCCAGCTACCAAATGTTGTGATAACATACTCAACACGATCAATTGATCAACCACATTCCAAAGATATGAATCATAACATAAATCAACAACCACGAAACAAGTCAATGTTCACAGCTTGGTCATATGAAACGCAACAAGTCAACACAATTTAACAACAACGCTGATAAGTCAAGTGTATTTCCCTACCTTTTCGCAATCCAAGCACACACAAGCAATCACTTATGATCCTTCACTTATACATCACCTACATAACATAATTATGTATAATTACCACCTACTCAGTCAATTAATCATGCACATAACCTAGACTCATCATAACTTAATAGGAATATCAATTTAAAGAACAAACACGACTTTTCCTGATTTTCCTGCTCATGGCAGACTCGGTATAAAATGAATAACTAATTCCAGAAAATTCGAATTGATGCAAGGCCAATTCAATTGGAACCCCATGAGTCTTAGCTACAAATTATATCGAACGTGTTTTTCTCAAATTCGAAACTTATCAAGGGTTTTCAGACTGATTTCCAAAAACTGACAGAAACCGTCGCATAAAAAGTATTGATCCATAAAATGAGTTTAAAACATTATTTTTCAGAAATTCCAAATCCCATTATCATCTAGACTATACACATATGATGTATGAAGAAGCCTCATAACTGAATCGACATAAAAATTAGGGTTTCAAATCATTTTCCACAACCAAATCAGATTCGCGGACTTTTCAGCGACATGTTCATAAATAATTTACCTAGGACAAACCATAAGGAATTTGACTACGAGATTTTATATGCATAAACTAGACATAAAATAAACAGGACTCTCTTTTCAAACTTTTCGAAGAAGACGACTTTAAAACAGTATAAACAATGGAATGAAATCGACTTACAAACTGGGAAATCGAATTAGGTTGAAATCGATGAGAAATCTTCAATCAATTGAAAGGCTCGACAATTGTTCTTCCTCTCCCTCTCTCTAGGTTTAGAAATGGTTTTATGAATGATAAAATGAAATTAGAAATGACTCAACTGTTAAAAATAAAAACCTTGGCCAAAACATAAAAGAAACCGTCAACTCGCTTGAACCGGTTTAATTACTCGGTCAAGTGCACTCGCCGAGTAACACACACTCGACCGAGTACCAACCAAGTACTCGACCGAGTACTCCAACTAAAATACGGAGTATTACAATGTAAATGGGTAATACGATTCTTGACCAAAAAGACAAAATGTGATGTAACCCGACTCAACATATACGATATAAACCCGACTTAATAACATTCACGATATTACGATGCAACCAATATAAAATGTATAATAACTAATATATAATAATATCCGTTTACTCGATTATATAAAATACGGGGTATTACACATATGGAATTTAGAGAAAGCATCGTTCAGCGTTTAAAGTTCAACAAAAAGCTAAAGGTAAAGAAATAGTTCAACAAAAAAAATAAAAAAATAAAAAATAAAACAATCCTGTTTGCCTCCCGGAAAGCGCAAGTTTATGAGGTCCCGCACGACCTTTCTAGCATCAATTAACTGGCGCATCAAGCTCGTCGAATTACTAGACTTCAACACGATTGTCTGCTTCATTTGGTTCGTGATAATGCTTCACATATTGCCCATTCACCTTGAACCGATTTCCTTCGGGACTTTCTAGCCGGACGGATCCAAATTTAGTAACAGCTGACACTGTATAAGGACCACTCCACCTGGACTTCAGCTTGTCAGGAAATAATCGCAGTCGAGCATTAAACAGCAACACCTTCTGCCCGATATGAAATTCCCGAGGTAGAATTATTTTGTCATGCCATCTCTTCGTCTTTTCCTTGTAAATGCGCGAGCTATCATAGGCATTAAGCCTAAACTCTTCCAATTCATCTAGCTGCAAAAGACGATTCTGACCACACAACTTAGGATCAAAGTTAAGCTCACGAATCGCCCACCAAGCCTTACATTCCAATTCAACAGGTAAATGACATGATTTCCCATAAACTAACCGATAAGGTGATGCACCGATCGGTGTCTTAAAGGCAGTTCTGTAGGCCCATAATGTGTCTTCCAATTTAATACTCCAGTCTTTCCGTGATTTAGAAACTACCTTAGACAAGATCTCTTTATTCTCGCGATTAGAGACCTCAACCTGACCACTGGTTTGGGGATGATACCCCAAACCACGCCGGTGTTGAACACCAACCTTAGACAGAATGGAAGTTAGTTTCTTTTATTTAAAGTGCATTCCCCCATCGCTAATGACGACCCTAGGGACACCAAATCGGGGAAATATGACCTTTTTGAACATCTTAATCACGGTCTTGGCATCACAATGGGGTGAGGCAATTGCCTCAACCCACTTCGACACATAATCGACAGCTACTAAAATACCTCTTACCTTTACTAGATGGGAACGGTCCTTGGAAATCAATGCCCCAGACATCAAAAACCTCGACCTCTAAGATACCATTTTGTGGCATCTCATGTCTCTTTGAAATGTTCCCTGATCGTTGGCAGGCATCACAAGCTGAAACAAAAACCATAACATCAGCAAACAAGGAAGACCAGTAAAAACCAGACTGAAGTACCTTAGCCACGGTGCGCGATGGCCCGTGGTGACCACTGTAGGGAGAGGAATGATAGCCTTCCAGGACTACTTTGGTATCCCACTGCGGAATACACCGTCTTTAGAGACCATCTGCACATTCCTTAAACAAATAAGGATCATCCCAGAAATACTGGTTAGCGTTATACAGAAAACGCTTCCTCTACTGATGAGAAAGGTCAGGCGGCAGCTTGCCACTAACAACGTAATTAGCTATATCTGCATACCAAGGTTCTTGGTTAACAATAAAAGACAATACAACAAATAAAGAATCATCAAGAAAAGACTCATCAATAGGTAAAGAATCTTCCCCCTCTTGTCGTGACAGTCGCGACAGATGATCAGCTACAACGTTCTCAGCTCCTTTCTTATCTTTTATCTGCAAATCAAACTCCTGAAGAAGGAGTATCCATCTCAATAGCCGTGGTTTAGCCTCCTTCTTAGCAAGGAGATGCCTCAGAGCTGCATGGTCAGTAAACAAGAACTTCTGACCCAATCAAATAAGAACGAAATTTCTCTAAGGCATAAACTACAGCTAGCAGCTCTTTTTCAGTGGTGGTGTACTTTACTTGAGCCTCATCCAGAGTTCGGCTCGCATAGTAGATTGCATTTAAAGCTTTGTCTTTCCTTTGGCCTAACACCGCTCCTAATGCATAGTCACTGGCATCACACATTATCTCGAACGGCAAAACCCAATAGGGAGGCTGTATGATCGGCGCAGATACCAAAGCCTGCTTTAACCTGTTAAAAGCAGAAGACACTGGTCAGTAAATACAAAAGGGGTATCCTTAAGTAGCAGCTGTGTGAGTGGCTTAGCAATTTTTGAAAAATCCTTTATAAACCGACGATAAAAGCCGGCGTGACCAAGGAAACCTCACACTCCTTTAACATTAACAGGAGGAGGTAGTTGCTGAATCACTTCCACTTTTGCGTTATCAACTTCTATTCCCCTATCAGAAACCAAGTGCCCTAAAACAACTCCCTCGTTGACCATGAAATGGCACTTCTCCCAGTTAAGCACGAGATTAATCTCAATGCAGCGCTGCAACACCTTATCAAGGTTAGACAGACAGTTAGAAAAATCACTTCCATAAACACTAAAATCGTCCATGAAAACTTCCATAATAGACTCAATATACTATGAGAATATCCCCATCATACACCTTTGGAAGGTGGCAGGGGCATTACATAAACAAAAAGGCATCCTGCGATAAGCAAACACGCCCTGAGGACAAGTAAAAGTAGTCTTAGCTTGATCATCTAGGTGAATAGGGATCTGAAAGAACCCTGAATACCCGTCTAAATAGCAGAAAAACTTATGAGAAGCTAACCTTTCTACCATCTGATCAATAAAGGGAAGGGGAAAGTGATCTTTCTTGGTGGCGGCATTCAGCTGTCTGTAATCTATACACATCCGCCAACCAGTCACTACTCTAGTGGGTATTAACTCATTTTTGTCATTCCTAACCACGGTAGTCCCTCCTTTCTTAGGGACCACCTGCACTGGACTCACCCATTTAGAATGACCAACAGAATAGATAATACCTGCGTCGAGCAGCTTCATTACCTCAGCCATCACAACATCTTGCATCTTCTGATTCAGCCGGCGCTGATCCTGTCCGCAAGGTTTGTGATCTTCCTCCAGCTCTATCCTGTACATACAAATATCAGGACTAATCCCCTTGATATCGTCCAAGGAATAACCCAAAGCTTTCCTGTTTTTCTTAAGCACAGCTAACAAGGAAGTCAGCAGATCATTATAAAGCTTAACACTAACAATGACTGGATATTGCTCAGTATCATCTAAGAAAACATATTTTAGATGAGAGGGAAGAGGCTTACGCTCAGGTACCTTTACCTCAATGGAGCAAAGGGTACGGATCATCTGTTCCACTTGCTCTCCCTCAGCGTCGGTGAGTTCACGCTCATCTAAATCATATTTAAGCAAATCCAACACAGCGTCATCATCATCTAGGTTATCTGCACACTCATCCAAAAGCATAAGAGCCTCTACTGGGTCCTTTATAAAAGAACCCAACCAGAAGTCATAAATAGACTCGTCAATAATATCAACAGAATAACATGTGTCCTCTAACATTGGCCGAGCCAAAGTACTAGGCAAACTGAAGGTGATCGCGTCATCCCCTCTTGCAAGAGTCAAACGCCCTTGTTTGACATCAATAATGGCCCCAGCTGTACAAAGGAACGGTCTTCCTAATATAATTGGGGTCTGGGTGTCCTCAGCTATGTCTAGAACGATAAAATCTACTGGTATAAAGAGCTTGCGTATTTTCACAGGCACGTCCTCTAAGACACCCAAGGGTCGCCTAACAGATTTATCACCCATCTGTAGGGTAATGTTAGTCAATTTAAGGTGACCCATATTCAATATCTTGCAGATAGATAGGGGCATGACACTGACACTGGCTCCTAAATCACAAAGAGCCTTATCAATTACCTCATTGCCTATAATACAGGTAATAGAGAAGCTACTCGGGTCCTTCATTTTAGGTGGAGCCTTATTTAAAAGTAAATTACTAGACTCTTCCAAAAATGAAACGGTCTCAAATTCACTTACTCTCTCTTACGCGTCACAATATCTTTCATGAATTTAGCGTAAGTAGGTACCTGGTGTTGGAATATGTGTCCTCCGACAATAATGCGATCACAATTGTCGATCATGATGATCACATGTTTAAATCTCATTTTTAAGAATACGTAAGGGATGATTCATTTTATAGTCAACTGATCAACATTAATCGGTAACAATTGGCTAGCTAGAGTTTGACGTTACTGTCATGGGACGGTGGTGGTCAGTTGATCCCTTAAGGTCACACCTAAGGGATGATGCCCTTATCCGTAAAGTTGATTAATTGTATGACGATACAAGTTAATCAATTCCTTAAAATTGAACAATTCAATTTGCGAGAGAGAATATTGATATCTTATTGTAATGGGTTTAAATAAGATTTATTTTAGTAATTAAAATACTTTATTACTAAAATTGTTTATTGTTTGTGAAACAATAAAGATAAGAATGAATGGTTAATTATAATTACAAGATGTTGTGAATTATAATTATATGACCCATTTTATTTATGTGATCAAGTATCACTAGTCAATTTGTTGTATGTAATTTAATTAATCTATAAAATGAAATTTATGTGATAAATATGCATTAAATTAATTAATAACATGTATCATACTACATGTGACATATTGTGTGACAAATGACAAATTGACAAAATAAAATGGTAGTCCATTTTATGTAGATGGACCGAAATATGGAAGGAGTGTTAGTGGGTTTTGGTTGTTTTATTTTTTTTGATAAAATGGCATGATGATGCCTACCTACAACTAGCCTTACACCTACTCTTACACATCTATTTTCTTGTGAAGACAAAAAGTGAAAAGTAGATGCCCTATTTTTGATACTCCAACCGTGAACCCTCCATGATGAAGATAATTAGTTCTTTTATTTTTCATTATAATATCACATGCAAAAAGTTCATGAATTATTCTCTATTCTCTCTTTAATCTTCATCAAAACATGAGATTTTTGATTCAAATTGTTCATAAAAGATTACTAAAATTATTAGTGTAATATATGAGTGTTAGTAATCAATTATAAGGTAAACTACTAAACTAATATCTAGCTAATATTATTTAGTGGGGATAAGGGATAATCTTGGGTGCAATCAAGACGAGAATCTCTACTTTGGGATTTTTGGAGGATCATCCTTATATTCTTTGTAGCTCAAGAACTAGTAAGAAGGAGATCTTACTTGTGCCCACAAAACCGAAATCATATAGTAAGAATAATGATTTCTTCTCTACTTTTGTTCATGTTTGCATGCATAAGATCTAGAATTTATTTTATGACTAAATAAGTTGATTCATATATGAATATGTAAATTAATGAGATTAATAATTTCTAACACCTGGGTAATAATTTCAGTAAAAGGGACAGTTACCTGGAGGTTCTTAACAACGTCCACAAACTTACCGTACTGTCGCTCAACCTTTGCGTCCTTCAGACGACCTGGAAAGGGTACTCTGGTAGCAAAGAGTGGACCCGCGACTTTCTCTTTACCTTTATCAGTGCGTGACGTCTTCACAGCAGGGGAAGATGACACGGTAGCGGAATTAGATGTCAAAATTGGGTCTCCGCTGGTTCTGGCACTCGATCGAACACCTTCTTCACTCGATCGAGTGGTTTTATCTTGGAAATTACTCGATCGAGTTGTTTGAACCACTCGATCGAGCTCTTCTATTTCAGGCTTACTCGATCGACCATCTTTTTCACTCGATCGAGTGACTTCTTCTGCCATATCACTCGATCGAGAGGAATTTACACTCGATCGACCATCTATAAATTGGGCACCTCTCGATCGAGTAAGGTTATCACTCGATCGAGTACCTGGATCGATTATTTCACTCGATCGAGTAGAAATTTCACTCGATCGAGTGTCTGGACAACATGCAGCAAGGATATCGTCCAGAAACTTGTCCAAATCATCTTTCGGGGTATTATCAGCTGTCACAACCACGTCTTCTGGTAATTTTGGCCCCTTATAAGCAAGGCCACTTCGAAGATTTATTGCATTGATTGGGTCGCACGACGGTGGATGATTACCTTGGTTTTTCGCGAGCGTTAACTACGCGAATTGTTCTCTTAACTCCACGATAGCGGTATCATCCTTGTTGCATTTCTCCCCAAACTGTTGTGTTAAGTTCAAAACCAAGGATTTCAGTTCGGCGATCTCCCCATTTGTAGAAGAGGGGTCTGGTTGCGGTATTTGCCTAGATAGAGTAGAAAAATTCGTCATCTCTTCATATAATTGAGAAAAAGAAACTCCTTGCTTGTATTTCT
Source organism: Silene latifolia (assembly GCF_048544455.1). Lineage (NCBI taxonomy): Eukaryota > Viridiplantae > Streptophyta > Magnoliopsida > Caryophyllales > Caryophyllaceae > Silene > Silene latifolia. The sequence continues at coordinate 2,450,893 of NW_027413827.1, read as the reverse complement.
GATAAGCAAGGACGCGCTCTATTCTCGCCATACAACCAATAGGGTCATGCCCCTCCATGCCGCATCTACCGCATATCTCCACATACTCAGTAATAGCACAAACTTATGCATGCTTACCCATAGTCTCCGTAATCTCCGCACTACCTAGACTTTTGCTAGGACTTGCCACCTCAGCTGCCACCAACTCGTTAACTTGCCCACTTCTTCAGGGATTTCCATATTCGGCAACATAGATGGCCATCTTCTCAATAAGATGCCACCCTTGATCATCCTCTACATTCTTCGTGAATTTCCCCTTAGCTACATTATCGAGGATAGTTCTCTGGTCCGGATATAACCCGTTGAAGAATTGGGTACATAAGAACCAGCGCTTGAACCCGTGATGAGGCACAGAACGGACGAGCTTCTTGAACCTAGTCCAAGCCCCATTCAAGTCTTCAGTGGACAATTGCTCAAATGCAGTAATCTGAGCTCTCAACGCATTAGTGCGCTGTGGTGGAAAATATCGCCTGTAAAAGGCCAAGGCAAGGGAACTCCAGTCAGTTACGCCGGCTGCTTCCCTGTCTAAATCCGTCAACCATTCCCGGGCATCATCAGCTAAAGAGGAAGGAAAAAGAACTCCCTTCACTCTGTCTTGTGTCACCCCAGCAGCAGGAGGAATGGTAGAGTAGTACTCAGAAATGACTCTATATGCTCAAGCACGGATCTTCTTCTTGTGTACCCCCTCGAAGAGATTTCTCTCGACTCATCAGATGTAAGATGGGTGGATTCCAAAGGTTCCCGATTCAGTAGTGGGTAGTAGGAAACCTTTTGGGAGAGAATCCACCGTTGGCTCTGAATGGCTGGCTATATTAGGCATCATGGCAAAAAGTGTTTTACAAAGCAGAGCAGGTGCGACAATGTTCTCTTATAGAACAGATAACCTGCAAAACTAATTAAGAACTTTGCAAATATGAGATCAGTCTCAAGGAATAAAATCCTTGAGACGAGAGACAAACTTAAATAAAGAAAAAAAATTACGCCACCTCCCCGACAACGGCGCCAAAATTTGAGAGGCCAGTCGTATACCTATCAAATATAACCAACTAGCTCTAACTAATATAGCTAGGGAAGTCGGGTCGATCTCCACAGGGAGATGGGAAAATGTCGGCTTTAACTAAGTTCGTCACGGTAACCAATTTGGGGGTTTTGTTTTGGTTGTTCTAAACTAAAGAGAAAAAGGCAAGAGAATAAAGATTAAGCAAATAAAGAAGAAGCAGCTAAGACAGTCGGTTCATCATGATCATTCAGTCAAGCAATCAAGGTCTCAGGTCAATGCAAATATAGTCTTTGGGGCAGTGAATATCTCCTTCCGGTCTCAATTCGCCCTAAAGCACAAATAGCTTAGCTTCCGCCCTCACTACGATGCCCTAATGTTTGCTATGAGTCTCACCCTTTCCAACCTCCCGGTCCAGGTTAAGGCTTACTACGATAAAATGCCTAATTGCGTCGACTCAATTAGACAGAAACAATTAATAGAAGCGATTAACAACAATGACTACACAAGCATTAACCTAATAATTCAATTACTATCCCTTCATAATCATGGATTCCCTAGCCTTAGCAAAGGGGAATTAGCTACATGGTATTAATAAACAAGAGAAATCCGAGTAGGGCAATTGCAAAATAAGAGAAGAGAGAAAATAATAGCAATAAGATAAATAAAGATTATGATAAAGAATTAAAAGGAAGTATAGTACCGATTACTGTTGGAATATGTGTCCTCCGACAATAATGCGATCACAATTGTCGATCATATTGATCACATGTTTAAATCTCATTTTAAGAATACATGTGGGATGTAATATTTTACAATCAACTGGTCCACACATATCGGTAATGATTGGCTGACTAGAGTTTGACATTACTGTCGTGCGACGGTGGTGATCAGTTGATCCCCTTAGGTCATACCTATAGGGAAATACTCTTATTTGATTATTTAATTAATCGTATGCCGATACGAGTTAATTAAATTGCTTAAAAATTGACGGATGATTTTGTGAGTAAAATTAACGTGTCTTATTGTAATTCGATTATATTAGATACGGTCTAAGTAATTGAATTGTTTAATTACTTAGATAAAATTATTGTTTACGAAACAATTGAAACTGAATGAATGATTTATTATAAATACAAGACGTTGTGATTTATAATGGGTAAACCGTTTTGGTACAAGTAATTATGAATTACTAAGGCGATTTTGTACATGACGTATTTTTTATTAATACGTTGATTTTTAACATGTTAAAAATACATTACAATTTCACATGTCTAGTAACATGTCACATATGTCACAATTGACAAAATGACAAAATAAAGTGGACCATCCATTTTATGTTATAAGTACCGAAATGGTGGAGGGAGTATTATGTTTTAAATTGTGTTAATTGTTTGAGTGGAAAACAAAATGATTGCATACCTATTTTTAGCCATGCAAGTCTATTTTTCTTGGGAAGAAAATGAGCCCATGCATTGGCTCTCCTCCACCCTCTTAACCGGTTTTCAAGAGCATCATAAAGGGTTTTTCCTCTAATTTTATTCATTCACAATTTGAAAATATTTTCTAGTGTAAGAAAATAGAAAATACTCTCTACATCTTATGTAAAATTAGATAGTTAAAATCTCCAAAAATCCTCGCTCTTGAACCGAAATTTCAAGAGCAAAAATAACATTTTGTGTCAAATTTAAGTATGATTAATATTATTACTAGATCAAAATAATATTAGTTATTATGAGTTTTCCTTGGGTATATGCTTTTGGGAGAGATTCTATACTTGAATCTTTGTTCATCCATTATTTGGAATGCTCAAGAACTAACAAGAAGGAGATCTTGTTGGTGCCCTTATAATCCAAAAATCATATGGTGAGAAAACGATTTCTTTACTTATCTATTTTAGTTTGCATGCATAAGATTTGTAATTAATTTTATGACTAAATTAATTATAACATATATGAATATGTTAAGTAATGAGATATAGATTTCCAACAAGCGGTATCAGAGCCTTAGGTTGTTTGCATGCAAATCGGTTATAGTTTTTCCGAGTTATACGATTAACATATAAAACTTATAAATTTGTGCTATTATGATATATCACGAAATAAATTTTGCATGTTAAATTTTATGATCCTAAAATGTATTTAGGATATTTTGGTTAATTTATGGATTTTTATTGTTCATTTTATATAATAATGGCATTAAAAATGTGATTTTATGATTAAAATGTCATTTTCAGACTAAAATTAGCTAAACTTCGAATTTTTCAGTGGTTTTTGGATATGTTTTCACATATATTATTTTTAGATGACCTGTAAATTTTCAAAATTTTTGGAGTTTTTATGCTCGAAATATTGATTTTTCATGATAAACATCGAATGTAAATGAAAAATAGGTTAATATGAGAAATATTTCGAATATGGTCATATAAATTTAGTATGTTGTCACATGAAATTTTACAAGATGTGTGTAAAATAATAGGCTATAATTAAGTCCTTATGCATGATTTATGAATTTTTGATGAAAAATAGCATTAATAGTGATTTTAATTAGTGAATAATTACTAAAACCTACTTCATGACTAAGGAAAAACGTCACATGTTGAATTTTATTACCTATTTCAGATCTAAAATTGAAAAGTTGATAAATATAATTTTTCTCATATTTTTATGATCATATTTGATAAATCCGGTAAATCGCAACATAGTTTTTCCTTGATAATTTTCGAAATTTTTAACCTAAGTTTTTTTGAACATTATGAGTGTCATGGTATTTTTCCAGAATTTTCATGAGTTTAAAATTTTAAGTTTTGAATTTATTTGAAATTTTTATGATTTATTTGGAGTTTATGGCATTTTATTGTAATTTTGAGTCCATTAATGAACAATTTTTAAGTAATATAAGTTAACTATAGTCAATATGTTAGTGGAGACTAATTTTGAGTCCTAAGTTAGTTAGGGTAATTAACTTGTGCATAAATATGATTTTATGTAATTTATTGTGATTTTAAAAGGTTGAATCACGCAAATCTGTAAAAACCGATTAATATACGATATCACCGTTTTGTAATTTAATGTGATCTCGTATCACCGTTTTGTAATTTAATAGATTTATTTTATTTTAATTACAAATTTATAATAGGAAATTATGTAATTTGTTATGTAATTTATTTATTCCGGAGTTCCTTGAAGACGGTGTCACTCATGAAGGCGATACATAAAGACGGTGTTACTTCGAGATGCGTGCCAAAACCGAAGTTCAAGGGACCAATAGAGTTGGTTTCCGAATATGTAATATTTAATTAGATTTTCTATTTTAGGAAGGCCATACTAGGATTTTATTTATGTTTTGCATTTTATTTATATGTTGCATGCATCGCTAAATCGCCATAACTAAAACATGCATTATCATTAAATCGAGTTTATCGACCGTGTCAATTACAATTATCGTAGTTCACCGCTTTAGTTCACTTAAAACGTGATAGATAATAAATTGACATGACCTCTCGCTAAAATAAACAATTGAGACTTAGCCTTACCAAAAAGTAGAAACCATGAAAACCTATTTCGCGAGGGAGTGCACTCGGCCACCCCGAGTTACAAACCTTGTTACGTAGGGGAAGTGGGTCATAAATGTCTAATCCACCGAATTCATGTTGATGAGGGTTTCATCGGCTACCCCGTGCCCAAGTTAATGTGAATTTGGATCATGGACACATTTATTCGAAATTTGGGTTGAACTCAATAAAAGTAATTGATAAGGGCTCTTTAACAAACTTTCTCTCTTTTTCGGAAAAAAAAAACACCATTTTTCCATGTATTTCTTCGCTACTTTGTTCTTCTACGGTTAATCCATGGCGAGAACTCGAGGCAGCATAGCGCGGAATCGTCCTCAAACTAGTACTTCTAAAGCTCCGATTACTTCCGATAGTTCAATTGTTGTCAATGGTGATGTTTCCATGGCGGAATTTCAAGCTCCCATGGAATTGGGGACAGTTAATGAGTTGATTTCTTCTGCGATAAAAGCGGCTGGTATCACTCGTTCTTCTCCTCTTTCTTCTAAGCTTTCTTCTGCTACAACTATTCCTCTGTCTACTACTTTGATTGAACCAAACCCTAATTCATCCTTGGATGATTTAGCGATTGATGGATCAAAGGTAGTTGATCTTTCGGAGAAATTGAGTGTTCTAGTGGATAATACTGTGGTTCCTTCGGTTTCGTTAATGTCTGCTCCTAAATTTCTGATGTTGTGGGTAAAACTCCTGTTAAAACTTGGTCTCATGCGGTCAAAACACCACAAAATTTGGGTATGAGCTTACATTTTTGTCAAAATAGTGTTGTTGCTTCTGAAATTGATATTAAGGAAACTGATTTTGTGGATGAACTCAAGATTTGGGAATTTACTTTAATGGGTCATGTGATTGGGGCAAAGCCGACTCTAAAAATTGTTCAAGACTTTGTTACAAAACATTGGGCAAAAATTGCCACCCCTGTAGTTCAATATTACAAAAAAGGGTGGTTCTCTTTTAGATTCTCTTCCCTGGAGGATATGAACAAAGTTCTAAGGCTTGGTCCTTGGATGATAGGTGGTAATTCTCTGATTCTTAAGGAATGGACTCCTACGTTTTCTGGTAATATGGAAAGGGTAGCAACTGTTCCTGTTTGGATCCTTTTCCCAGGTCTGGATCCTTACTTGTGGTCTGAAACTGTTCTCAGTAAGATTGCTAGTAAGGTTGGTAAGCCCTTTTTTGCAGACCCTGCAACCACCAACAAGGAAAAGCTTTCTTTTGCTCGTGTCTTGGTGGAAATTGATGTCTCTAGTGAGTTTATTGACTCTGTTGTCATCAATACTCCTTTTCTGGGTCAAATATCTCAGAAAGTGGTGTATGAGTGGGTTCCTTTTTACTGTTCTGGATGTGGTAAACTGGGGCATAAAATTGATACTTGTAAGTGGCATAAACCTAAGCCTATTTCTGAGAGCACATCTACTGTGCAACCAGAGGTTCAGACTGCTTCCATTCAGGTGCCCACTGTGGTGGAGGAGCAGTTGAATGAGGTTACTCAACCCTATAATGCAGACCCTTTCCTTGATGGTACTTTTACTGAAGTTTCTGCAGATGGTGTGACAAGGCTATCGCAACCCTATCAAAGATAAAACCTAACAGTCTGAACTAAAATGTAGTAGAGGCAGTCGAGTATCGAATCCACAGGGAGGTAATGTAATTATAGCTGTCTAATTCTAATCCTATGGTAACACTTTGGGGTTTGTTTGAGATTGGTTCTAAACTACGAAGTTTGAAAGGAAGAGAAATAAAATAAAGAGCAGTAAAGGCAATAAAATACGATTAAACTATCAAGAAGAGAGGGACATGTCGGGAATTCGGTTCACTACGGTAGTCCAATGACTCAGTTGTAAATGATTCAGACGAACTAGATGTGAGACGGATGTTAAAAGGTCCTTTCGGTCCACTTTCTATCCTAAAATACCACTAACTTAACTTTCGTTCTCATTAGGGTAGTCCACTGTTTATAGAAGGCCTATTTAGTCCAATCTTTCGATCCAGGATTAGTTTTAGCCAGATTAAAGGGTGACGTAGAAGCGTGCACTCAACTAGGTCGGAAATTACAGTTAAATTGCTGTAGTGACAGAGTCTCGTAATTAATTCGTCTAATTCATTCACTACATCGTCGTTTTTCTACCGCAGATCCCCTAATCCCAACATGAAGGGGGTTTAGCAACTCATATTCTTAATTAAACTAACAGCAAATAAAGTTCCAGCAGAAAACATAATGAAATAACAACAAATTGCAATAAGGAAAATTAGGGCAAAATGAATAGTAGCACAAACAAGAAATTAAAGCAACCAAATGATTATTATTAATAAAGGAAGAGAAGGAATTACAATCAATGCGAATCCGGCGTAAAGAACGACTGAATCCGAGCAATAATAATCCCAAAATAAAGTAGCAGTGAAGAGGAATAAAAGTAACGTAGTAAAAGTTTTCTACTGTCAAAGATAGAGTAAAAGATGACCCCAATTAACCTAGTAAAGCGTGCTTAAATAGCAAACAAAACAAGTTTATGCGAAATAAAACATCACGCGGGCTAATTAAAGCCCAAACCCATAAAAACCACTCGATCGAGTGGATTAAAACCACTCGATCGAGCAACTCTTAAGCAATTTCTACTCGATCGACCAGAAAGTCACTCGATCGAGTAGAGGGTCTTTGTGCAAGCTAAGGATCGAGTGGAAAACCACTCGATCGACCACCAGAGGGCATGAAAACCACTCGATCGACTTGTAAAAGAGCTCGATCGAGTACTTGACTTCATTTCAGCTCAAGTCCGCGCCTAATTGCCTCGTAATGCGTGCCACGACGCTTCCAAATGCAGTATCTCACTCTGGAATAATCCCGTCTTCTCTAAATGCATGCAAAAAGGACAAAAAAGGTTACGGTTCCACTACTTTCGCGTTCATTTCTACAAAACGGACAAAACGAACTAAAGTAGCATATTCGGGGCAAAATACCATAAAAATAGTATAGAAATGCATAGAAATACGTGCTGAAATAGGCTAAAAAGACTATACATTAGGCACGTATCAAATCTCCCCAAACCAAACCTTTACTCGCCCTCGAGTAAACTCAAAACTAAACTAATGGAACGGGAAAATAACTCAGAGCTAGCTTAACCTGTCTACTTGAACCGATTTAATGCAACAAAAATTAACAGTTAAAGCTAAGCAGTCAATACGCAAACGAATTATAAGCTGTTCAGAAATAAAGCTGACCTATCGACCTTGCAGGACCAACAAAACTGGACTCTCTCGTGGTCACTCTTCTCTCATGAAGCAAAGGGTGAATGTTATATGTAAAAGAGAGAAGAAAAGACAGTCACTCACCTAACTGCGACCTACATAGCATGCATGCAACAAAAATGAAAGACAATTCAAGTACTAATGCACACACTCCAACCAATAATGTCCGTCACAGCCGAGGGTTTTCAAATAATATGGGGATAGTGAGGTTCAGGTGAGAAAAGGCAAAACAAGTTATGGAAATGTGGAGGTAAAAGCGTCAAGCTAGTTCCTAACAGGACCATAATGAAACCATCCGGATCTCAACTGACTGAAAGACTAAGTACAAGTGCCCTTCATTTGGCACAAAACTCACTAGACTCAAAACATAATCTCCTCAAAAAATATGGGATAGAACGGAGGAGTCAGACGGTCACAAACTTCCCTTTTTTAAACACCGTCTGAAACAACTAACTGAAACAAAGCAACCCCTTTTCTATTGTACGTCTTCAAACATCTTCTCAACTCAGACAAGAAGGGCACAACTGTTTTCACATTCTTCTTTTTCTTTTTTTTTTTCCTTTTTCTTCCTTACGTTCCAGCCTTCTCTTTTTTTTTCATTTTTCATTTTTTTTTTCATTTTTTTTTTCTTTCTCACGTTTTTCTCTTTTTGTTTTTCTTTTTTTTTTCTTTCTTCCTCTATACTTACGCCAACTCCAAACCAGAAACACGGACCAAATTGCAAAGGAAAAATATACCGCAGAAGAACATACTAACTAGCTTGACTAGGCAGGCTTAGTTTGGGATGTAGCTAATGGGTCAAAAGGCAATTTTGGCTTATGTGGAGCTAAATGGGTGTAAAGTAATAAGAAAGGGAAATTTGCAAGACCCTCCCTGCATGTGACACCAGCCACAAACCCGAATATGTGCATTTGACAAGAAATTGAATGTCATAAATGTGCAAATGAGATGAACATGCTATGCAAGGAGTACTACTCAAAATTCCTAATGAACTGGTCATGAATGTCACCAGTTGTGGCTCTAAAAACTCAGAATTTTTAAGTAGTTTGCCAATTAATAGGTCAAGTCTAAACAGTCAGCTTATATTTGAACTGAAATTCGTAGATTATGCGTATGACAAAGCTAATAACTATCAATAAAAGTGCAAGGCTCAAGTAAAATGACAAGTTATAGTGCAATTTCATCACGAAAATCTACCGTTCCGACTCAACCTATATGCAGAAATAAACGTGAAATTTTTTGAATTTTTGAAATTTTCTAATTTTTCTTTTTTTTTTGGATTTTTGATGGAGAAAAAAAAAAACAATGCAAGCTGAAAAGTAAACGTGAATGCAAAACAAATGCAGATGCAGACTCAAAAGGATGCAATACCCTCCCCAAACCAAAACGGACAACGCCCTCGTTGTCCTCCAGCATACACCAGCAGAAATATGGGGGATCGGGAATATACAACCTATAAATAAAATAAAAGCAATAAATAAAGGAGACAAAATAAAAGAGTAAGAAAACATACAAAACACGAACTTCCCCAAACCAGCCAGAAAACTGGGGAAGTGAGTAGACCAGTAGCTACTCGTCGTCGTCGTCGCCATCTCCATCTCCCTCCCCCCGGTACAACGTGTCTCTCTCCTCCTCTCTCCTCTCCCGCTCCTCAGCGCGAGCTCTCTCCACCGCCACCTCTGGGTCCTCGCTCTCCTCCTCGTCTTCTGACACCGGGTACCCCTCAGCTGGGTACCGGAAGAAGGAAGGGTGTGGCCAACCCTCGGGGATCGGTCTATGTCTCCGCAAGTGGTACTCGTACAGAGGGTGTAGTGTCAAAGCTAAGTCCCTCTCCATACGAGCCTGACGCTCTGCAAGCTCAATCAACGGATCAGAATCGCGCCCCCTTGGTCCTGGACCGCGGGCGCTGCAAAGGGAGGAGGTGGTCTAAAAGTAGCCAGAAAGACCGGCTCAGTCTGAGTCTGGTCAGTGGGGGGTGGAGCAGGAGTAGGAGTAGTAGTAACAGTGGGAGTAGGGGTCGGATTGGGAGTAGTCGTGGAAGGCTGGGTACTCCCTGAAGGTGCGGACCCCTCTCCAGTCTCAACTCGCCGCTTCTTGGCGGCTGGTGAATCAGTAGGTGGGCGAGGCTGGAGTGGAAGGTAAAGTAGAGGCAAGGCATGCAGACGGTGGCCCTTTACCACTGTAGGTAAGGGCTCAAGACGGGGAGACTGTCGCAGGGTAAGTCGACAGACAAGGAGCCGTCAATCTTCCAAGTCTTGTGGTCTGGGGTCAGCCAATGCTGAGAGAGCATGGCATCCAGACTCAGTAACCTCTCTCCCGTGAGGTACTGTAGGTCACGTGGCCAGGTGGGGAGAAGGCAATGGGCAAGAATGGTGGCTATGCCACCGCAGGCAATGGTTCCCGTCTCCTTCTTCCCCTGGTCTGGAGGTACTGGGCGGTGAGGTAGGCAATGTTGAAGGTAAAAGGACCCTCACAGTCGACATTCAGGTAACCGCCCAGGATTGAGAGCTCGCGGTTCGTGATGTTGTTCGGCTCCTTTCGGCCGAAAATAGAGCTCACCATGAGTCTGAGAAAACAACGGATGGGGGGGTGGTGGACCTGGTGGAGCTTTCTCTCCTGGAAATGGGTCTGGGCCAAGTACCGCCAAACCTGTTTGTAAACCTTCCTCGAGTCTGATTTCACGCCCGAGGAGTTGAGGTCAAGTAAACTACCAAACTCTGCTAGAGGCAACTGAAAGGTCTGGTTAAATAACCGGAAGGAGACTGAACGACTGTTGGGGTTGGTCTCATGTGCGTCTGGGGAGAAGGTAAAAGAGCTGAGAAACTCGAGACTCGGCTCTAAGAAGGTGTGGCCCCTCATGGTAATGACACAGGCATCCCCGTGACCCGTAGCAAGGTACAGACTGACTCGTAAATACCGAGTTTCTCTAATGCCGATTTGTCTAAAAATCGGGAAGGCATATGCTCACACTTCAGCAGGTTATAAAATTTATCGCGGTGTAAAGCATTGACGAATAATACCTGCGGGTAGTCCGGGTTAGAGTCGAGGGAAGTGTCCCCTCGAACTCTGACTGTCTCAGTAGTAGAAGCGGAAGCAGCAGCTGTGGAAGTGACTGGGGCTGGAGTAGAGGCAACAGGAGCTGGCGTAGCTCTAGACCGTCTACGACCCCGACCTCCGTCTCTGGAACGCAAGGCAGCGGCCCGCTCTCGGACTGTGTAAAGGACTAAAGCAGCTCTGAAGGCAGCGTAGTAGCCGCAGTGAGTCGATCCACAGTGCGAAGTGGAGGCCGGTGTACACGTGGTGGTCGCTTGAAGTGGAAGTGGCAGCCTGAACTGGGCTTCCAGCTGAGCTAGCTGGAGCGAAAACCGTCCCTGCAGCTGAGACAAGGAAAACTGGAGCTGTAGTGGTGACTAGGGCAGAGGTGGTGGCAACAGCAGGGGCAACTGACTCGCTCAAGGACGGGCTAGAAGTGGTACTAGTAGAAGGTAAAGTACTAGACTCCATCCTGTAATCAAAGCAAGGGACATGATAAGAAAAATGGCTGCTAACCGTGGCTAAAACAACGCGTTAACCAGCATGTGACAAAGATGTAAGTCCCCTAAAAGTCGAAAAATTCGACTCTACAGCATAGAATTCCCAACAATCCTCAACAAATTCGAACTACAGTGTGCAAATGGTGATAGGGGACGGGATGACAGTTAATCAACAGCAGTGAAATAGTGATGACTGAGGCTAATCAAGGCACGAAAGCTCATAAACCCGTCTGACAGTCGAAGACTTCGACTGAAATACCCTAATAGCATATATGTGGCGAAAGGGTGGTCAAAACAGGTAATGTTAACAGCAATGAAGCAACCCTAAAGATACTAGACAGATTACATCAACAAGAACCTTAGTGACAATCGAAGATATCGACTGTCCTTGAACCATATCGCATAGTTTCATGTAGAAATCGAATTAAGCATGCAAAACAGCGAGGAAGGGGAATTAAGATCATCAAGCAAGCTAATTAAGGGCATACAAACACAATCAGGTCGAAAATTTCGACTAGACATGGATTTTCGAAACCCTAGTTCAATATAACCTCATGAAATTCGAATTAATCAAAGATAAAAAGCAAAGAGGGTGAATGAAACACTTACTTGATGATGATGATGAACCTACAGATGCAAATAATCCTCAAGTAAACAAGCAACAATGGCGGATTTCAGTCAAAAAACCCGCAAACCCTAAATCCCTTTTAAAACCGTGAAAATGGACACAAATAGGGGTGAAATTAAGGGGCTTTTGAATATTAAAATGCAAGCAATGAAATGTAGGTGACGGATTTGGTGATTTGGGCAAGAAAATGGGGATTTGGGGGAGTTTAAATCGCAATTAGGGGACGGGGTTAGACGGAAATAAGGGTGAAATGAAATGAAAGATGAAATAAAGAATTTAAGATAGAAAACTCCCGTGTCCATTGCTCATTTCACTCAATCGAGTGGTTTTAAATCACCCGATCGAGGGCTTTTATGGTCAGCTGCTTTGGTCGAGTAAAAATATTACTCGATCGACCAAGTCCCCTTTTTGCTTTGCTCGGCCGACTGGAAAAACGCTCGATCGACCGGATTGTCACTCGATCGAGTACATAAAGTACTCGATCGAGGACTTTTATCGCATAGGCTCTTTAATTTCGTCTTTTCTTCCTCGGAATGCGGAAGACTTCCCCAAACCTGCATAAAAACATATCCAAGAGTTTCCCAAAATACCAAATACGCAAAAGCACAGTCTATAGTCTTACGTCTATGCTAAAAATTGTCTAAAACTAATTGTCCTAATTAAAACGCAATAAAACAAAGTCAAAAGAAATTCAAAAATAATATCTATTACAAGGTGTTACACGGGGCATTTCCCCGTTTCATTCCCATCAAATTTCAGTAGCCCCTTCGTGGGCTTCTGACTGGAGGACGTCACCTCCGCAACATTGACTGTCCTCTTCATCTTCCATGAGCATGAATTATCACTTGAAACGGTAGGAGGAGAATAGCTCGCATCCACGTAAGCGTCAACTTTCCTCGTCCTTGCTCCTTTATCACTAGCTTTAGCGTCCTTAATTCCAACTTGATTGATTTTGATTGCACCAAGTCCCTTGATAGTTCCTTCACGGCTATCATCTGTACCTGCAGTGAGGACAACAGACGAATTTTCCTCCTCTTTGCTCTCAGTCTGAGGCGGAGGGTTAACAATGGCAGCACAGTTCTCCAAATTTTCATTTGGAGTGTAAATAATAGGAACAATAGAAGAGAGAGCATTGCAAGACTGGGCTTGCATGGGAGCTCTTCGGAACTTGGACTGATGAAAAATCAGCTCCTCGTCCCCTACCTGAAAGGTCAAAGTCTTCCCCCCGACGTCTATCACTGCACGGGCAGTAGACAAAAATGGTCTCCCTAAAATGATAGGGGTGTGTGCATCTTCGGGGATATCTAAGACAACAAAATCAACGAGAATAAAGAACTTCCCGATCTGAACAGGCACGTCTTCTACTATACCTAGTGGCCGTGATAAACTACGGTCGGCCATCTGGACAGTCATGTTGGTGCAACTCAGTTTTGTCAAACGAAGTCTCTTAGCCAGAGACAAAGGTAAGACACTTACGCTAGCGCCTAAATCGCATAGCGCATTATCAATCAAATGCATACCGATATGACACGGAATTAAGAAACTACCCGGGTCTGATTGCTTAGGGGGTAACTTATTTTGAAATAGGGCCGACCCCACCTCAGTCAAAGCTACGGTCTTACTGTCATTAATAGTCCTCTTACGTGCTAAAATTTCTTTCATGAATTTTAAATAAGAGGGTACCTTAGTCAGCAATTCAGTGAACGGCACGGTGACTTCCAAGCTCTTCAAAAGTTCGACAAATTTGCCGAACTGTTGATTAACTTTGGTATTCTGCAGCCGCCTCGGGAAGGGAACCGTAATAGGTATCTCGAGTCCCTTGTTTCTCTCTTCCAAAGTGTCTTCCGGAGCAAGTTCAGTATCCTTTGGACGCTTCTTACCTCTCGAACGAGGTCTTTCCGGTGATTTCTCGCTTAAACGAGCACTAGCAGGCTCTCGAATATGCTTCCCGTCATCAATACTACTCGATCGACCAAGTTTTTCACTCGATCGAGCAGTTCCTTCATCATTGTCAGTTGATCGAGCACAATTTCCACTCGATCGACCAACTCCACTTTCTGCTTCAGTCGAACGAGCACAATTTCCACTCGATCGACCAACATGCTCTTCCTGTTCACTCGATCGAGTGGAAAAACCACTCGATCGAGGGCTTTCATCTTCAGAACTGCTCGATCGAACACCAGATTTCAGTCGATCGAGTAGTTCCTTTGTCGTGAGCCCTTTTCTATTAACAGAACACTGTTCATCACCAATTACAGCTTCCCTCGGGTCTGATTTCGACACTTCCGGTCCCTCATAAGAAAGACCACTTCTCAATTCTATCAGATTTACCGTCTCATGTGGATTCTTCTCATTTCGAGTCGGTAATTGATCCTGCTTCCTCGAGGATTGATTCGCAGCAAGTTGGGCAACTTGAGTCTCAAGTGCCTTGAATGACGCGTCCTTCTGTTGTAATTGCTTTGAAATGGCCTGCATCATAGACTTTAACTCACTCAATTAACTCACCCCACTGGAAGATGATGCACCTTGATTAGGAGGGTTGAAAGAAGGAGGCTTCTGATAGCCCTGTTTATTCTTGTGTGGAGGAATATACGGCTGCAGCTGATGCGGAGGAGCGGTAGGATTTTGCACATTCTGACTAGTCCACCTCAAATTGGGGTGGACATTCGGCTCGTAGTAACTGTTGTTCTTCCTATAGTGTTGGAAGGCAGCACATGACTCATAGGAATTGGGACAATGATCTGAGACATGTCCCTCTCCCCCACATATTCTACAGATGAAAGGACCGTCTGTCACAGCATTAACCTGGTACATGCCTCCCTTGGAAGTTCCTCCTAACTCATACTTGTCAAACCTTGCAGTGAGAGCTTCAAGTGCAGCGACAGAAGAAGATTCAGCAGCTCTTCTTTGATTTCCTCTCGAGTTCCCATATTCAGCCTTATGGGTGGCCAAATCATCAATGATCTTCCACCCCTTAGTTTCTCCCATGTTTTCAGCGAATCGGCCATTGGAAGCAGCATCCAAAATAGCTCTCTGATCGTCGTACAACCCGTTATAGAAATGATTGCATAGACTCCACTTTTCAAACCCATGGTGTGGAATGGTTCGCACCAGCTTCTTGAAGCAGACCCATGCCTCGTGAAAGTTCCCGTCAGGCCCTTGTTTAAAGCTCGTTATCTGAGCTCTAATGGCAATAGTCTTCGATGCAGAAAAGTACTTCTTATAGAATGCTAAAGCCAGTGAATTCCAGTCAGTTATACCGTGAGCAGTCCGATCCAAATCCTTATACCACTCCCTTGCAGCATCGCGGAGTGAGAAGATGAACATGGTTTCTTTTATCTGATCCTGGGTCACGCCAGCAGGTGGAGGTATGGAGCAGCAATAATCGATAAAGGTCTCCATGTGCTTAGCTGCATCTTCATTTGCAGCTCCCCCAAATTGGTTTTTCTCGACTAGATTGATGTAAGCTGGCTTTGGCTCGAATTTTCTCGCCTCCCCTGGTAATAAAAACCCCTTATAGAGATTTTCGGCTGTCGGTTCGGAGTGACTGGCAATAGTTGCTTCTTCGGCCATTTCTGGATAGTCCGGAGAAGCAACTGTTTCAGCTGATGAATTGGAAACTGGAGATGAAGGTGGATCTTCCTCGAAAAGCTCGTTCTCGAAAAAGCTTGACAGAGTACTTAGCTCTTCCTCTGTCGGTAATACCCTTTGTGATCGCCTCAATTCGCGCAGAGATTTCTCAAGCTCAGGATTATAAGGCAATAATTCACCGCCCTGTGACCTGCGCATAAGAGGAAACTACAAACAGGATATAAGAATAGTCTAAGGAACGGGTGTTCCTTAAACTGAAAAAGGACTAAAATAAAACAACTAATAAATTGAACAATTGCCTCCCCAGCAACGGCGCCAAAATTTAACAAGGCTATCGCAACCCTATCAAAGATAAAACCTAACGGTCTGAACTAAAATGTAGTAGAGGCAGTCGAGTATCGAATCCACAGGGAGGTAATGTAATTATAGCTGTCTAATTCTAATCCTATGGTAACAATTGGGGGTTTGTTTGAGATTGGTTCTAAACTACGAAGTTTGAAAGGAAGAGAAATAAAATAAAGAGCAGTAAAGGCAATAAAATACGATTAAACTATCAAGAAGAGAGGGACATGTCGGGAATTCGGTTCACTACGGTAGTCCAATGACTCAGTTGTAAATGATTCAGACGAACTAGATGTGAGACGGATGTTAAAAGGTCCTTTCGGTCCACTTTCTATCCTAAAATACCACTAACTTAACTTTCGTCCTCATTAGGGTAGTCCACTGTTTATAGCAGGCCTATTTAGTCCAATCTTTCGATCCAGGATTAATTTTAGCCAGATTAAAGGGTGACGTAGAAGCGTGCACTCAACTAGGTCGGAAATTACAGTTAAATTGCTGTAGTGACAGAGTCTCGTAATTAATTCGTCTAATTCATTCACTACATCGTCGTTTTTCTACCGGAGATCTCCAAATCCCAACATGAAGGGGGTTTAGCTACTCATATTCTTAATTAAACTAACAGCAAATAAACTTCCAGCAGAAACCATAATGAAATAACAACAAATTGCAATAAGGAAAATTAGGGCAAAAGGAATAGTAGCACAAACAAGAAATTAAAGCAACCAAATGATTATTATTAATAAAGGAAGAGAACGAATTACAATTAATGCGAATCCGGCGTAAAGAACGACTGAATCCGAGCAATAATAATCCCAAAATAAAGTAGCAGTGAAGAGGAATAAAAGTAACGTAGTAAAAGTTTTCTACTGTCAAAGATAGAGTAAAAGATGATCCCAATTAACCTAGTAAAGCGTGCTTAAATAGCAAAAACAAAACAAGTTTATGCGAAATAAAACATCACGCGGGCTAATTAAAGCCCAAACCCATAAAAACCACTCGATCGAGTGGATTAAAACCACTCGATCGAGCAACTCTTCAACAATTTCTACTCGATCGACCAGAAAGTCACTCGATCGAGTAGAGGGTCTTTGTGCAAGCTAAGGATCGAGTGGAAAACCTCTCGATCGACCACCAGAGGGCATGAAAACCACTCGATCGACTTGTAAAAGAGCTCGATCGAGTACTTGACTTCATTTCAGCTCAAGTCCGCGCCTAATTGCCTCGTAATGCGTGCCACGACGCTTCCAAATGCAGTATCTCACTCTGGAATAATCCCGTCTCCTCTAAATGCATGCAAAAAGGACGAAAAAGGGTACGGTTCCACTACTTACGCGTTCATTTCTACAAAACGGACAAAACGAACCAAAGTAGCATATTCGGGGCAAAATACCATAAAAATAGTATAGAAATGCATAGAAATACGTGCTGAAATAGGCTAAAAAGACTATACATTAGGCACATATCATGGTGCTGTAGTTCTTTCTCCTTCCCAACTTGGTTCCTTTCCTCTAGCCAATAAGTTTCAGGTTTTGGAGCCAGGGGATATTTTGGAGTCTGATGCAGTTGTTTTGGAACTATGTGCTACTTCAGAAGGGGCCACAACTGGAATGGCATCTACCCTGGAGAATGTAGACTCAGGATGCTCTTTGCTAGGTCAGAGATCTTCAGTGGTAATGCCTTCCTCTTCTGGTCTTTTTTCTGAGTTGCATTCAGTATGTTCTACTGTAGTGTTGGAAGTTAAGGAAGTTGATTCTCCTGATAAGTCTCAATGAAAGTTGCTTCCTGGAATATAAGAGGGTTTAACTGTCCTTTAAAGCATAGTGAAGTCAGGGACTATTTAGGGATGAATAAAATTGATATTTTGGCTCTTTTAGAAACCAGGGTTAAGGAGCATAATGCTTCAAAAATCATTAAAAAGAAATTTAGCAATTGGAATGTAGTTTGCAATTACTCTCATCATTATAATGGGAGAATTTGGGTCTTCTTTAATCCTAGTACTGTTACTATGCTTAGCAAGACTGTTGCTGACCAGCTTATCCACTTTAAGGTGCATCATTATGAGTCCTGCTCTACTTTTCATTTAAGTACTGTCTATGGGTGCAATGATCCTCTGGATAGACATAGGCTTTGGTCTAGTCTTGCTGCTGTTACCACCTCTGAGCCATGGTTGGTGCTGGGGGACTTTATTGTGGTGAGATCTCCTTCTGAGAAATTGAGCAATACTCCTCCTGTACTCCAGGATATGCTTGATTTTAATGATTGCCTTGCTTCTTGTCACCTTGATGATCTTTCTTGCACTGGGGTTGACATGACTTGGACTAACAAGCAAGATTCTGTGACTAGGGTATGGTCCAAATTGGATAGGGTCTTGGCTAACCATGGCTTTATTACCTCCTATCCTAATGCTGTTGGTCACTTTCAGGAGCCTGGCCTTTCTGATCACTCTCCTGTTCTGGTTCAAATTTCTCAGGACAAAAAAGTTGTAAAGAGATTTAGTTTTCTTAATAGTTGGATTGCCCATCCAGATTATATACAAACTATCAGAGCAGCATGGATTACTCCTTTGAAGGGTAGCCCTATGTACTGTTTCTTTCAGAAGTTAAAAAGTGTTAAGCATGCTCTTACCCATTTTCATAAGCAACACTTTAGCAATATTTCTCACAGAGTCCAGTCTGTTAGGACAGCATTGATGGAGTGTCAGCAACAACTTGCCTCCACTCCTTTCTCTGATGTTCTTATTCAGAAGGAAAGACTCTTAATAGCTGATTATACCAAGCTTAAAGAGCATGAATTTTCTATCCTTTCTCAGAGGGCAAAAATTAAAGATATCCAGGACTCTGATTGCAGTTCGAAGTATTTTTTTGCAAAAAATTCGAGAGAACTCATCGATGAGGTTATAGGTGGCATTCATGATCACCATGACAAGCTTCATATGGGGTTTTCTTCTGTTAGCAATGCTTTTAACCAGTATTATCAGGATCTTTTGGGGCATAGTTCTCCTACTGAAGCCTTAGATACTGATTTTATTTCTAAAGGTGTTGTGGTTACTTCTTCTGATAGGCAATCCCTGATTCAAGAAATTTCTCCTTCTGAAATCAGAGATGCTCTTTTCAGTATGGATTCTAATAGTAGTCCTGGTATTGATGGATTTTCAGCTGGGTTTTTTAAGTCTGCCTGGCAGATCATTGCTAAGGATTTTTGCAAAGCTGTGAATCAGTTCTTTTCCTCTAGCAAAATGTCCAAGCAGGCTAACTCAACTGTTATATCTCTTATCCCTAAGAAAGCCATACCTCATGCAGTCACTGATTATAGACCTATATCTTGCTGTACTGTCTTTTATAAGACAGTTAGTAAGGTCTTAGCCAACAGGCTTCAGAGTGTTTTTCCTTCCATAATTGGTGCTGAACAAGCTGCTTTTATTAAAGGTCGTAGCATCTTTGAGAACATAATGCTATCTCAAACCTTGGTTAAAGGTTATAATAGAACTAATGTCTCACCTCGTTGCATGATTAAGGTGGACATCAGAAAGGCTTTTGATTCCCTCCAATGGTCTTTTATTGCTGCAATGCTTTCTGGTTTGGGGATTCCTCAACAGTTTATTGACTGGGTGCTTGGTTGCATTCAAACTCCATGGTATTCTCTAAAAATTAATGGTGAACTCTCTGGTTTTTTTCAAGGGAAAAGTGGGATCAGGCAAGGTGATAAACCTCTTGTTTCTTATCATCCTAAGTTTTATCCAGATATCTTAGGACTCTTTGTGATAAACCTCTTGTTTCTTATCATCCTAAGTGTTCCAGGCTTAAGCTCAATCATTTGATTTTTGCTGATGATTTGATGATCTTTGTTAGAGGGGATGTTCCCTCTGTAGCTGCAGTTAAGAGCACACTTAGTCTCTTTGCTGAGCTTTCTGGTCTTCATGCTAACATTGAGAAAACCAACATTTATTTTGGAGGGGTGCATCCTGATGTGAAGGAGGCTATTCTTACTGCAACTGGTTTCTCTGAGGGTCAGTTTCCCTTCAGATATCTAGGAGTGCCTTTGTCTACTTCTAGAGTTTCTGTGACAATGTTTGATTCCCTCATTCTTAAGATCAAACATTCTGTTCAGCATTGGTCCTCTAATTTTCTTACCTATGCTGGTAGGGTTCAGTTGCTCAATTCTGTCATCTTTGGCATGGAAACTTTCTGGTGCTCTTGTAATCTTTTGCCCCAAGAGGTTCTTTATAAGATCAATAAGCTTTGTAAGGATTTATTTTGGGGAATTTCTTTTGAAGGTAATAGAATGGTGTTTAAAAAATGGAGGGATATCTGTTTGCCCTGGGATGCTGGTGGGTTCAACATCAAGGATCTCTCCACTTGGAATGATGCTTTGCAATGCAGATGGCTTTATCTGTTGGCTCATGCTGCTGTGGGGAGCTGGGCTTCCTGGCATCAGGCTTACATTTTGCAGCACCAGACCATCTGGAATATCCAAACCCATGATATCTTTTCCTCTAGTCTAAAGGGAATTCTGATTGTAAGGGATAGGTTGGTTGCTCTTACAGGTAGTATATCTAATGCCTCCTCTTTGATAAATAGTTGGTGCTCTCATGGAAAGTTTCAAGTCACTGCAGCATATAGCTATCTGAGAGGAGCTGTTCTGGTTGGTCCTTGGGCTAAAGCTCTGACTCACCCACGTATTATTCCTAGTCATAGAATAATATGCTCCTTGGCAGCCCAGAAGAAATTAGCAACAGTGGATAATATTCAGCACCGAGGACTTTATATGGTGAATAGATGCTCTCTTTGTGAAGCTGCTCTAGAGAATCATGCCCATCTGTTCTTTAGTTGTTCTTTTTCCAAGGATATTTTGCAGCAGCTTATGTATTGGATGGGAGTGAATCGTCCTGGTCTTCATTTACTATCTGAACTTGCCCATGCTGGACTTGGAGGCAAGAACAATTGGAAAATGGCTTGGTTTAGTACTACTTTGGCAGCAGCTGTTTATCAGATTTGGAATGAGCGCAATTCCCGTCTGTTTAGAGGAAGGAAAGCTACTGTCCATGACATTGTCAGGAAAATTAAGTTTTTAGTTTCTACTCGCCTTCTAATGTGGACTCATCATAAGTGCTATCCGATTATAGTTGCTAGTCTATGAGGTTTTTTGTATAGTGGATAGTTTTTGCAAAACTCTTGTAATTTCTTTCTTAATTGAATGAAATGATAATCTTTTTGCAAAAAAAAAAAAAAAAAAAAAAAAACGTAATTGATAAGGGTTTCATCGGCTACCCCGTGCCCTTGTCGGATGTGTTTTGGGCTAAAGATAAATGTTAATGTAATTTTATCGACCGAGAGTTCTAAAAGTAGAATCGATTAAAGAGTTAATCCACCGAGTTATATTGATAAGGGTTTCATCGGCTAACCCGTGCCCAAGTTAATATGAATTTGGATCTCGGAATCATTTATCATAGTTGGGTAGAGGTCACTATGTAAATGCTTTACTTGTTATTTACAAGTATTAATAAAACGATAAATGTTATGTTTTCCACTATTCTGTTATTATATTGTTCTATTTCTTTACCACAATTCATATACGATATCATTTCGATTTTAATTCAAATCTCCATTAAAACATCGTAACTAAAGACAAATATGAGTTTTCTTCTAAAAACCTCATATGAACCATTGCTAAGGATCTCTTGTGAAGAGTATAGATAAAAGTTATTCATTATCAAACAGGTTTTTGATTCTTGACTAACACATCTACTTACAATGGATTGTTTTTCATATACCTAATTGAATTAAGTACCTTGAAGCGATAAATTGTTTTGGTGATTAGATTTGTCGGAAATCATAATAGACCAAAATACCGCAACCACTTCAATGAAAGTTTTAAGACTAAACAAACGAATGAAGAGTAGTCTTCATGAATATAATTTTGCTTCTCAAAGCAAAGACTCATTGAAATGAGTGGGAGCATTCTCTTAAACCGTTAAGAAAAGGATAAGGTTTTAAAGAAGTAAAATTAGAATGGAATTGATACAAGGTAATGTTAAAAGTAACGTTATTGAGAATAACAATACTAAATCTATCAATCCCGACCGATAAAGTTTCCATTGTCTTAATTGTTGGACGCTAGAAAGGAAACTACCCCAAATTATTAAAGAATCAACAAGTTAGTTGTGGGACATCTAATCGGACCTTCTTCTTTAAATGTTTATTTAATTGACATAAATTTTGCTAGTACTACTTCGTCAATGTTAGAAACCGGTGGTGGTTTTCATCATTGTACTTGATACATAGGATGATTAGAATATGACGACTAGCAACAATGATGTTGAGAGGTAGAGTCATTGTGTACTCAATATAGTTTTGGATTTAGAGTTGTACTTAATTGTGACTATTAAGTGCATAAACTCTAAATAAGAATATAAACTTGTTAAGATACAAAATAGGTTTCACTTTTGTGACCCTATACACCACGATTTGATGTATGGCTAGCCCATTATCAAGGTGAATATATTCTAAACCAAACTAGAATGATATATCAAGTAGATGATGCAAGACTCAAATTGGCAACCCAAGATTAAACCTTAGATTCTGGAATGATGAACACAAAGAGTTATCGAGTACTCTTGAAACCATTAGATCTTATGGTATATGCATATCTTGTATTCAATGCAAGATGTCTCGTGCCTTTTGGTTGAAAAGGAGATCGAGGTTGTAAATCATTGATCCAAAATAGGTTGATCATTTTCTTTTACCAACGATTTAAGTTGACGCTAATGTGTTCACTTAATAAGGTAAATAGAGAAATATTTGAAGAAGTTCAAAGAGTTCGAGGAATCACGATTTAATCGTGATGGGATTATCAAAGTGAAGAATTTGATATAAGCCAAAGGAAATGTGATATGGTATCACAAATTAATCTCTCTTAGCACGCATTATGGGATAATGTGTGGTTGGATAAAGAATTCAAACGCTATTCGATATGGTTTGGACTTCACTCAAGTTACTTTGAGTTACTTGATCCTTTTGGGGATTTAATCATTTTGTCTAAATTATTTTTCCACTAAATCTAAAACGAATCATATGAGATATGAAATGGTAGGGTACCATGTTTTTAAGCTTCCACAAGAAACAAATGCTCATTTTTCCCTTTCAATTATCACGAGTACAACGGGTTTGTGGCTCGTGACGCTGTCTTCCTAAAATACAAGTTTATTTCTAGAAGACAGAGTGGGAGAAAATATTCAAGAGCCACAAATTGTATTGTGCCAAAGAACGTTATGCCGCAAGAAACTGGTCTTTCTTGGCTACATGAGACGTTTTGTGTAAAAACGTTGTTTCTTCAAAACCTAGGAGGTTAAAGTCATCACTTGTTGAAGATGATGAATTAGTGTTACTTTTAAGAAAGTAAATAGCTTGTAACTTACAAAGAAATCATTTGATTCAAGTTGATTACTTCTAGAAAGTAATGAACATATGACTTACATGAGAATGTTTAAGTCACAACTCAATACAAGGCTTAAAGCCATGAAAATCCGAAATAAATTCCAAGTGAATTGTTAGATATCAAAGCTTGATTGGTTGCAAAGGGTTTTGCACTGGTTGAAATGCTTAAGTCTATTTGGATCTTCTTAGGGATTGTGTTTCATTATGATGATATACATATAGCAAGTGAATCTAAAACCCACTTCTTCAATTAGAAGGAATGTATTCAATACATGCCTTGAGTTTTGTAGATTCTTACAATCCTAAGATAATGTGAAACTTAAGAGAGGGTCTTAAGTAGGACAGTAATGAGTTGGAATCAACATTTTGATCATGTGATAAAACTTTTCTCAATAGGTTGAGAAGTTATGTTTATACATGAACTTTAGTGGGAGTTACGAAAATTTTGTTAGTCTTATATGTGGATGACACATTGATCATTGGGAATGATTTAAGACTTATGGAGTATTATAATACATCTTTAATATCCAGATTTATGGAGATAAATCAACATGATATTAGCGTCAAATAAGAAGTCTTATGTTGATAAGATTCATGACTAGTTTAATTGAATTGAACATATTTGATTGATTCCATTTGCTTCCGCTGCCGAATCAGTTAAATAGGAAATGATGTATGACACTTCATATACTTTGAATATGATGAATTGTTTCAAATCGAATTTAAGTAATAGTTACCAAGTAAGCCATAAAGATTACCCTTAAGTGTTTGCAGAAGCATTAAGGATGTAATGCAAAGGGTTTCGATGCAATTTTGTGTAAAGGTGTTACACAAGTGACAATTGACAATTGAGATTGCGCATGGTTTCCGACAAAACCATAATCAAAACGAATTAGGATGGTTAAGATACAATTGTGGCTATGTTATTTAAGAAATAGGTTTTCTAGAATCGTTCTAGGCAATAAAGAACAATGAGAGATACTTACAACGGAAATTGAGTACACTTGCAATCATGAAATGTGCGAGAGTGATGGGTCCCGCACACTGTGGAAGCAGTGGGAGCTATTGTAAGGCTAGAGAGCTTACGTCTAGATTGGATCTAGACACGTACTCAGAAAGTTTCGTAATGCAAATGTATACATTACAAAGGAAAACGAGTATGTAGTAAGGTTGAGTAAGTTACAAGAAGTTGATAAAACCTACTAAACAAAGCCTTCTCATAGGCTTAACATGATGAGTCATGTCATTTCAATTGAATTGAGATGAACAACTACATACAAGATCTAAATTGGATATGAAGTAGTAATCAAGTATTGACTACTCATATGATAATAACATTTGTCGTTCGAGTTTTTAAAATCTGAAAAACTCCTTTTATACTTTGTTACATCCAAACGGGTTGTAGAGACAACATTGAACCCCGTTAAAGTGAACCTGGATTAACATGGTATTCACCCATAGTCACTTGTATGAGGTGACGTCTCGAAGTGACTAGAGTGTGATGCGATTGCTGGCAAGTTCAAGTGCCATAGAGTCATGTGAGATGACTAGTTGATCACATAGGCAGACTGTTAGGAACACTTTGTTGGGCCTTCTGACCGCTTATAGAGTTCTGGAAAATTTATATAGCCTGGTCGTGGCGAGAGCTACTATAGTATTCTAATGAGTCGATTCTTTTGACTAAAGACTGTTCGCCTAAGGTGGCACAGTTTCAGATTAACTTTGATTTGTGTTACTACGACCTTCGTAAATGGGGTCAAATGGGCATATTTTGGGTTATGATGGCTGTGGCTAGTCGAAGGGAATAAGTGCGATAGGAATTGTCCACCCCTTTGTCAGGATTAAAACAATATCTCAGGGCCACTCAAGGAGTAATGAACTTGAAATGCGTGGCCACGCTCGGAAGGTATCTATGGTAGATAACTCCGGTCAATCAGTTATTTTCCAGATCGAGGAAACCACTCTCGATATGATCACTTGCAAGTACGACCTGAAAGACACCTTGCATTGAGTGGGAGATAGTAATAGGACAAGAGAATTGGTGACGCAAACTTGTCGAGGACAAGTGGGAGATTGTTGGAATATGTGTCCTCCGACAATAATGCGATCACAATTGTCGATCATATTGATCACATGTCTAAATCTCATTTTAAGAATACATGTGGGATGTAATATTTTACAGTCAACTGGTCCACACATATCGGTAATGATTGGCTGACTAGAGTTTGACATTACTGTCATGCGACGGTGGTGATCAGTTGATCCCCTTAGGTAATACAAATAGGGAAATACTCTTAATTGATTATTTAATTAATCGTATGCCTATACGAGTTAATTAAATTGCTTAAAAATTGACGGATGATTTTGTGAGTAAAATTAACGTGCCTTATTGTAATTCGATTATATTAGATACGGTCTAAGTAATTGAATTGTTTTTATTACTTAGATAAAAATATTGTTTACGAAACAATTGAAACTGAATGAATGATTTATTATAAATACAAGACGTTGTGATTTATAATGGGTAAACCGTTTTGGTACAAGTAATTATGAATTACTAAGTCGATTGTGTACATGACGTATTTTTTATTAATACGTTGATTTTTAACATGTTAAAAATACATTACAATTTCACATGTCTAGTAACATGTCACATATGTCACAATTGACAAAATGACAAAATAAAATGGACCTCCATTTTATGTTATAAGTACCGAAATGGTGGAGGGAGTATTATGTTTTAAATTGTGTTAATTGTTTGAGTGGAAAACAAAATAATTGCACACCTATTTGTAGCCATGCAAGTCTATTTTTTTTGGGAAGAATATGAGCCCATGCATTGGCTCTCCCCACCCTCCCAACCGGTTTTCAAGAGCATCATAGAGGGTTTTTCCTCTAATTTTCTTCATTCACAATTTGACAATATTTTCTAGTGTAAGAAAATAGAAAATACTGTTTACATCTTATGTAAAATTAGAGAGTTAAAATCTCCAAAAATCCTCCCTCTTGAACCGAAATTTCAAGAGCAAAAACAACATTTTGTGTCAAATTTAAGTATGATTAATATTATTACTAGATCAAAATAATATTAGTTATTATGAGTTTTCCTTGGGTATATGCTTTTGGGAGAGATTCTATACTTGAATCTTTGTTCATCCATTATTTGGAATGCTCAAGAACTAACAAGAAGGAGATCTTGTTGGTGCCCTTATAATCCGAAAATCATATGGTGAGAAAACGATTTCTTCAGTTAACTATTTTAGTTTGCATGCATAAGATTTGTAATTAATTTTATGACTAAATTAATTAGAACATATATGAATATGTTAAGTAATGAGATATAGATTTCCAACAATTACAAATCCGAATCCAATTTCTAGAGTAGAATCGAGTAAAGGAAAGGGAAGCAGTGAGTAAGATAAAGTGAGGAAGAGTTATGCAGTCTACTGTGTGATATATCACACAAAATTCTCTTCCTAAACCTAATCCAAACCTAATTACAAAAGCCCATACGAAAATAGGTGGAAAATCATAATTACAAGGACAAACCACTCGATCGAGTGGTATAAAACCGCTCGATCGAGTAACTATGCAGAAAACCCTTCGATCGAGTGGAAATAAACCACTCGATCGAGTAACTCCTTATAATGCCTTCTCGATTGAGTAATATTTATGCTCGATCGTGTGATCTTCATGATATAAAGCATTCGATCGACTGGAAAAGTGGTCGATCGAGCTATTTTGGCACGTTAGGCACTATGACACCTTCCGAAATCAGCTCACGCGTCTTCAAAGTGATAGATTCCAAGCTCCGATTCCTTGTTCTCCATAAATGTATGCAAATGGGACGAGCTTGGGCTCGATTTATCTTCTTTTCGGTCCGTACCTGCAATTTGCACAAGACAAACCAAAGTAGACTATTCGGGGGTATTTGTAGCTAGATGCTACATGAAATAGTACAGAAATGCGTGTAAAAATGAGGTGAAAACCTTATATAAAATACACGCATCAAATCTCCCCAAACAAAACCTTTGGTTGTCCCCAAGCAAACTATGAATGTAATTAAGAATAAACAGTGGAACGGGACCAACGCATTAGCTACAAATCATCCGCCAAAACCAGTTTAACGCAATAACTAACAAAGTGGCAAATGATAAGTGCAAACGAAGTAAATCAATGTCTCAAACTTTACTGAACCGTCGACCTTGCAAGACTCAAAGATATCGGACTCTCACGGGTCGCTCATCACTCAAATTTAGGCAAAGGGTGAGTATATAAGTGAAAGATAGAAAGAAGTAAAGACACTCACCTAACTCGACCTATAAGAACATGCATGCAGTTAACATGAATAAAGTCTCTACAACCGTACATATGCATTCCAACCAAACTAATGACCAAGACACATGCCGAGGACTTTTATTTGGGTAAGTGAGGTAATGGGTAAGAAAGGGCTAAGACGAATTTGGAAATATGGAGTTAATAGCCAAACTAGCAACACGGATCCAAATTATGAAACTGCATCCCGACTTCGTACTCAATACAACAATACAGAACGGTGCAAATTCGATGCAATCAACTCACAAAACACCATAAACTTGTCAACTCCCCATAAAATATAAATAAGACATGGGAGTGAAAATCATCTATACAATTTTTCATTTTTCGCATATGATTTTTCTTTCTTACTTCATTTTTCTTTTTCAATTCTTTTTTCCATTTTCAGACACATTTTTTTTTTCTTTTTCACCACATTTTCTTTCTTTCCATTCCCTTCGATTCTTCCATCAACTTCTGAAATCAGATATATAACCAAACTGCAGTAAAGCATTCAAAACAGCTACACATCACTAGCTCGGCTAGGGTAGGCAAAATTATAGGATGTAGCTAATAGGACAAGAAGGCAATTCGGCTATGTGAGGCTCATGGGTAGAATGAAATAAAGGGAACTGTCTCTCCTAACATGTGTCACCATCCACAGACCGAATGAGCTTACTTAAACCCTTGATGGTGAAGCAGTAGGACGAGATCCAACCCCACCACTCCTCCTCGACCCTCCTAGGACTTCTCCACATGCTTCATCGCCTCCTATGTGCCCATGCCTTCACCGCCCCTTAACGTTCCTAGACACTATACTTATGCCCCGCCTTCTTCTTTTATGCGCGAGTCTTCACCACTCCATGACCCGCCTAGGCATTCCATGCGTGTGCCATCTTACACCGGAGGATATGTCCAACCCCCGCCACCCTATGATCATCAATACCCCATGGCGGACCTTATTGAGAGGGTGAACAACTACTTAGTCCTAAGGGACATGCATTAGTACACCTACAACCAAGGTATAAGACCCACTCAACGCCCTAGATTTTGGTCGGGGGATGGTGACACATCGAGAGTCTTCAAAGCTTATGGAATCCAACCATCAGATTGGAGTACTAGGATCCCTCATGGGGATGGACACTTACTTGGTCCTTGGGCAGGACTCCACTATACCACCGGGAGTTTCTTTAGCGATGCTTATCAAGGTTGTGTCTACCAAGAGAATATGGGTGGTGGCTACCAAGAGATTGTAGGTGGTGGCTACCAAGAGAACGTGGATAGTACCTACAAAGGGGAAGTAGGTGATGTCTCCAATGAGGGTGGGGGTGGTGTTTTCTATGGGAGTGAAAGTGGAGGAGGAGCATTGAGTTAGGCACCGGGACTTATGGAGCATCATGGCCGCTATGTTAACATGATAGTGGAAGATGCGGCAACGGACACGTCGGGCGAGACAAGGAGTGAGGAGCATAGAATCCGAAGAGAGGGGTCGCCGCTGACTAATGAAGGAGCCATAGTCCGGTGGATGAAGAGGCTTGGTAAGAGGAGAAAGTCCTCTTCTTAGTCTTATTTGTTTTAAGTAAACTTGTTTGACATTTGTGTCGGTTTGACAATTGAAGTATATAATTTGGATGTTGTAATTTTGGCCATAAGTCCTAGAACTTACTTGTTTTAGGATGTTAGTTTGCGTGGTAATCACCATCGGAACTTATTTTACACTAATGTGAGAAAATGGACAAGTTAGAGAGTAAGAAACTCTCTAAAAGTTTATGCCCGGAGAACACTCGATCGAGTACCTGCTTCACTCGACCGAGTGCCTGTCCACTCGACTGAGTGGCCATTTCACTCGATCGAGTGGAATGTTTGTATGTGGTTTTGCTTATTTTCGACCATTTATTTTATAGGAATTGTTTTGTAATAGTTACTTTGTCTTTTGGTGGGTTAAAGCGGTCTATTGTTAGTCGAATTTAAGGTGATGTGTGTGAACTCGTAAACTAAAGGAACAAAATAAGAAATGCAAAAAGTAAAGGACACAAGAAAATGGTGACGCGGCAAACCCGAATGTGGCAAAAACCGCGGGGGGGAGTCGGTATCCCGCCAAATGTATGCACTATGACTTCTGGGGTACCGAGGAGGAACAACGTAATGATACAATTATGATGAAAATAAAGACTAATGCTCTTGTATGGTGATGACTGATAACTTTCTGGAGTGGAGATTTGATGAGTGAGTGAGTGAATGATTGAATGCCTCTTGCTGTTTGCCTTTGCTTGGTATTTATAGTCGTTTCCTTTGACCCGCTCCTCCTCAACGTCTACCCCTTATCTTTGCTCAACTTCTCTTGCTTTGTGTAATCTGTTGCTTGACCGAATAGTGGTCTTGACTGAGCTTGCTTGATTTTTGTTGAGCTTTGTTTTAGATATTTATTGCCACGTCACTGATCCATTGCCACTATTTGTTCCAATTATTTGTCGCCACCTCATTAGTGAATTTGCGGTAGAAAATTACCCAAACAATTACCCCCAAAGTAATTTCCATCAACTTGCTCATTGTAATGATGGGAATTGCTTTCCCCAAAAACGTCGGACTGGCAGAAGTCCCATCAACCCACGCCGCCCACTCTCTTAAATACCCTAATCCCCTTCCCCACGTCTTTCCTTCTCAACTTCCAACACTCTCTCTTTTAACCTTCCCTCTCTATAAAAACCCCCAACCTCCCTTGTCTCTCTACTTCTTCTTTTCCATAAACTTCCATTCTCAGGTACTTTTTCCCTCTTTCTTCTCTTTTATTCTTATTTCTTCACTATGACCAAGAAATCCACTCGTCGCCCTTCTCCTCATCCATCCCCATCACCGTCCACCTCCTCTAACTCATTCAAGACCACCGGAGTTCTCTCTGAGCTGTATTTGTGTGACTCCTGCTATGTTCATTCTGACGTTTCAGAGGTGAGAGAGAAATTTGGGTTGGGTGAACAGGTGGTGACGCGTCTTCCCCAACCCGGTGAGGCGCCTGACTTTTACTACCCTGGGTGGACATGCTTGTACGAGTATCCATCTCAGTTGAGCTTTTCATTTCCTCTTCCTCCTTTGGTTCAGCGAGTCCTCTCCTTCAATAAGCTGGCAATCTGTCAACTTAAATCGTATGCATGGCGTGTTCTGGTTTCGTTGTGCATCTTGGATAAGCACTACAATCTGGGTCTAAGCTACTATTTGTTTGACAAGTGGCTTCTGTTGAAGGCAATCTCCGTTTGTTGATTTTGTGCTTTTGCCTTTTGATCTCACTATTCGTACTTGCTCTTTCTTGCAGATCTGCTGCAGCCGATCCCCACCAAGGATCTCTTTGTCATGACCAGACTTCTCAGTCTCCCTCCCCAAGCCTGGACATTCCTTCCGTCCTATCCTCGCAGCCCTCAGGCCCCTTTACTCATCCACTCAGGTTGGACGGAGAAGAAGATCAGGAACCTCGCGAAGAAGAGGTGGAAAGGACTTCCTCTAACTTAGAAAAGGATCCTAAGACGGAACCGTCAATGTCATCTGGTGAGGTTTATGTCCTTTGTTTTTTTTGTCTGCTGTGATTGCCTTATACCGTGTAACTAGTGCAATGACTATTTTCTTCGTTAAAACTCCTTTCTCTGTCGGCTTTGCGATGGAGATAAAGAAGAGAAAACTTACCTCTTCTGCCCCTCAGTCCGCTCCAAAGACGAAAACTGCTCCTGCTCCTGTGCCGGAACCGAGATTTGTTCCTCCTCTAGCGTCAGTGCATCCTCGGGTGCCTCTGCCCAACTCAACGACCCTCCTCCGTTTCCCTCGTGGTTATGATGGCGACGCTGGTGTTCCACTTTAGCCTCAGCTATAAGAATTCCTTCTTCCTACTGCTGCCCAAAACTTGGGACCAAAACCCATGCCTGAGATGTTTGACATCTCAGTGGAAACTGCCTTTGCTATACGTAGTTGCCTTTATTTCTGTCTTTTTTGTTCTTAGTGAGTGGCTTGCTCACAGTTGTTGTTTTTCTTGCTGGCAGAGTCTTCAACTAAACATGTTCATTCGTAAGGAGGTTCCTCGCCTGATGGGTGAGGTGAACAACCTCCAGCGAAGGGTTGCTGATCTGGAATCCCAACTCTCTACTACTGCTGATAAGAAGAGCACTGCCCAGTCACACCTAGCACAAACTCAGGCTCAGCTGGTAAAGGTCCAGAGCTCTAACTCCTCCTTGGTTGATAATCTTGCTGCTGCTGAGGATCAGGTGCGGACTTTGAAGAAGCTGCTTTTGGATGCCTTGCTGTACGCCGCCTGGGAATCCAAGTTCAAGCGCATGCGGGATTTTCAAGCTGGGACGCACACCATTTGGGACCTGCCAGAGGAGGAAAGGTAGTTTGCTGAGGCCTTCCCCATGCAGCCTGACTTTAGAATTAATAATGAGCTGATGGCGAAGGAGGAAGCGGCTCTTGCAAAGGAAGTGGGTGTTCCTACTTAAGGGGTGGTGCATGTGGAGGAAGACATCCCTGATTCTTCTGATGCCCCTACTTCTGATGAGGTGCCTGCTCCAGATCAGGCTGATTAGATGAGGGAATGTCCTCTTGTTAGTTTTAGATTATTGGTGTTTTGCCTTAGCTCTTTGAGGCATTTGGCTAGTTTTTCTGTTGAACAATTGCTTGGATTTTGTTTTTGCTCCCTCCTAGGGGTCGAATATGTTTATCTTTTTCAGTTTGGTTCTGTACTTACTATGTGTACTATTCTATTTCCCATGCATGCATTGTATGTTGGCCGTGTAATACTACGGTTTTCTGTACTGTTGGGTACTCTATCAAGTAAGGCTTACTTTGTCGAGTAAGTGAGTTTTGGTTACGAAACAGTGCACTGTCTGATGGGTACTCGATCGAGTAGGTGTCACTCGATCGAGTAGGGGGCACTCGATCGAGTAAGTGACTTACTCGATCGAGTAAGTCGGTTTTAAGGGTTGTTTTGACGGGTTTTGTTAGCAATGCGAGAAATATATATAAACTTAATCCGTCCGTTCTTTTCACTTTTTACCCTATTGTAACTTTCCTAAAGATTAAAATAAAGTGCGTTGCTTCTCTCTTTCGCATTGCTATCAAATCCCAAGGCTTGTGTCGTCGGATTTCTAAGTTCTTTACGCCGTTGAGACCGTCGCATTGTGAGTAAGATTCTAGTATGGTTTTTATGTCGTTTCATTGATTTTAGTTGAAACCCTAATTGGGTATTTTGGGGGTTTTGGGAGTATTGTGATTGTTAGATGGTAATTGTATGATTGTATGATTGATAGGAGGTGATTTCGTAGAGGAACGTTTGTGATTGGCTGATTGTGACGATCTTGGTGATTGCTTTTCTAGGTAGGGTTTCCCTTCTCAATTATTGGTTACATTGTATTAGATGATTGGTTGATTGTTGATGGTTGTTTAATGTTATTGATTTATATCGTATTGGAATTGGTAATTGGTAATTGTTGATGTATAGTTGGTTGGTTGTGTTTGTCTGTGGTTCGCGAGGTGCGTCCTCGGCTGAGTGGAGTCACTTGCGGGAGTGGCTTCACGCCCTTGATTTGCCCTTTGTGGAACCCGCCAGAAAGGGGATGTTTACATTAAGGAACTTGGGTTTGCGCTCGGTTTTGATGAGGGGGGCTTAGGTGGGAATGGCTGCGATCCCCCACTGGCGGTGAGGATTACTGGTTGCGGCCATAATCTGGCAGGACTAGACCTTTAGGCTAGTGAGGTGATTGGAGATATGACATTGGGTGATTGTATGAATTATTGATATTGCTTTATCTTATATTGTGTAATAAGTAACTGACTCCATTTAATTGTTTTAAAAACTGTGGTGATCTATTCGGGGATGGTAAACAGTTATTGAGCAGGTATGAGATTGATTACGCGAGGGATAGCTGGGATCGAGTCACCACATGTCACTTAGAGTCTTCCATTGTGTCGTTGAGCTTTATACTTCTTTTAGTTGGTTTTGGTATTTGGAACCGTTGTATTTCATTTGACAGTTTTTGTTTGGATATGTATCGCCTTAAACTTATTTAATAAAGTACGTTCTTTTATGGTCTTTTTGATATGCATTGCCTCGGGTAACTGAGATGGTAGAACTTCCATGTATTAGGTGGTCTTGGTAAGGCACCTTGGTGTATGGAGGTGTTACAGGCCGGCTCACTGTTCTGTTGGGGTGACTTTGGTGGTCCTGGGGTCTTCTGTCTTCACGTGAAGCTCGGGTCCCTGTCCAACCACGTGCACCATGTACGTCATGCAGGAGGAATATTTTGCTCGTCCTTTTACTTTCGGACTGCTGAGAAGTTCATTTTTAGGGAGGGAAGTATACTCTTTTATGGTCAATTTGATATACATTGCCTCGGGTAACCGAGATGGTAGCACTTCCATCTATTAAGTGGTCTTGGTAAGGCACCTTGGTGTATGGGATGTTACAAAGTGGTATCAGAGCGACGATTTTGGAACCTGTAACTAATGAACCTAATGAACAGGGAGTCAAACTAAAATGAACCCGGGTAGGAGTTGTTAGGAGTTAATGGAAAGACTTGGGAGACGTCCGAGAGTCGCAAACTCGCCCTACAATTTTAAACCGGTTACTATGGGGTGTCATGGGATCGCTATGTGTTTACTAATGTTTTATTACATATGTTGGATGATATGTTGTATGGAAATGTTGGATGAATGATTATGGAGGAATGGAGAATGTGGTGGAAAAAGGTGAAGTATATCATATGATAATATGTTGTGGGTAATAATGTTGCATGACGGATGATTTATAATGTGGCATTATAGTAAC
Source organism: Silene latifolia (assembly GCF_048544455.1). Lineage (NCBI taxonomy): Eukaryota > Viridiplantae > Streptophyta > Magnoliopsida > Caryophyllales > Caryophyllaceae > Silene > Silene latifolia. The sequence continues at coordinate 2,416,400 of NW_027413827.1, read as the reverse complement.
ATGTGAATAGGATGTTTGCGTTTGATGTATACGTATCTATATAGTTTGTTGCGAAAAGTTATTAAGTTAAAGCACGAGGGTAGCTAGAGAAGTCGGCATGACTCGATTGAGTGGGGGATACTCGATCGAGTAGGGTGGACTCGATCGAGTGGGCTGAGCGCGATCGAGTGGGTATCTGACAACGTTGGGCAGTAGCTGCTGTTTTGGGGAACTCGATCGAGTAAGAGGAGTACTCGATCGAGTGGCGGCTACTCGATCGAGTACGCTAGTGACTCGATCGAGTACGTTTTCTTGTACGTTCTGGTCAGGTTCTGGAGTTGAGGTACTCGATCGAGTAAGTGGACAACTCGATCGAGTGACCTCCACTCGATCGAGTGGGTGTATTTACTCGATCGAGTAAGCGCTGTACAAGTCGTATATGCTTTGAGCCGTAGGCTACGTGCTTACATTTGTCTCTCCTCTTATAGCTCAAAGATATGCTGCCAAAGAGATCTACTCTGCACGCTAGGGCGCAGGAGATGAGTGTGGATGATATAGCCAAGATGCTTGAGCATCAAGATGCGCTTACCAAGGCCCTAAAGAGATTTGGGAAAGACAAATATGATGGGGTAGACTTTGCTAAGATAAGCACTACGATAGCCCTCTTTAACCCAAAGGAGTATATGGGTACTGGTGCGCCAATATTGCTCGACAATTGGCATAGAGAGATAGAGAACATCTTGAATGTTGTTCATTATCACGAGGACTTCAAAGTCGGCTATACAGTGGGTTGAGTCCAAGAGAGCTATGCGCCGGGAGTTTGTACCTGAACATGTTCGTAGTAAGATGAGGGAGGAGTTCGATGCTTTTAAGATGACCTCGGATATGGCAGTGGTTTATTACTATCATAAGTTTAATAAGAAATCGAGGTATGCAGAGGACATGGGGCTGAGTCAGGGGAACTTGACATTGAGATTCGAGAAGGGGTTGACCTATCAGATAATGGAGAAGCTACCGGTTGGGGTCCTTACAGATGTTAAGGAAGTTTATGAGAGGGCAGAGAGAACTGAGAGATTGGTCGAGATGGCCAAAGAGAACAAGGAGAGGGGTCCTTAGAAGAGAAAGGCTGAGAGCGAGGGAGGTGGTCAGTCTAGCTACAAGAGGTTTAACCATAACCAGGCGAGGGCTTACTCATCGGGATCGGGTTTTAGTGGTGGAGCTTCTTATGAGCGTGGTCGTGGTGGTAGCAGTAGCAGCTGGAGTATCTCTTGTTTCAACTGTGGCGGTATGGGCCACAAGAGGCATGAGTGTACTAGTGCTGTGGGGAGAGGTTTTCACAGGCCATCACAGGGGAGCTTTTCACAGGGTCCGTCTTAGAGTTATGCTAGCAACCGACCGGCGGGGTCATGGAATAACCAAGGAGGTCAGAGTAACAACAACAGTGGATCTAACTGCAATGGCGGTAACTCTTATCAGAAACCGACAGCTAACAACAATCAGGGGTCAGCTGCCAAGCCATCTACTTCAGCGAGTTTAGTTCAGGGAGGTGGTTAAAATACAGTGGCAAGTTATTCATGATGGATAAGAAAGTTGCTGAGGATGATGCTCACGTGATCACTGGTACCTTTCTTGTTAAAAATGTTTCTACCTTTCTATTGTTTGATTCGTGGGCGTCACACTCTTTTGTATTGTCGAGTCATGCTAAGCTTTTGGGTTTGAGAGAGTTTGAGTCTTTAAAAGATGAGGTGTTTATACCGTCAGGTGAGTCAGTGTCTTGTGAGAGGTTGTATAAGGGTGTATCTACGATAGTTGGGCAGGTCGATCTTCCAGTGGATTTGTTAGAATTTCCTATGGATGGTTTTGAGATGATAGTTGGTATGGATTGGCTGGGTAAGTCCAAGGCTAGAATAAATTATCACCAAAAGAGAGTCTCTTTGAGAGGCCTAAGGGAGTTAGTGTGTCTTATCGTGGGTTTGTTGTCAAACCCAAAGTCAAAGTGATTGCAGCAGTGACATTAAAGTCTTATCTGAGGAAAGGGTGTCCTTTGATTCTATGCCATGTGAAAGACCATAGTATGGTGGGTCCGACAGCTGATCAGATACCAGTGGTGGGAGAGTTCCCAGATGTCTTTCCGGAGGAGAAACCAGGTTTGCCACCGAAGAGAGATATAGATTTCAGTGTGGAGTTAAAACCAGGGACGGGACCAATCTCTAAGGCCCCGTACCGCATGGGTCCTAAAGAGTTAGAAGAGCTGAAGAAGCAGTTGGATGATTTGATAAATAAGGGATATATTAGACCTAGTGTATCATCATGGGGAGCACCAGTTCTGTTTGTGAAAAAGAAAGATGGGAGCTTGCGGTTGTGTATCGACTACAATGAGCTGAACAGCGTTACAATGAAGAACAAGTATCCATTGCCAAGGATAGATGATCTGTTTGACCAGCTGAATGGGGCAAGAGTCTTTTTGAAGATTGATTTGAGACCAGGTTACCATCAGGTGATGATTCAGGATGAAAACATACCAAAGACAGCTTTTCGATAGAGGTATGGTCACTATGAGTATATGGTGCTACTGTTTGGGTTGTCTAATGCATCAGCAGTGTTCATGGATTTAATTAACCGGGTCCTCAGTCAGTTTTTGGAACGGTTTGTGGTGGTGTTCATTGATGATATCTTAGTATATTCCAAGACTAAGGAGGAGCATGAGGAGCATTTGAGGTTGGTGTTACAAACATTGCGCGACAATCAGCTGTATGCAAAGTTGTCTAAGTGTGAGTTCTGGTTCGAGGAAGTTGCCTTTCTAGGGCATGTGATTTCTAAAGAGGGTGTATTTGTGGATCCTACAAAGATAGAGGCAGTAGCTAAGTGGGAATCACCAAAGAATGTGGTAGAGACTAGGAGTTTCTTGTGTTTGGCAGGGTACTATCGTCGGTTCGTGAAAGACTTTTCAAATATCGCCAGACCTATGACAGCGTTGATGAGGAAAGAGAACAGGTTTCGATGGGATGAAAGTTGTGAGACGGCGTTCCAAACATTAAAGGAGCGTTTGACCACAGCTCTAGTCTTAGCTTTACCTGAAGGGTGTGAGAACTTTGAGGTGTATACAGATGCTTCAAATAACGGGTTGGGATGTATGTTGTTGTAGAATGGGAAAGTAATTGCCTATGCTTCTAGGCAATTGAAGCCTTACGAAGTGAACTATTCCAGACATGATCTAGAGTTGGGTGCAGTTGTGTTTAATCTCAAGATTTTGAGACACTATCTTTATGGGGCGACCATTAACGTGTTTTCAGATCACAAGAGTCTCAAGTACATCTTTACTCAAAAGAAGCTGAACATGAGACAGAGGAGGTGGATGGAGCTTATAGGGGACTACGACATGGATATCATATACCATGAAGGGAAAGCAAGCGTTGTGGCTGATGCGTTGAGCAGGAAGAGTATGCATTCACTATGCACATCTATGTCGTTGATGAGGTTGAGAGATGAGGTGGGAAATATGGGGATACATGTGATACAAAAAGGGGATGCTAGAGGAGACTTGACAGTGGAGCCGGATCTTTATGATGACATTCGCACGAAGCAGTCTCTTGATTCTAAGATTCAGGAGTAGAGAGCTGGAGTAGAGAAAGGGACAGTGTCTTGATTCTCTATTCATTCAGATGGGAGTGTTCGGTTTGATGGGAGATGGTGTGTGCCTAGAGATGAGGAGTTGAAAAGGTGGTCTCGACAGAGGCTCATTGCACACCGTATTCATTACATCTAGGTGGTGACAAGCTGTATAAAGATTTGAAGAAGACTTTCTGGTGGCCTAGGATGAAAAGGGAAACAGCTGAGTTTATCGCTCGATGTTTGACATGTCAGAGGGTTAAGGGAGAGCAGCGACGGCCACAAGGTAAGATTCAGTCTCTTGAGGTACCTGAGTGGAAGTGGGAGTCTATCTCCATGGACTTTATAGTGGGTTTACCGAGGAGCCAGCAGGGTAATAACATGATATGGGTGATAGTTGACCGTTTGACTAAGTCAGCTCACTTTATTCCAATGAAAGATACATGGAGTAAGGTTCAGTTGGCTAATGGGTACAGGAAACATGTGGTGTGGTTACATGGAGTCCCTAAGGACATTGTGTCAAATCGATATGTAAGGTTTATTTCTCGGTTTTGGCAAGAGTTGCAGGAGATGATGAGAACTGCCTTCAAGATGAGTACTACTTTTCATCCTGCAACAGATGGACAGACAGAGCGAACTATCAAGACTTTGGAGGCTATGTTGCGAGCTTGTGTGATGGAGTTTGGCGGTAGTTGGGAATATAGGTTGGATTTGATCGTGTTTTCTTACAACAACAGCTACCACACGAGTATTGGGATGACTCCGTTTGAGGCTTTATATGGGAGGAGGTGTAGGAGTCCAATTTACTGGGATGATAGAGCTGAGTCAGTGGTTTTAGGACCACAGATGGTACAGGAGATGATAGACCAACTGAAAGTGATTCGGCAAAAGATGAAAGAGGGCCAAGATCAACAAAAGAGTCATGCGGACTTGCACTGTCGGGACATCGAGTTTCAGGTTGGGGATAAAGTTCTTCTGAAAGTATCACCGATACATGGGGTTATGAGGTTTGGTAAGAAAGTGAAGCTGAGCCAGAAGTTCATTGGACCGTATGAGATTTTGGATTATGTGGGAGAGGTTGCATATCTGTTAGCTTTACCACCAGCTTTGGATCGGGTGCATAATGTGTTCCATGTGTCTCAGTTATGAAAGTATGTGAGTGATCCTTCCCATGTGTTAGAGGTGGAGAACATCGATTTGGATGAATCCTTGTCTTATCTTGAGGTGCCAAAGCAGATTCTGGATCACAAGGTTCGAAAAACTAGGTCTGGGGAAACGGTGTTGCTCAAGGTTCTATGGTCTAATCATGAGGTTCAGGAAGCTAGTTGGGTGGCGGAAGAGGCTATGAGGGAGCGGTATCCGTCTCTTTTTGATCAGGTATGTGTGGTTATGGGGACGGAACCATGTTTCTTTTGATCGCATAAGGTTTTGGTATGGTTTATGTTAGTTTTTGTACAGTCAGTGGCTGTTTCGAGTCGGTTTGAGTTGTGGTTGAGGTTTTTTTTTGAGTTCTTAGCTTGTTGCGTTGTTGTGTCATAGTTGAGTTAATATGTTTGTTTTTGTGTATGGGTTTGAACTTCGGGGACAAAGTTCATTTTTAAGGAGGGAAAACTGTAATACAACGGTTTTATGTACTATTGGGTACTCTATCGAGTAAGACTTACTCTGTCGAGTAAGTGAGTTTTGGTTACGAAACAATGTACTATCTGATGGGTACTCTATCGAGTAGGTGTCACTCGATCGAGTAAGTGACTTACTCGATCAAGTAAGTCGGTTTTACGGGTTGTTTTGACGGGTTTTGTTAGCAATACGAGAAAGATTAAAACAAATTACGTTGCTTCTCTCTTTCGCATTGCTATCAAATCCCAAGGCTTGTGTCGTTGGATTTCTAATTTCTTGACGTCGTTGAGATCGTCGCATTGTGGGTAAGATTCTAGTATAGTTTTTATGTCATTTCATTGATTTTAGTTGAAACCCTAATTGGGTATTTTAGAGGTTTTAGGAGTATTGTGATTGTTAGATGTTAGTTGTATGATTGTGTGATTGATAAGAGGTGATTTCGTAGAGGAACGTTTGTGATTAGCTGATTGTGACGATCTTGGTGATTGCTTTTCTAGGTAGGGTTTACCTTCTCAGTTATTGGTTACATTGTATTAGATGATTGGTTGATTGTTGATGGTTGTTTAATGTTGTTGATCTATATCGTATTGGAATTGGTAATTGGTAATTGATAATTGGTAATTGGTAATTGGTAATTGGTAATTGGTAATTGGTAATTGGTAATTGGTAATTGGTAATTGGTAATTGGTAATTGGTAATTGTTGATGTATAGTTGGTTGGTTGTGTTTGTCTGTGGTTCGTGAGGTGCGTCCTCGGCTGAGTGGAGTCACTTGCGGGAGTGGCTTCACGCCCTTGATTCGCCCTTTGTGGAGCCCGCCACAAAGGGGATGTGCACATTAACGAACTTGGATTTGCGCTCGGTTTTGATGAGCGGGGCTTAGGTGGGGAAATCTCTATCACATTAGATTGCATTCATGTTTCATAAGTCGAGTGAGTGTTTCTACTTCTTTCTTTCTTCACATATAACTCACCCTTACATACTTATGAGTGCATAAGTGAATCCGCGAGAATCCGACTAATTTGTCTTGCAAGATCGAAAGGTATTTGGCATTTGTGTATAGTATGGTGACTTGAGACTTGAGCTACGTTTTCTATTTCCCGTACCTTTGAATTTGTTTTATTAATACACTTTGGTCATTGCTTTGTTACAATTATGGATAGCTCGGGATTTGTATGTGCATTAAACATTAGCTTTGAGTTATTTATTCGCCATTTGTATGATTGCCTTTTGTATTGTGTGATGCTTTGCTCAAGGACAAGCAAAGAGATGGTTTGGGGGAGTTTGATGAGTCATAATTGTATGCATAATTATGCCTCCCCTTAATTACTTTTGATACGGTTTTCGAGCTAATTTATATTAAATACATGCCTTTTATGTGAGAATGTTATTACTTCCACTATTTGATAATTAATGCAGGAATGATGCATTTGAGAAGCAGAGGAATGAAATGGGCATCGCGGAGTGGGCATGAAGTAATACATGGAGCATGGAATGGGAATCTAGAAGAATAAAGGAAGAAAATTGTAACACCCCGGTTTATAAAAGAAGCCTTTGTCAAGACATTCCCGAATAAACCGGACTGTTACCATCTCGGTTTCCGAGGTAGTGAATAACAAATTAAACTCCAAGGCAATTTATATACTTATTTTTAACTGAATTGTTACAAAACCTCTTTACGTCAAATTACAAAGAACTAACATAAATAAAAGTGAAAGTCTTCTAGATGTGACCTAGCTACTAAGTCGTCTGATCCAGTGTCTCACGCCCATCCAGCTCCCGATTCTATCTCTTAACCTGTCAAGTCTGCTCGCCAATATTTGGGTCATCACAGGTGTTCACGAATACACAGGGTCAACCACGAGGTTGAGTAGGGAAAACAATAAAATAACAAAATATGATATGCATGCTCCTCCGTCACCACCATCTCCATCTCAACTCATATCTCATATCTCATACCCCGGACAAACCAGCCATACCGATCCCCGGTAGACTATATATATCGATCGTAGCCGATCTGCCAGCTCGCAGCTGAGGACACCAGGGCAAGTCCTGCAGAACCCGCCTTGGCCTTATCACAAATCACATCGTATCTCAACATCATCACTCCTACACCATCCTCCAACTCCAATGCATATGAAATGCTCAATAGAAATTAATGCAACACAATATATATATTAATGAATGAAATCATGCCAGCTACCGAATGTTGTGATAACAAACTCAACACGATCAATTCAGTCAATCACCTTCCCGTATATGAATCATAACGTAAATCAACAACCACGAATCAAGTCAACACAATTCAACAACAACGATAATAGGTCAAGTGTATTTCCCTACCTCAAAGTGCCAGCAAATCCAATTAAGTAGTTCAAGCAGTCCAGAAAATAAAGCAACGAATCTGATTATCGATCCTTCACGAATCCGTCACCTAAAACAATTATAATATTTATAATTACTAACTACTAAATATAGAAATCTCCCAAAATAGAAGCTTTCCCGAAATACAATCCCGACACCAAACTTATGCCCAACTGATAACTAAAATAACCCGATTAGTATTTGACCTAACTTCCCAAAATAGAAAGTTACTAAAATAGAATTTCTTAGAATGGAAACTTTCCCGATATAGTAGTTTTTTCATTTTAACAAACCCGACTCAAAACCCGTCTTTAATTATTCAAATAACTCGGGAATTAAATTAAATAAATTATTTAGAAGACTCGGGAATTAAATTAATTAATTAAGAATACGACCAATTAACGAATTATAACGATTTAAACTATGAAAACCCGTTTCAAAACTAAAACAATTCGAATAACCCGATTAAACACAACCCACGCCTTCACTCTCACCCCCACCACCACAGTCCTGCTCGCCGTCAGCCCACGAACCCAGACACCGTGGCACCGCCGTCTCGACCTCCCCCTAGTCCACGGTGGTGCCACCCCAACCTAGCCATTCTAAACCGCCTGAAAACCCCCTGTTTAAAACCCGTCTGCCACCCCTGTCGCTGCCACCTCTCTCTGCCACTACCACCACCCAAAACCACCATAACCACCACCACCACTACACTCGTCACTAACCACCCTACCCATATACCCTGACGCCAACCACCCTTATCCCCTCCCTAAGACACGAAACAACAACCAATCAACTCGACAGAAATGCGAAATCAGAGGAAACGGTTGAGCTCTTACCTTTTTCGCCACCACCACAGCCACCTGGGCCACCCACGGTCGTCGTCGAACACCCTAAAGCCTTCCTTGCTGCGCCGTCAACACCCATGCTCTCTCTCTCTCTCTCGTTTTGCGTGAAAGCTGATGATTGGTGTTGATGAAGGAGGGAGGCGGGTTGAGGGAGTAGGGTTGTGTAGAGCTAGGGTAAATAGGTTAAAAGTTTAGGTTAGATGGTAAATGGGTCATGGGTAAACGTGATTGGGTAAGTGGGTAAATGTCATGGGTCCGCGTGGTTGTAAAAGAATTAGCTAACGTGACTTCGTTCAGTTAAACCCGTCTCACTTAACTTAGATCGATACAACGCGAGTCAAGTAAAATAATTAACGTAATTATTGACTCAACAATTAACCCGACTTAAATAGTAATATATAAAATGTATAGTAATTAATATATATTAATATCCGTTTAATTGATTATATATAAAACACGGGGTATTACAGTCTTCCCCCCTTAAAATGAACTTCGTCCCGAAGTTCGCTCCCGTACTTAAACAACATAAGGGTATTGTACATCGTACATACGGACGTCACGCATTTCTAACACGGTTAACACACACTTTTGACACATCAATTAACATAACAAACACGAAATGTTACATTCTGCCCTCCTAAAAGTAAACTTCGTCCTGAAGTTTAACTCGTCTTTACTTAACCCAACTAACTACGACTAATAACTACCTGAGAACACCAATGTATAACAACTAAATATTCATCTGAGAACACCGTCATCTTCCATCTAAATTCCGATCACAGACTCAAGTAACTCAATAACCATGGTCTCACTGGACCGTAAACGTAACTCGGCACAAAGGCCCCACAACTCATAACTCAATACCAGTAGTTTAACTATACTCTTCTTTTACACCTCAACCAACTAACAGAAGTAGGAATAAAGCATATAGAACTCATTTGCATAGGTACCCCACAACGAAACATCCACTTGATCAAGACTACCATCTACAAACAAGTGCAACATAAACATTAAGATTTTACAATCCTACCCGACTAGAAACAGGGTTACGTCCTCGTAACCTCTTTTCAATTTTCATATACATATGCAACAAAATCATTATCAACCACATGTGACAGGAAAGAACATATGATAAAAGATTGCACATTAACACTAAGGTCGAAACAAGGTTTTATTATGGAATTAACTGATTGTCAACAAGTAACATTTATTACTAGCTCATGCTTAACTTAAAAACACAACATCAAACTAAAGAACAACAAGAAAGGAACCAAGGTTTACACGGTTTCAGCACTAAACAAATTTGATGATCAATTATAGACTATGAACGAGCGAGAGCAAAATCAACAAAACAATTTAAGAACTTCTCACATTGCAAACATATCACAGAAAATAGATCTACCACTACCATCCATCACACTCACAGGATCTTATTGACATATCCGTACCACCATTTACTCACTTTGGTTTAGGTCACTTAATTGGGTCGATGAATTTAAGCAATCAACAACATACTCATAATTCATATTTTAAATTATAAGAATTGTTTGCACGATATCAATTCTGAAAACATATTTCCCAATAAAAGTAACTACATATGATCTATGACAACAACAACATCATTTTCATATCCCACATATGTTTCACATTTTAGCAATCATATCTTTCAATTGTGTCCAGCGACTTAGTATACTCATTTTCAGCAAAACAAAAGATATCGTATAAGTAACTTAGACATATACATTTGCCATCATATACTTTGTAGAACACTAGCTATGATAAAAGATTAACAACTTGAACAGCTTCTCTGATTTGTACGGTTTGAATAATTAGGCAACTCGTAGGCTTAATTAAACGTAACTATAACGACTATCATTTAAACCAATGCATATCATGTGAATAATCAAAGGGTTATCCTATTATAATTGTCAGCATAGTTATCATAACAATCTTTATTAGAATATAATTGATAGTAACGACTCGAGAATATAGATATGTCAGATGTCGTGTTACGATTGCAAGAATCACTTTAGCATTTTATGACAACATAATAACGAACATATCCAATAAGAAATAACTCACTGTTTATTGTCATGTTATAGATTTAGGTTCAACTGAAATAATTTAATGTGATGAAGGTAATAAATATAACTATTGGCACACAACTCATATGAAAGACATTAGAACTTAGATGCATCCTACATGTGTGAACATTTAGACATACTCATTACTATCATCCATGTGTAACCATTTAGACATAATTATTATAATTATTCATGCGAGTATATTAGAACAATCAAATTAACTTTTAACGCCATCAACTTTACCAAGATATGACAATATAGTTTTATTTTTATATATATCCGACCACTATGCAGATATGATGAACATACTAGAGGTATTACAACATGCCAAACATACATAAAATATGCAACAACTGGACTCGTATAAAATATTTCACCCTTGATTAAGAATCAATTTAAGCTATTCAATTTCACTCATACTATCATGCCAACAATGTTATCAACTAGACTTTAATTTTATCACTTGTTAAGATACACAACTACCGAACATGCGTGCTACTATCATCATATAAGGACATTATAAATTCACATTACTAAAGCTCATGAATTAACCAAACAATCGTATGAAAATTCAACATAGAACGCACATTTTAAATGTTTTGATTCACGTTGTAACTTCCAAAATTCACGAATAAATAACCGTTCGATTAAAACTTGATTCATATTATTTTTATAAAACACGGAGAGTTAAAAACACAGGGGAAAAAGAATTAGGTCTAAAGCACAAGAATTTCATTTTTAAAGAATTTTACAACTCAGTTAGTCCAAACAAGTATGTGACAGCAATTGGTCCGAAACTTGGGTCAGTTTGCAAAACTTACCATTTAATATAGAGATATCAAGAATTTTCGTGACTTATCAATTTGAAAACATATACGAATATTCTGATCGATGGAGTTGGAATTATGCAAAATTTATTAATAAGATTTAAATGAGGATTTTTACAAAATCGTTGGTCAAAACATCACTACACAGGAACTTCCTGACCACAGCCCACTAAAATATTTATTACTCCTAATCCGTATATCATATAAGCATGAAACCAACGCTGAATGAATACTAACTCCCAAGGCTATCTCTAATAAAATTTTCATCCATAGGAAATAAACAGAAAAGAAATGGAAGTAAGGTCAATTAAAGAGTACAATCAAACAAAACAAGTTTCAGCACTAAGTTGTTCATTTTCTATGTCCCAAACTCTTACAACCATACTATCGATACTAACTCCTCCTAACTTAAATCTCACACTGTGTATTTCGTAATATCCACCCCATAGAATCCTTTCGCATCTCGATCTACTCCTTACATCTAAATCACGATTGCTATGACTATAAACATGCAATTCAATAGTGTTTCTAGTTACTATCACAATACTATACTAGCATGGCTTCGGGATCACATAACCGCATATTACTAGACATAGTAGTACTATCAACACATCATTCAACATCCACCCAGATGTATATCATCAATTTGCAATTATTTTCACGCTCACGACTACCACAACACTTCATTGCTTATTAACCTGAACTCGAAAATTTATTTCTCATTTCCACAACATCATATGATCACGTCATCATTCATACAAAATACTTACCGTAGCGTTGTCCTGAAGAATGGTTAGAATATATGGATCTCAATGTATACATCAACTCTTTTACGCAATAATCAATGTATCAATCAGTGAACACTTAGGCAATGATATAGGAATTTCATGTTCAACCTCAAGCAACTTTTCTACCCTTTCTCTCATATACACTCAGGGTTTCCGGGTCAAACTGAGAGGGCCGCTGGTTCGGTGTGAGGGGGCCCCTAACTCATACCTTACCTTAGTGTGCTCCTAACAGTTCTATCCCGGGGTTCATTTTATTTAGACTCTTCCTATGTTCATTGGGTTCATTGGTTTAGGCCTTAGGATCGTTCGCTCTGATACCACTTTGTAACACCCCGGTTTATAAAAGAAGCCTTTGTCAAGACATTCCCGAATAAACCGGACTGTTACCATCTCGGTTTCCCGAGGTAGTGAATAACAAATTAAACTCCAAGGCAATTTATATAATTATTTTTAACTGAATTGTTACAAAACCTCTTTACGTCAAATTACAAAGAACTAACATAAATAAAAGTGAAAGTCTTCTAGATGTGACCTAGCTACTAAGTCGTCTGATCCAGTGTCTCACGCCCATCCAGCTCCCGATTCTATCTCTTAACCTGTCAAGTCTGCTCGCCAATATTTGGGTCATCACAGGTGTTCACGAATACACAGGGTCAACCACGAGGTTGAGTAGGGAAAACAATAAAACAACAAAATATGATATGCATGCTCCTGCGTCACCACCATCTCCATCTCAACTCATATCTCATATCTCATACCCCGGACAACCCAGCCATACCGATCCCCGGTAGACTATATATATCGACCGTAGCCGATCTACCAGCTCGCAGCTGAGGACACCAGGGCAAGTCCTGCAGAACCCGCCTGGGCCTTATCACAAATCACATCGTATCTCAATATCGTCACTCCTACACCATCCTCCACCTCCAATGCATATGAAATGCTCAACAGAAATTAATGCAACACAATATATATATTAATGAATGAAATCATGCCAGCTACCGAATGTTGTGATAACAAACTCAACACGATCAATTCAGTCAATCACCTTCCCGTATATGAATCATAACCTAAATCAACAACCACGAATCAAGTCAACACAATTCAACAACAACGATAATAGGTCAAGTGTATTTCCCTACCTCAAAGTGCCAGCAAATCCAATTAAGTAGTTCAAGCAGTCCAGAAAATAAAGCAACGAATCAGATTATCGATCCTTCAAGAATCCGTCACCTAAAACAATTATAATATTTATAATTACTAACTACTAAATATAGAAATCTCCCAAAATAGAAGCTTTCCCGAAATACAATCCCGACACCAAACTTATGCCCAACTGATAACTAAAATAACCCGATTAGTATTTGACCTAACTTCCCAAAATAGAAAGTTACTAAAATAGAATTTCTTAGAATGGAAACTTTCCCGATATAGTAGCTTTTTCATTTTAACAAACCCGACTCAAAACCCGTCTTTAATTATTCAAATAACCCGGGAATTAAATTAATTAAATTATTTAGAAGACTCGGGAATTAAATTAATTAATTAAGAATACAACCAATTAACGAATTATAACGATTTAAACTATGAAAACCCGTTTCAAAACTAAAACAATTCGAATAACCCGATTAAACACAACCCACGCCTTCACTCTCACCCCCACCACCACAGTCCTGCTCGCCGTCAGCCCACGAACCCAGACACCGTGGCACCGCCGTCTCGACCTCCCCCTAGTCCACGGTGGTGCCACCACAACCTAGCCATTCTAAACCGCCTGAAAACCCCCTGTTTAAAACCCGTCTGCCACCCCTGTCGCTGCCACCTCTCTCTGCCACTACCACCACCCAAAACCACCATAACCACCACCACTACACTCGTCACTAACCACCCTACCCATATACCCCGACGCCAACCACCCTTATCCCCTCCCTAAGACACGAAACAACAACCAATCAACTCGACAGAAATGCGAAATCAGAGGAAACGGTTGAACTCTTACCTTTTTCGCCACCACCACAGCCACCTGGGCCACCCACGGTCGTCGTCGAACACCCTAAAGCCTTCCTTGCTGCGCCGTCAACACCCATGCTCTCTCTCTCTCTCTCGTTTTGCGTGAAAGCTGATGATTGGTGTTGATGAAGGAGGGAGGCGGGTTGAGGGAGTAGGGTTGTGTAGAGCTAGGGTAAATAGGTTAAAAGTTTAGGTTAGATGGTAAATGGGTCATGGGTAAACGTGATTGGGTAAGTGGGTAAATGTCATGGGTCCGCGTGGTTGTAAAAGAATTAGCTAACGTGACTTCGTTCAGTTAAACCCGTCTCACTTAACTTAGATCGATACAACGCGAGTCAAGTAAAATAATTAACGTAATTATCGACTCAACAATTAACCCGACTTAAATAGTAATATATAAAATGTATAGTAATTAATATATATTAATATCCGTTTAATTGATTATATATAAAACACGGGGTATTACAAAAATAAAGAAGACAACACGGACAAAGTGGACAGGAGCAAGTTCCTCGATCGAGTACAATGAGGATTGATCGAGGAACCTTCATACTCGATCGAGTAAAGTGAGGCTTGATCGAGGAACCTTCATACTCGATCGAGTGAAGTGAGGTTTGATCGAGGAACCAGCTTAATTGATTAAAATATGCAATGTCGAGAGTTGGTGTTTCTGAAAATTGGTGCCTCGAACGAGTGCACATAGGCTCGATCGAGGAACCACTAGTTTCCAGAGTTTTCCGCAATTTCCATAAGTCGGTTATGTTTTACTATAAATACCTAATTCGTACCCTAAGTGTATTTACGTCTTATTTTACACAGTGACGCTTTATTTTACATCTAAAAGCCTAGAAAACTCTTAGTTTAATTTTATTGCTCTTGTTTTGGATCTATATCTTTGTTCTTCATCATTACGGTATTCATCTTTCTTTAATAATTATTATTCATTCGTTATTCATCTTTTATTGTTATTCATCATGTTTCTTATTATTTCTATTATTGTTCTTCCCTTTAGTATGAGTAGCTAAGCCTTTAATCTAGGGTGAAAGGGGATCTAGGTTGTTAGAAAAGGGTTAACTTATGAATTGATTGTTAAATTGCTTTTGATTGTTGTTCAATTATCGTCTTACATCTAATTAATTAATTACTGCTCAGAATTGATTAATTTAGTATTTAATAAACTAGGATTTTCACCCACCGGTTTAAGACTAGTATAGGCCACGATAATTGAATTAGACCGACTTAATAATAGCGATTGCATGTTAAGTTTAGATCTAAAAAGACATATTAGAATCGACTGATCATATGACTTTCAACAATATAAATTGCTCAATCAATGAATTAAACCTTACCCCCAAATAACTACGTAGTGAACCTAATCCCTAAAACTTTTAATATTATTGAATTCGTCTTATTTACTTTTATTGCAATTACTTATTAGAAATCAAACCAAACAAACCCTCAAGAAATTGTTACTTTAAGACGAACTTAGACACTAGCAAATAGATTATTACCGTCTCCCTATGGATTCGATACTTGACTTACCACTAGCTATTTTGTTAGTAGTAACCTAGGATTTAATTTGATTAAGGTCAAACGACTAAAAATTACCTTATCAAATACAAGAAGCACCCGCGGAAAGAATGCCCGTAAACAACAACCCCAACCTCAACCGGAAGCACCACTCGCCTTTCCTCACCCGGGATACGCGAGAATATCCTTTGAAAGTGAACCCCATAAGAACGCTTTCCTAGCCTACACCCAACGAAGAATGAACACCACTAGATGTGTGTCGGAAGATGCCTTAGTTTCCTTAGGAATAGAAGAGGAGTGATAGGTCTATTTTTTATATAGCTTAACTCTCTATTTTAGCTCGGTTTTTTTAGATTATTGCACTTTTATAAGTGTATTTGTGAGCTAATTCCGTGTTCTAGGTGTTTTTGCTTGTACGCATTACAGTTAGTAGGAAATGAAGCACTTGATAGCTTTTCCCGTCAAGTTAGCAAGCATCAAAGTCCACGAGGCTAAAAGAAACAAGACTCGACCATAGAGGGGCGTTTTGGGAAATTCCAAGCATGGAAATCCCGAGCATGAAGTGGAGTATATATTTAGCTCATAAACTGGATTAACCAAAACAAGTGAAGAATTATTGACAGAAGAAAGTGTCTGCTTAAAGTAGGGATCTTTTTGTGTTAACAAATAAAGGACTCAAGGTAAATTTCAGACAAAATTAAGGGAATGCTGAGACTGGCAAGCTGAGAATGACAGACTAAGGAGTTGGCTTAAAGTTCTTTCCTTTTTGAAGAAACAAAACTCTAAGGTTGGAATTTCAATGTTGGCTTTGTTAGCTGGCAACAGAAGTGAGGAGCCGTGAGTAAAAATGGTTTAACAATAGATAAGTATAAAGAAAGCAAGATAGACAACTGCCACACAAGTCAGTATAGAATCAGTCCCACACAGGTGATTGAATTCTGAAATTCCACACAGGAAATTAAAGCTGCAATGCAGGTTTTTTTTATTATCAAAAGCTAGTCCTCTCCTTCAACGATTACATGTTATATATGCTAGGATTAGCAAATTGTTTTAGGATGAAAACAGAAGAAAACAAAGGCCATTAAGGCAGTACAGCTGACACTACAATGACTCACAATGTAGACAAAATAACAGCTATAATATTGTACTATCCTCATGTGCTCTTGTTGGTTTTTGCTTCCTTGTTGATGTGGACATATTTGGTAGAAATGACCCTAGACGAATTTGTAGATGGCACTTCCCTTAAGCTAACTGGACTATGGTCAGGCACCATGGGTTCGTTCCTTGACTTAGGAACTGTAGCCAGTTGGCTTGTGTAGGGGCTGGTGAGGTGTTGGTCAGGACAGTGTCTTGGCTTGGACTGAGAGCTCCTGCTCCAATCCCCTCTCCTTAGAAGTATGCTTCATCTGTAGGACCCTCTTCCCCCTTGTTCTGATCTCTATATTACGGTGACAGGTCCCCAATATTGAAGGTTCCTTGTACCACATCACCCCCAGGCAAGAACAATTTGTAAGCATTATCCCCAATTTTCTAACTGATCTCAAAGGGTCCCTCTGCCCTACGCATAAGCTTGTTTTTCCTCTTGGATGGGAACCTAGTTTTTCTTAAGTGGAGCCACAATAAATCACCAACTTGTAATGGTTTCTTAGGCCTGGCCTGCATGGCACTTCTCATTTGTTCTCTGAATTTGTTGTTGCACCAGTTTGTGGAGTTTAGTGATGGACTCTACCCTGTCTTGGGCATCAAATCTGTACTCCTCAGTAGGTTGTTGGGAAATGTGTCATCAACAATAGTGCGATCACATGATTTAAATATCATTATTAAATCTCATACTAAGAATACGTGAGGGATGATTCTTTATACAGTCGACTGACCGTCATTAATCGGTAATGATTGGCTAACTAGAGTTTGACATTACTGTCGTGTGACGGCGGTGGTCAGTTGATCCCTTTAGGTCACACCTATAGGATGAGGCCCAAATAAATAAATAATTAATTAATTGTATGAGATACAGATTAATTAATTCCTTAATTATGAGAGTGTAAATTTTGCGTCTTATTGTAATGTGATTAAATAAGATTTAATTTAGTAATTAAGTGTTAAATTACTAAATTAGTTGAGGTTTTAATATAAGTTTTGAGGTAGAGGTAATTAGTTATTTAAAGTTACAAGAAGTTGTAGTTTTAACTAACTAGTTATTATGGGACCCATTATATGATGATATAATGGTAGTATACTACTCAAAAAGTGGAGTGCATATTATATTATTAATTGTAATATTTAAGTGTTAAATGATTACCTTAATAATTAAATATGTAAGATAGTTAAACATATGACTTATAAGCATTTGTGGGACAAATGACAAAAGGCAAAAATGGACCAAAAATGGTCCAAATTTTCGGCCATATTAAGAGCACAAGAGATGCTCTTTTGTCTTATGTTGATGTTGGTTATTGTGTGATTGTGACATATCACACTAGCCTTTACATGCTACATCTTACACCTAGGCTTCCTACACTCTACCTACACTAAACAATAGAGTAAAAAACAAAAGCACAAGATTCCCTACATGGGAGAGGCCACCGGTTTTGGCCTTAATAAGAGAGCGTCATTTGCTCATTTTTCTAGTGTGTGTGCTTGTGTTGTTTTATCTCTCTATTTTTCCTCATATTCTATTGCAACAAACTCTCTACAATACTAATACTCTCCAATCTATTACTAGAGGTAGTAATACAAGAACATTAGTATTATTATGGATATATTTCTACTACATATCTTGTTAATATTAGTAGGAATTTTTGGGATTAATCTTGGGTGCAATTTATTGGAGTGACTTCTAAACTTGGAGTCTTAGGAGGATCATCCATCACATTTAGCTCAAGAACAAGTGAAGGAAGGTGACCTTACTTGTGCCCATATTTTCGAAATACATAACAATGTAAGGAACATTGTTCTTCTTATAAATCTTTCATTTTGTTATGCATACACTAGATCTAAAGAACAAATAATTAATAAGTTAATTAGTTCACTATTAGAGGAGTCTAATAATAGGTATATGAACCTAACAAGTGGTATCAGAGCATAAGGATGTTGCATGCATAATCGGTTATTGTTTTTCCGAGTTAAAAAGTTAACATATAAAACTAAAAATTTGTGATTTATGAGTATACGCCACGAAATCACCATGCATGTTATATATTCTGGTCCTAAAATGTTTCTAGGTTATTTTTATAATTTATGGAAATTTATTGCTCATTTTAATGATTTTTAGTGATTTTATTACATTTTTATGTCTAAAATGGGAATTAAAATGCTAAAAATAGTTAAACTAAGTTTCTGACTTTGGAAATTTTATATTACCTCACATGCATATTTTACAAGTTGTGTGGAAAAAGTCGAGTTAATTTGATTAATTTTGCATGATTTATGATTTTTATGAGATAAAAATGGATTAAAAGAGGTAAAATGGTTAAAATTAGTTAAATTTATAATTAAGCCATGATCTTTTAATATGATATCACATGCATAATTTACAGAGAGTATGTAAATTTCTAGATTTAAGGATCTTATTTTGCATGATTTATGGATTTTTAGAGTAAAAATGGCATAAATAGTGACTATTTTGGCAAAATTAGCTAAAACGTATTGCATGGCTTGAGAAAATTATTTTAAGTTGAATTAATATCCCACTAATCAGATCTAAGGTTGTAAAAATTATTGGAGTAATTTTTGGATACTTTATGTATTTTATGAGATAAAACCGATAAAATGCAACTATATTTTCTCCAAATTAATTCGAAAATTTTAACCATGTTTTTTGACATTATGAGTGTCATGGAATTATTTCAGAATGTTCAAAAATTTAAAATTAAAATTTTGAAATTTTTATTAATTAATTTGGATTTATTTCATAAATATGATGATTTTAAGGTCAAAAATGAGCATAAAATTAAATCAAGTTGAATTATTGTCAAAAATTATGTGATGACTAATTTTTGAGTCCTAAAAAGTGTTAGGATAATTAACTTGAGCTTAGATGTGATTTAAGTGTTAATTAGTGATTTTAAAATGTTATTATCACGCATTTCCATAAAACCGGGTTATATGTACGACATAAGTTAAATAGGGCGCTTTGGCACATCATTTGGCATGATAGGTACATATTATAATGCTGCATATTTCAATTGTTGAATGTCTTTTATTTATATAATTTTGAATTATGTAATTTTATCTTAGTATGGCCTTAGTTTAATCGATATTACCCGTAATGAAAGAGAATATTGATTCGGTTGTAATTTAATGTGATCTCGTATCACTTTTATTTTTATTTCATTAGTTTTTCCATTTTACAAATGTATAATAGGAATAGCTTTGTATTTTTATTATTATTTGTAATTATGGAGCATCTTCAAAGACGGTGCCATTCGGAAAGGTGATCCGACGAAGATGGTGTCTTGGGAGGCGTGCCACTTGAAGATTCAAGGGACCAAAGGAGTTGGTTTCCGAATATGTAATAGATTATTTGATTTTCTATTTTAGGAAGGCCATACTAGGAATTTTATTTATTGCTTTGCATTTCTTTTAATATGGTGCATGCATTGCCAAATCGCCATAACAACACATGCATATCATATCGAGTCATCGACCGTGTCAATTATAATTATCGTAGTTCACCGCTTTAGTTCACTTAAAACGTGATAGATAATAAATTGACAAGACCTCTCACATATTAAAAATTGAGAAAAAGCCTTACCAAATAGTAGAAACCCATGAAGTACCAATTTCATAAGGGAGTTAATCCGGCTTTACCGTAATACAAACCTTGTTACGTTGGCGAAGTGGGGTCGTAAAATGTTATTACATCGAAATTTGGATTGAGCTCAACGGAAGTATTGTTGACCGTAGTCGAATGTGTTCCGGGCTAAAGATGAGAATTAGAGTAATTTTTATCGACCGAGAGTTCTAAAAGTAGAATCGATTAAAGAGTTAATCCATCGAGTTATATTAATAAGGGATGAATCGGCTCACCGTGCCCGAGTTGATATGAATTTGGATCTCGGAATCATTTATGTAGTTGGGTGGAGGTCACTATATAAATGCAATGCTTGTAGTTAAATTTACGAGTATTATTAAAACCAATGTTGTCAGGATCGGGATTCTACTTTGAATCGATGAGGAGGGTAGGATCGAATCGGTGGAATCGGATTGTAGAGTCGTAAGATTCTACAAATTCACTAAATATAGTTTTTTTATTTGGTAAAAATGTATAATTGAATATCAAAACACTTATTTATACCCAAAATATTGATAATTAATGAGTTTAGTATCATTTCATGAACATGTTTCTACAAATGACATGAAATTTGGATTTTACGATGTCGTTATATACAAATTTATTTTAATATGTTTACTATGGAGTCGGATCGTAGGATCGTAAGATCGTAGAATCGTATTATGATCCTGTCTCTATAAAATTTCAAATAAATAGGATCGTAAGATTCTACAAACATGATAGAATCGTAGGATCCGGGATCGGACAAGCATTTTTGGATCGTAAAATCGTAGAATCATAGGATCGAATCGGGATTCTGACAACAATGATTAAAACGTTAGATGATAATTAATTTCTTCATTTCCTATTTTGTAGTCAAATTTGTTTTATCAATCGCAATGGCAACTCCAATCACGTCCGCATCCACTAGTTCCGCCACGCTTACCAATGTGTCATGGCTCCGATCCTTCATGGATCGATGTAAGTTAGAAAAGAATGGGTCTAATTTCGCCGATTGGGACACGCAACTTCGCTTGGCCGCGCAAGGTGACGACAAGCTTCGTTACCTTACCGAGGCATCTCCCACTGAACCTAATACTAGGTCCACCCCCGCCGCTAGGCAAACCTATGAGGTTTACCAAAAGGAGTCGGCCGCGATAAAAAATGTGTTGATCTTTGCTATGGAGGCCGAACTCCAACGAAGTGCTATAAAAATTAGCACCGCTCATGAGATCTACATGAAGCTTGTGAACATGTTTTCACGAGCTCCTAGGGTCATTCAATATGAGGCGGCTTCCGCATTCTTTGATCTTAACATCAAAGAGGGCCAAACGGTGAGCCCACATGTGCTCAAGTTGATGGAGCATGTTGAGACCTTGAAAATGCATAAGGTGGAAATTCCCAATGAACTCGTAATTGATCGAATTCTTCATTCCCTCAGCAAAATCAAAGCATATGTTCAATTCCGGGTGAATTTTAATATGCAAGATAAGAAAGTTTCTCTTGATGAGTTGCACAAAATGCTTGTGCAACCCGAAAGGGACATGGGGCTAAGTGTTAGCACCACCAAAGATGTGCTCAATGTCAATCATAAGAGCAAAGGAACTTTCAAGAAGAGCGGGAAAAAGGGAAAGAAGCGAACTCCCAACAGGAACATAGCTAAGACTTATGAAGCAAGCTCCTCCAAGCCCAAGTACAGTGCCCCTCCGGGGACAAGTGCCACTATTGTTGTGGTGTTGGACATTGGAAAAGAAATTGTTCCAAATACCTTGGCGACATCAAAGCTGGAAAGGTTATTCCAGTAGGTATATGACTATCCCTATCTTTTATGTTTCAATCTCAATTAGTATGTGATACAAGTTGTGATGATTACCCTTTTTATTGTAAATAGGGCCCCCTCCTAGCAAGGACAAAGGCAAGGAGAAGCAAGCCTAGAGGATTATGAGGGAAGCTAGAGTAGCCGACCATGGTGATGGATCAATGGAAGCTTGGCTTTTATTTGCTTTGTCTTCAATTTTATGATGTATTTCATGTTTTTAGAACTATTTTGATTTCCTTGTGTGACTTGGAAATTGGCTTGTATCCTTTAAACACGGGTTGTATTTTGGATATTGGTGATTTGGTTTTCAACCCAAATCACTCGTTTTATTATGTTATTTGTTCTAAAATCATCATCATAAATTACTTGCGTAGAGAAACATTAGATTAACAACTTAAATTGATTACATAGACGATTATGATGATGGGATCATTATATGTCCATAAGCTATGAATTTGATTCTCCTTATGTCATTATTACTAAAAGTAACAAGTTACATATCAATTATAAAGTTGTAATGAGTTTTTGAACTCATCAAGTAAGGAATTTTCGATACCATTCGGACACATTATTTTTAAACGGATGGTCAACCAGGATATACCTAGAATAGAGAGTCTATTAAACAGATGACATGGATAAGACTCGCATATTATCAAGCTGCCATGTTAGGATGGCCTTTTGAAAGCTAATACATAGTCTAGATAAACACTAATACTCCGTCAAATATATATGTCTGTGACTCACAAAGCTATCTCTCAAGAAGATAGATGTATTTCTGAGAGATAGGGTGGGAGAAGATTGTATCGTCACAAACATCTCTTATAGTTAAAATGTTACTTTGTGAAAGTAATAGAATTATAGAGTTGGAGTGTAGTTGAACTATTGTCTATAAAGATAGAAAGAGAGTATAGTTCAGTGGGTGTTTATCGCACATGTCTTATTGTTTAAGAATATTACTTTGTGAAAGTGATAGTATCATGACCTTCTTACATACGAGCCGAAGCATTACAATCCGAAAATTGTTACTCAAGAGTAGTTTTACTTAAAGGAAAGGGTCTCCTTAAAGTGAATAGAGCTTTAGATTACTTAAAAGCATAGATTGACATAAAGATGTTGATCAAAATTAATTATGTTAGGAATTGCCGCATTTCATTTTAATGAATAATGGCAAATGAGATTAAAAATTCGCTTTTCTAAAATGGGAATTTAGAGAAAAAAGTGTTTGAAACACAAAACCTTAGATGAAGATCTAAGAATCCTAACATATTATGCGCAGCTATCTTAAGTGATCACAAGATGGTCTTAAGCTAGCATTAAAGGATTATACTTTTCGTTCATGTGATTATAGTGAATTGTTTCATTCACATGATTGAAGAATCATGATATACATGAAGTTAAGTGGGAGCTAGAATTGTTTCTCTATGTCTTATATGTTGATAACATATTACTTATTGAGAATTATGTACCAATGTTCTCTTCTGGCAAGAGTAATTGGGACACTTGGAATGGGATGCAAAGTATTCTAGATTTTGAATCTATGTGAGAGAATATTGGCATAGAGTTGAGAATCTTATGAGGATAAGATATTTCACATCTGTTGTACAACAACAAAGTTGAATGGCTTATTCATGATGATGAAAGTGGAATTACTATGATGGAATCCTAGTCGTTCACTGAACCCATTAAGTTGTTGATTACATGAAATCGATTGCTAATGTTTCCGCCATTAGAACGATTATGTATGCCAACAGACACACATGCTGTGATATACCATATGCTAGGTACATTATGAGTAAATAATAAGTTAATTCATAAGATGGGCTTGTGAAAGCCTTAAAGTACAATTGATGACTTGTAAACATGTTTAGATGATAAACTAAGTTAGGTGTTGAAGGGTTGCACAAACTTAAGTTTCCAAGCTTAAAAGGATTTGATGAAATCCTAAGCTAATGTTATTGATAAAGGAGTAAGAAACTAAGAAAAGTGTTTTTAGTTTCGCGTATTGCAGATTCTACAAAAGGAATCTAAGTAAAATTGTGTTAAAATAGTCAACGAAGGGATTAAGAGTGAATCTCTCCACAAATGACTTTATCACAAGTTATGTGATAACAGTGGGAGCATCTTTCAAGTTAAAGAGCCCAAGTCTAGAAAGAAGTCTAGACATATACTTAGATAAATTCGTGTCATTAGAGATGATATTGAATGGAAGGAAATAGCAATTAATAAAGTTGGAATATATGGATATCGGGTATATCTACTTGCCAAGCTTATATTGCATTTTAACTAGTGCTAATAATACACTAAAGATTATAGAATATGAATTAGTAATAGTGTATTGACTATTCATATGTAATAATCACATTTATCGTTTGAGTTTTATTAAACTCACCCGCTACCTTGTCGTATCCGAATGGGTTGTAGAGACAAATTGAACCCCATTAAAGTGAACTGGATTGACATGGTATTCGCCCCTAGTTACTTATATGAGGTGACGTCTAGAAGTGACTAGAGTGTGATGCGATTGATGGCAAGTTCAAGTGTCATAGAGTCATATGGGATGACTAGTCGATCACATAGGCAGACTGTATGGGACAATCTGTCGGGCAGTGACCGCTTATAGAGTTCTGGTAATTCATAAAGCCTGGTCGTGGCAAGAGCTACTATAGTATTTTATGAGTCAATTCTTTTGACTAAAGACTATTCGCCAAAGTTGGCACAACTTCTGATTAGCTTTGATTTATACTCTACGATTTCGTAAATGAGGTCAAACTGGGTATATTTTTGGTTATGATGGACTGTGGCTGAACGAAGGGAATATGGCGATAGGAATTGTCCACCCCTTGTCAGGGTTGTTTGAAGTCTCAAGGCCACTCGAGGAGAAGTTAACTGGAAATGCGTGGCCACGCTCGGAAGGTATCTATGATAGATAATTCCGGTCAGACAGTTAATCTCCAGATCGAGAAAACCACTCAAGATATGATCAAATGTAAGTACGACCTGCAAGACACCTTGCATTGAGTGGGAGATTGTAATAGGACAAGAGAATTGGTGACGCACACTTGTCGAGGACAAGTGGGAGATTGTTGGGAAATGTGTCCTCAACAATAATGCGATCACATGATTTACATATCATTATTAAATCTCATACTAAGAATACGTGAGAGATGATTCTTTATACAATCGACTGACCGTCATTAATCTGTAATGATTGGCTAACTAGAGTTTGACATTACTGTTGTGTGACGGTGGTGGTCAGTTGATCCCTTTAGGTCACACCTATAAGATGAGGCCCAAATAAATAATTAATTAATTGTATGAGATACAGATTAATTAATTCCTTAATTAGGAGAGTGTAAATTTTACGTCTTATTGTAATGTGATTAAATAAGATTTAATTTAGTAATTAAGTGTTAAATTACTAAATTAGTTGAGGTTTTAATATAAGTTTTGAGGTAGAAGTAATTAGTTATTTAAAGTTACAAGAAGTTGTAATTTTAACTATCTAGTTATTATGGGACCCATTATATGATGATATAATGGTAGTATACTACTCAAAAAGTGGAGTGCATATTATATTATTAATTGTAATATTTAAGTGTTAAATGATTACCTTAATAATTAAATATGTAAGATAGTTAAACATATGACTTATAAGCATTTGTGGGACAAATGACAAAAGGCAAAAATGGACCAAAAATGGTCCAAATTTTAGGCCATATTAAGAGCACAAGAGATGCTCTTTTGTCTTATGTTGATGTTGGTTATTGTGTGATTGTGACATATCACACTAGCCTTTACATGCTACATCTTACACCTAGGCTTCCTACACTCTACCTACACTAAACAATAGAGTAAATAACAAAAGCACAAGATTCCCTACATGGGAGAGGCCACCGGTTTTGGCCTTAATAAGAGAGCATCATTTGCTCATTTTTCTAGTGTGTGTGCTTGTGTTGTTTTATCTCTCTATTTTTCCTCATATGCTATTGCAACAAACTCTCTACAATACTAATACTCTCCAATCTATTACTAGAGGTAGTAATACAAGAACATTAGTATTATTAAGGATATATTTCTACTACATATCTAGTTAATATTAGTAGGAATTTTTGGGATTAATCTTGGGTGCAATTTATTGGAGTGGCTTCTAAACTTGGAGTCTTAGGAGGATCATCCATCACATTTAGCTCAAGAACAAGTGAAGGAAGGTGACCTTACTTGTGCCCATATTTTCGAAATACATAACAATGTAAGAAACATTGTTCTTCTTATAAATCTTTCATTTTGTTATGCATGCACTAGATCTAAAGAACAAATAATTAATAAGTTAATTAGTTCACTATTAGAGGAGTCTCGTAATAGGTATATGAACCTAACATAGGTATCTTGGCCAGATCAAGGGGCATATGGGGGTTCATGCCATAGACCACCTCAAATGGGGACAACCCAGTTGCAGTAGCAGGAGCCATGTTGTAAGCAAATTCAGGTTGTGCTAATTTGAGATCCCAGTCTTTCAGAGATTTTCTTACAATGCTCCTGAGTATCTGAGTTAGGGTCTTGTTGGTGACTTCAGTCTGCCCATCTGTTTGGGGGTATTAGGCTGTGCTGAAGAGTAGTCTGGTCCTAAGCATTTTCCAAAGAGCTTTCCAAAAGTAGCTCAGAAATTTCACATCCCTGTCAGAGACCATTGACCTAGGAATCCCATGTAATCTCACAATGTCACTAAAGTATAGGTCAGCTACACTCATTGCATTTTCTGTGTTCTTGCAAGGTACAAAATGTGCCATTTTATTGAATCTATCCCTTACTACCATGTTTGAATCCTTGCTCCTCTGTGTCCTGGGTAAAGCCAAAATGAAGTCCAAGCTCACATCATCCCATGGTTTGTTGGGGACAGATAGTGGGATGTATGGTCCGGCTTTGAACTGATTCTTGGACCTCTGAAAATGACCACGCCTCTGAATAATGGCTGGCACATCTGTTAACATTTTTGGCCAGTAGAATTGATCTTGTAGTATCTAAGGTTTTGTTAATCCCAAAACGGCCAGCTAAACCACCAGAGTGGTCCTCCCTTATTAAGAGATCCCTTGTTGAACTTCCTGGGATGCACAGTCTTTTTCCCTTGAATAAAACCCTTGCTGCAGGAGTAGTTTGCTAGGCTTACCTTCTTTGCAGTTGTGGTTGTCCAAGGAAAAATCAGGATCCTCAGAGTATGGCTCTTTAATCATTTCAAAACCAAGGACCCTTCCTTCCAATAGTGCCAGTACATGGTTTCTCCTAGAGAGGTCATCTGCAACAATGTTTTGCTTTCCTTCCTTGTAGCTGCTGGTGAAGGAGAAAGATTGCAGAAATTCTACCCATTTGGCATGCCTGGGATTTAGCTTATGTTGCCCATTGATGAATCTAAGGGCCTCATGGTCAGAGTCTAGAACAAAGGGTTTAGGTTTCAAGTAATGTCCCCAATGGTTCAAAGCCCTAACCATGGCATATAATTCTTTGTCATAAGTTGAGTAGTTTAATTTGGCTCCATTAATTTTTTCACTGAAGAATGCCACAGGTTTCTTCTCTTGAGTCAGCACTGCTTCTATACCCACTCCACTTGCATCACATTCTACCTCAAACATCTTGTCAAAATCAGGTAGCACCAGGATAAGGGTTGAACAAATCCTATCTTTGATTTCTTCAAAGGATGCTTGTACTGTGGACGTCCATTTAAAATCTCCTTTCTTTAAACACTCGGTGATTGGAGCAGCTATTATGCTAAAGTTTTTTTATGAACCTCCTGTAAAAGGAAGCTAGTTTATGAAAGCCCCAATCTTCTGTAATGTTGGTTGTTGCAAGCCAGGATTTTATAGCCACCACCTTCTCTTGATCTACTGAGATGCCTTGGCCAGAGACAATATATCCCAGGAATGAAACTTCAGGAACCACAAATGAGCATTTTTCCAGCTTTCCAAAGAATTTATGCTTCCTGAGTGCCAAGACACTTCTCTCAAGTGTTTCAGATCTCTGTGGTGCTCGGACTGTATACTAGTACGTCATCAATGTACACCACTGTGGATACCCCATTAAAAGGTCTCAAAACTACAGTTATGAATCTCATGAAGGTGCTAGGTGCATTGGATAAGCCAAAGGGCATGACAAGCCACTCGTACAGTCCTAGCTTGGTTTTAAAGGCTGTCTTCCACTCATCACCTTCTAATCCTGACCTGGTGGTACCCCTGCCTCGGATCAATTTTGGAGAAGGTTTTGGCACCACTCAACTCATCCAGGAGGTCATCTAGCCTTGGAATTGGAAACCTATATTTGATGGTGATATTGTTTATGGCCCTACTATCTATACACATTCTCCAAGTGCCATCTTTTTTTGGGTACCAATAAAGTAGGTACTGCATATGGACTTAGTGATTCCCTAACATAGCCCTTGTTCATGAGGTTAAAAATCTGGTCTTGTAATTCCTTAGCAGTGACAGGGTCACACCTGTAGGTAGGCTTGTTGGGTAAGGTAGCCCCTGGGAGGAGGTGGTGTTTAATTCCTCTTAGAGGGGGTAATCTATGAGGGAGTTTAGTAGGGAAGACATAACTGAACTCTCCCAAGAGCTTCTTACGGGGTTCAGGTTGGGGTACACAAGAGTGGACTTTGATTACCCTGGGAATAACAACAAACTAGTTTTGGAGCCCGTGAAAATCACAGGATCGTTAATAATTGACTGTGTTTAAGTGTTTAATTTGTGAATAACTTATATGGAGTAGTCCCCCTCTCTCAATCATTTGTTTAATTTTAATTAAAAAACCACTCACAAATAATAATAAAAAAAAGGTAAATAAATGAACACGACCGAGGGAGCGGTATTTTAAAACAAAAGTTTAATACACTCCAAATTTTTGGTTCAGGATGATACTCAAACCAAAATGCGAATAACTTGGTTGTTTTGAAGCGAGGACACAATCCGTCAAATTGAATTTTCGGGAACTTCTGGTCTTATGGACAATTTTGACGCCATAAAAGTATTGGAACATGAATTTGCGCTCCATTGTTGTCCCCTGTTTTCAAAGGATTCAAAAATATGAGTACAAGTTTCTACCAATAAAACAAAACATTAAAAGAAGTCACCCTTCCATATATGAACAAATTGGATTGAAATTTATACATATGCAGTTAAAAACCTCCTAAATTCGAAATATATAGCGTGATTACTTTTCATTCATTGTCCTTTCTTTCTTTACAAAAATATAATCTTTTTATTACTTCACTTATAGTAAGTACACATATAGATAAAGAATTTTAATAAATACTCCCGCCAAAATCCTAAAACTCGTACAATATGGATAATTATGCTAGGCTCGCAAAAAAATATTTCTTATTGGGTATGCAAAAATAATTACGCGAAGTTCAAAGCACATCCATTTTAGGATCGCATTAACATATACATACCTCCTACAATAACATCATTAATTAAATTATCAAGTTAATTAATTGAATTGGCACCTTCAATTAAGACTATTGAATATAAATACATGAACAAAAAGAAAAGGAAAAAGGAGACACACAATTCCAATAAAATACTCTAAATTACAGAGAGAACAACAAAACTGACTTTTGTAAGGAGGAGTAATGTTGGTTTGGATAACCTGGTATCAAATAAGACAATATGAATTGGTATTTTGATGAGATTTTATAGAAAGAAAATCAATGACTCTCAATTTTCTCGTTTGAGTTGCTAATGATTCTTCAATTGCCTGTTTAATTAATGGTTCTTCAATTGTCTCTTTAATTAGTGATTCTTCAATTGTCTCTTTATTATTTAACCATTGCTTTGACCGGATTAAAGATGATAGAATATGAATGGTTTTCTTCACCAACAAACATTGCAATTTGCCTCTTTATTACTTGAATGGAGATATTGTTTTTATTGTCGTTTTGGTGCATTTTAAAGTAGTTGGCCCTATGTTTATCTTGCAAAGAAACGGTCGTAAACTTTTATGTGAGCAACTTTAACAACTATTCCGAATAATTCCAAGGAAAGGTTACATATATTTAAAATATCACATTTTGTGTTATAATAATATACTCCGTAGTATATATAAGATTAGATTTGGGACAAAAAGTAAGAGAGTAAAGTAAGGATCAAAACTTTATAGTAATAATTATTATTAGTGGTATAAGATGAGCAAAACTACCTACACATTTCTCGGAATCACGCAATAAATAGAGATTAATGCATATACGATTCTAGACATAGTTTATTCATATTCGAGCATTCGCCAAAAATTATAATCAAAACAATACTATTATACTTCATACGAAATATTAGCCTTTCCAAATTCAGGAGAAAAGAAAATATAAACAAATCATTCAAAAAAAAATTTATCCAAAAAATATTGTGAGTTACAGAATAGTATATTTGATGGAAAACAAAAAAAATGATTTAAATGCTTGAAAGCATTGGAATTGGAACAATGAATTGGAGAATAAGAATCGGTTTCTAACTAATTACTATTTATGCATATTATAACACTATGATAAGATCAAATTGGCATATGTGCATCGTACTTTAACAATATGGCTAAGCAATTTTATTTGTAACCTGTTTGACAAAATAAAATTAGAACATAAGTGTTACAAAAGAGACTAAAGTGTAGGAAAGAGTGAAGGACAATAATGTAACTACATGTCAACAACTTATTAAAGATTTTTGCTACCATTTGATATTTCAAATACACCATTGTAGAAAAAAGAAAAACCGACAAAAATGAAAGAGTCATCCAAACCAAGAAAAAAAATCT
The DNA here is from genome assembly GCF_048544455.1 of Silene latifolia. Taxonomy (NCBI): domain Eukaryota; kingdom Viridiplantae; phylum Streptophyta; class Magnoliopsida; order Caryophyllales; family Caryophyllaceae; genus Silene; species Silene latifolia. The sequence continues at coordinate 2,385,366 of NW_027413827.1, read as the reverse complement.
GTAAAGAAGATCCATAGCCATTATTTTGAATCTCGTGCATTGTTATTGATATGTGAGTATGTCATCCTCCTATAATATTAATACAGACACACACAAAAAAATAACTAATAAAATTCTAATTAATTCAAAACATAATAAAAATAAAAAGTGAAACAATTAATTTAGTTCTCAATGTATAGTTAACTGCCAATTTTTTGAATAAAGTTGAAAATTCATTCTCCTGCAATATTAATATAAACAAAAAAAAATAACTAATAAGATTCTAATTAATTAAAAACATAATAAAAATAAAAAGCGAAATAGTTTAGTTCTTTAGCTATACCTTACCTACCAATGTTTTGAATAAAGTTGGATATTCATTCTCTTGCAATATTAATACAAACACAAAAAATAATAACAAATTAATACAAAACATAAGAAAAATAAAAAATGAAACAATTAGTTTACTTTTCTATGTATACTTTAGGTGCTATTTTTTTGAATAAAATTGAAAATTAGGGTGAATATAATAGTTATATATATGAAAAATTCTATTACAAATTCTCAGAAAATTTTATGAATGAAAGAAAAATAAAAAATATGGTACATAAATACAGAGTATATATATAGTAACGATGAAAGGAAAGTTAAAAGGTCATTTAATTAAATAAAGGAAATAATGGTTAAATAAATAAGGTACAAAAATAACAAAAATTATGAGAGGAGATCAATAGTTTACAATTTTTTTTCTTTCTTTTTTGTGTTTATACCTTATATTTTTTAAATTTTTTTACCTTATATTTTTAAATTTTCTTAAATTGGTGATCCATATCACTTTTTTTTTTTTACCATGTCAAATTTAAAGTTGCCACGTCACAATTAAACTTGCAATGTCACATTTTTTAGGTTAGGCTTTTAATAAGATTTTATAGATAGAAACTATTATAGGTATTATAAGTTTTATAGCCATTATATAACCATAAATTCCAATATTTTAATTTTATTTTTAATTTATTTTGTGGTATTATTTAATTACATAATTGATTGCCGAGAAACTCAAGAGGTGAATTAAATAGGAAAAAATGTTAATGAAAATTATGGGTGTTAACTGTTAAGTAATATAAAGAGTTTTAATCAATTTATTAACATATTATATTATAAAATTTAATTAAATAGGAAAAACTTTTAATTAATTTTGTGGGTGTTAAGTATTATGAAGAGTTTTAATCAATTTATTATCATGTTTAATTAAAAAAATGAATAAAATAGGAAAAAATGTTAATAAAATTAGTGGGTGGTAAGTAATATGAAGAGGTTTAATTAAAAATGTTAAAAAAAAAAGTTTTATTTAATTTATTAACATGTTTTATTACAAAAATTTCAATTAAAATTTCAATTTTAATTATAAATTATAAATTCTATTAACATGTTTTATCAAAAAAATTGCAATTAAAATGTCAATATTAATTATAAATTATGAAATTTTGATGTAAATTTCTAAGGGTTACATAAATTTTGGAAAACAATATATTTAATATACAACAAATCATTTAAGAATATAGATAATATCTTTAAATATTATAGATAAGTGAATTAAATTAATTTATAGATAAATGAATTAAATTAATGCCATGTAATAATAAATTAATGCCGGTTGACGAAATGAGCAGAAAAAGGGGGATTGTCGTTGTCGGTAGGAACAGTGATGATAAGAGACGAGGTAATTGGGTATGAATGTGTGTGTGGTATTTGGGTTATGCGGCTGATGTGAGCTTCAAATGTCTGCGTAACTTTTGTTATCCAACGTGGCATTGTCTACGTGGACTGAATTGGTCATTTTAGGGTAGCCTTTTAATAATATTTATAGAAAATATGAGGGTTCCTTGGTTCAACTCTTGTAGGATTTCAGACTCCATGAGCAATAAAGCTCCAGTAACATGATTTTCTGCAGTTTTCTCACTGGGTTTGGGTAACACAAACATGGCCAAGGGGGTGAGAGTGATCCTTTGGCCATCCTTGGTGAAGGAGTAGGTGTTGCTCCTCCCATTATGCACAATACTTCTATCAATTCCCATGGCCTTCCTAGTAAGATGTGGTAGACATCCATAGGACTGATGTCACACATGACCTCATCTTGATAGACTTGCCCAATAAAAATAGAAATGAGGGCTTCCTTGGTTACAGCAATCTCAGTGCCTTGACTAAGCCACCTGATCTTATAAGGATGCTTATGTTCTTTAACTAGGAGTTTGAGTTTTTCTACTAATGTAGTGGAGGCCACATTAGCCAAACTGCCTCCATCTATGATTAGATGACAAACTCTTCCTTGTATAGTGTATCTGGACTAAAAGATCTGCTGCCTCTGGCCTACCTCCAAGCTCTAAGTGTGCATGACCCTTCTGAGTACTAGTGCTGGTCCTTCATCAGGGGCCAGTACCATCTCTCTGTTAGACTGTCCCATGGACTCTCCTTCTGTGGACTCCTCAAAGGGCCCTTCCACTTCAAAATTCCCGTCCTCCTCCATAAGTTGGATTTCCAGTGCAGTGAGTGTTCTTTTGGTGGGACCCTCTCTGCTGAAGTGGACATAGCCTTGACACTGGTAACACCTTCTTTTCAGGACACAAGGGGGGATATGCTGATGGTTGACTTTCCCTTATCTTCCCTAGTTGGAATGTTAAACTTAACAGGGGTATAAAGTTTGGAGCTCGTGGGTTTAGGTTGAGTTTTTGGTGCACTGGCTATATCTTTCCCTTGTTTTTCCAATTTTTGAGACACCCTGACCACCTCATCAAATGACCATAGTGGCTGCAATTTCACCTTGGCACCAATCTTTGGGTCTAACCCTTCTATAAACCTAGCCAGTTTAGGTTCAAGATTCTCTTGTAACTCACACTGTAGGGTTAGGTTTTCAAATTTCCTGAGATAGGCTTCCACTGAATCATCTCCTTGTCTAAGATGGGTGATTTTCAGGAATAGGTCTTGGGTGTTGTTTGGGCTAAAATTCACACAATAAGGAAAGCCCATTTACTGAGTAATGGATCGTAAGGTAAGGAGTGGAAGAAGGGGAGCCCACGATTGAGAGCAAGGGCGCTGAGAGGGGTAATGGGCCTACAAGCGCGTAAAGAAAAAGGCTGAAGCCCACCGAAGGAAGCATCCGTGTTTAGGAAAGATAAGTCAGGGAGAAGTCAGGGAGCATTCAGGGAGATCAAGAAGAATTGAGGGAGATAGTGAGATATGGAAAGAGTTGTTATGGAAGTTATATTCCTATCCATAAACATGGTAGGATACACCAAGGGTTCTTACCCTATAAATAGCAAGGGAAGCAATCGAAGAAGGACATTCAAGATCTCACACACAATACCTCGTGCTAGCAAAATTTACATTACGTCTTGATTGTATTCATCCTCTCATTCAAAGCTAGTGCAATATTTGGCAGGGTACCGTCCCTCCCGCGGTTGTTCCCACATTGGGTTTTTCGCGTCACCAAATCTTACGTGTCAATTTACATTACGTACATTATTTACTTATTTAAATATCGACATACAAACAATCAATCAAGCAACCAACGAGTAAGACCGCATTGACCCGAAACAACCACTTTGGTAAAAATCACCTAAACAGTTTGGCGCCCACCGTGGGGCATTGTGGTCGTCAATCGTTGATAATCTAAATACACCATGGATAAGCAAGTATCATAAGTCGTGTAAGGGAGTATTCAACCGTCGTTGCCACCAAATTCTACTCCAAACCCGGCATCAACGGTGTCAACGCAAGCTCGCGGGCACACCTCAAGAACCATACCTACGGCAAAAACTTCTTTGCCTCCTAAAACCCCTGCTGTTACAACCCAAGCCAGATCAAATAAAGGAACAGTGAGCTCAGGCCTCACCCCACCGCCCAGTCCAACACAAATCTTGCTCGCTGGCGTAGAGAACCTTCAAAAAGCCATGGAAAACACGAGAGAAGACCAGAAGAAAGCTGAAGCTGAAACAAGGAAAAGAGACAGAGAGCTCTGGGCATAGATAGACATTCTGAAGCAGCAATCTGCCACATCAGCAAGCAAGGTAGGTGAAGGAAGAGCTCCAGTAGTGGATCTAACACAGAGGGCATCAGGCAGCAGGAATCCGCCTCGACAGATACCAGCTGAACTAGTAACGAGGCTAAATCTAGATACAATATTGTCAGATGAAAGAATAACCCCACAAGGGCTGGGATATATCACACCAGATAACTGGCCGCCAGCCAGCCACGTGGAAGCACGAACAGGTGGCACCCCTGTTCATAATTTCATGGCAATCGACCAGACACCTGGAGCAGGGTCCGCGGTAAACCCGCAGGTGAACTGGTAGCAAGAAACAATCGTAACCTCAATCCCCCTAGCTGCCGGAACACATCAGAACCCTCAAGAGTTTGGGTCAGGAGGTAGCGCATTTAATCAGCAAGCAGCTGACAGGCGGACCCCAGATTCAGGCAGCATAACAAATCAGCAGTACTTGGAGTTAAGAGAGATGCTAAGCAGGGTTCCAGGATTACCACCCCCATTTGAGAAAGCAGCGCCAGACATATATGGCGACTCGCCATTCGTGGACGCCATATCCATCACAGCCATGCCAAAGGGAATCACAAATCCAAATATGCCTCTCTTTGACGGCACACTAGATCTCTTTGACCATATAAGCCAGTACAAGCAGAAGATGATGACAGTAATAGCCGTAGGGCAGGTCAAGGAAGCTTGCATGTGTAAAGGATTCGGATCCACCTTAACGGGGCCGGCACTTCGATGGTTTGTGAGTCTACCCAACAGGTCGATCTCCACCTTTGTTGAGTTGGGAAACGCATTTACCCAGCAGTTTGCAAGCAGCCGGAAGCCACAAAAGCATGCAGGAGATTTATACAGAATCGTCCAGGGGGCAGGTGAAACCATTGGAGAATACAATACTAGATTCAACAATGAGAAGGTGGCAGTACGGGAATGTGATGTTTCAACGGCAGTAGAAGCTTTCAGGAGAGGCCTCCACCATGATTCACTACAGGCATCAGAGGAATCCTAAAAGCACTCAGGGAGATGGGAGAGGGATTAAGATGGCCCAAGCCACCAGTAGAAGGACAGGCATGGCGAAAAGATAACAAGAAGAAGTGTGAGTTCCATCGTGACATTGGGCATAACACTGAGGACTGCTACACACTACGAAGAGAGATCAAGTGCCTGTATGAGCAAGGTGAGCTGAGCCACCTATTACCATGTGGGGGCAAGAAGTAGGATAAAGTAGGCTCCGCGAAACCTGCAAATCCACCCACATGCACCAAGATAATAAACGTGATAACAGGCGGCTCAAACCTAAGTGGGCTGACGTACTCAGCAGCTAAAAGACATGCCACTGAGACCAAAGGAGATAGACCAGCAAATTCTTGCAGAATTTCTCACAGTGATTTACCAGGTGTCACCTTTGATGAAGGAGACACATATGACGAACGGGAACATCACGACGCACTCATTATCACCTCGTCAATGGCTAACTGCACAGTCAGAAAGGTCTTCGTAGATACAGGCAGCTCGGTCAATCTGATTATGTTAAAAACTATAGAAAAAATGGGATTCAGCGAGAAGGATTTACAAAAGAAAACTATCCCGCTGGTAGGCTTCAGTGGGGAAACAGCCAACTCACTGGGCGAGATAGTCATCCCAACCTATGTGGGAGGGGTCAACAAGAAAATCAGATACCTGGTCATAGACGGACCCTCTACCTATAATGTCATCCTAGGAAGGTCGTGGCTACACCAGATGAAAGCAGTTCCTTCAACGTACCATCGGTGCATAAAGTTCCTCACACCATGGGGAGTAGAGACAATACGAGGAGATCAGGAGGAAGCTAGAGGCTGCTACAAGAAGGCACTAAAGTGCACTGCTAGCCCTCCCGCATATCAATTATAGAACTAGCCTGTCCAGGATGGGTACATTGAGCCCCGAGCTGAAGAACTAGATCAAATCAACCTGGACAAGCTGCACCCAGAGAAAACTATGCTAATTGGAGCTGGATGCACAGGAAGCTTGAGACAACAACTAATCAAATTTCTGCAAGATAACATAGACTTGTAAGGTTCATATACCTATTATTAGACTCCTCTAATAGTGAACTAATTAACTTGTTAATTATTTGTTCTTTAGATCTAGTGCATGCATAACAAAATGAAAGATTTATAAGAAAACAATGTCCCTTACATTGTAAATTTCGGTTTATGGGCACAAGTAAGGTCTCCTACCTTCACTTGTTCTTGAGCTATGATGAGTATTAGGACGATCCTCCAAAGACCTCAAGTGTAGAAGTCACTCCTCTTGATTGCACCCAAGATTATCCCTTATCTCCACTAAACTATATGTGCTAGATATTTGTTTAGTAGTTTACCTTAAAATTGATTACTAATACTCATATATTACACTAATAATATTAGTAATCTTTATGAACAAGATTGAATCAAAAACTAATGTTTTGATGAAGAGGAATATGAACATGTGAGAAGTTTGCATGTTGCATATTTTGAGAGTATGAGAGAGGGAAAGATTGAGAACAACAAAAGCTCTTCACCCACCATAGTGGTCCGGCCCTATGCTCTTAAAAAGAGCAAATTTCTCTTCTCAAAAACTTATTTTAAATGTTTTATGGGTAGTGTAATTTTTGGTAGGTGCAACATAACAAGTGTTGCTTGTGTCATATACTTTTATGACAAAATAGAAGACTAGGACAAGTGTCCTATAACCTCCCAAAAATCGGTGCCTTGCACTTATTATGGTCCATTTTTGTCTTATAATATTTGTCCCACAAATGCTTATAAGTCTTATGATTAATTATCTTACATAATTAAATATTAATTTGATCATACAACAATTATGACACAAATTAATAAACATATATCCACTCAACTTATTGAGTAATATTTTATCATTATATCAACATATAATGGGTCCATAATAGCTAGTTAGTTAAATTTACAACCTCTTGTAAATGTAAATAACTAATTACCTCTACCTCGAAACATTTATAAAACCTCAACATAATTTAGTGAATTAACATATTAATCCACTAAATGCGATCTTATTTAATCACATTAACATAAGATACATATTTCCTCTCATAAATATAAATTGTTCATATTTAAGGAATTAATCAACTTGTATCAACATACAATTAATTAACTTTATAGATAAGGGCATCATCCTTTAGGTGTGACCTTAAGGGATCAATCGACCACCACCGTCCCCACGACGATAACGTCAAACTCTAGCAAGCCAATCGTTACCGATTAATGTTGATCGTTGACTATATAATTGAATCATCCCTTACGTATTCTTTATACGAGATTTAATAATGATATTTAAATCATGTGATCGCACTATTGTTGAGGACACATTTCCCAACAATCTCCCACTTGTCCTCGACAAGTGTGCGTCACCAATTCTCTTGTCCTATTACAATCTCCCACTCAATGCAAGGTGTCTTGCTGGTCGTATTTTACATTTGATCATATCTTGAGTGGTTTTCTCGATCCGGAGATTAAGTCTCGACCGGAATTATCTATCATAGATACCTTCCGAGCGTGGCCACGCATTTCCAGTTAACTACTCCTCGAGTGGCCTTGAGATTTCAAATAACCCTGACAAGGGGTGGACAATTCCTATCGCCCTATTCCCTTCGTTCAGCCACAGTCCATCATAACCCAAAATATACCCAGTTTGACCTCTTTTACGAAATCGTAGAGTATAAATCAAAGCTAATCAGAAGCTGTGCCAACTTGGGCGAATAGTCTCTAGTCAAAAGAATCGACTCATAAGAATACTATAGTAGCTCTTGCCACGACCAGGCTTTATGAATTACCAGAACTCTATAAGCGGTCATCGCCTTGATGATTGTCCCATACGATCTGCCTATATGATCGACTAGTCATCCCATATGACTCTATGGCACTTGAACTTGCCATCAATCGCATCACACTCTAGTCACTTCGAGACGTCACCTCATATAAGTAACTAGGGGCGAATACCATGTCAATCCAGTTCACTTTAATGGGGTTCAATTTGTCTCTACAACCCATTCGGATACGACAAGGTAGCGGGTGAGTTTAATAAAACTCAAACGATAAATGTGATTATCACATATGAATAGTCAATACACTATTACTACTTCATATTCTATAATCTTTAGTGTATTAATAACACTAGTTAAAATGCAATACAAGCTTGGCAAGTGGATATACCCGATATCCATATATTCCAACTTTATTAATTGCTATTTCCTTCCATTCAATGTCATCTCTAATGACATGAATTCATTTCTAAGTATTTGTCTAGACTTATAGCTAGACTTGGGATCTTTAACTTGAAAGATGCTCCCACTGTTATCGCATAACTTGTGATAAAGTCATTTGTAGAGGGATTCACCCTTAATCCCTATCTTGACCATTTAATCACTATTTACTTAGAATCCTTTTGTAGAATTTGCAATGCGTGAAACTAAAACACTTTTCTTAGTTTCTTACTCCTTAGTCAACAAGTCACCCTAGAATTTCAACAAATCCTGTATAGTTTGGAAACTAAAGTTTGTGCAACCCTTCAACACTTAATTTAGTTTATCATCCAAACATGTAAATGAATCCTTAACTCTTCTCAAGAATTTCAAGGATGTTCTTTAAGGCTCTCACAAGCCATATCATGGGAATTATCTTGTTATTGACTTATAATGCCCTAGGTGTATTAGTATTCATCACAGTACGTGCGTCTGTTGGCATACGTAATCGTTCTAATGGCGGAAATATTAGCAATCGATTTCATAACAATTTAATGGGTTCAGTGAACGACTATGATTTCATCATAGTAATTCCACTTTCATCATCATGAATAAGCCATTCAACTTTGTTATTGTACAACAGATATGAAATATCTTATCCTCATAAGATTCTCAACTCTATGCCAATATTCTCTTACATAGATTCAAAATCTAGAATACTTTGCATCCTTTTCCATGTCTCCCAATTACTCTTACCAGAAGAGATCATTGGTATATTATTCTCAATAAGTAATATGTTATCAACATATATGACATGGAGAAACAATTCTAGCTCCCACTTAACTTCATGTATATCATGATTCTTCAATCACGTGAATGAAATAATTCACTATAATCACATGAACGAAAAGTATAATCCTTTAATGCTAGCTTAAGACCATCTTGTGATCACTTAAGACAGCTACGCATAATATGTTAGGATTCTTAGATCTTCATCTAAGGTTTTGTGTTTCAAACACTTCATTCTCTAAATTCCCATTTTAGAAAAGCGAATTATATTTGCCATTCTTCATTAAAATGAAATGCGGCAATTCCTAACACAATTTATCTTGATCAACATCTTCATGTAAATCTTATGCATTTGTGTACTCTGGAGCTCTATTTACTTTTGAGGAGACCCGCGCCTTAAGGTAAATCTACTCTTGAGTAACAATTTTCGGATTGTAATGCTTCGGCTCGTATGTAACAAGGTCATGATACCATTACTTTCACAAAGTAAGATAATTAAACAATAAGACATGTGCGATAAACTCCCACTGAACTATACTTTCATTCTATCTTCATAGACTATAGTTCATTTACACTCCAACTCTATAATTTCTATTACTTTCACAAAGTAACATTTCAACTATAAGAGATGTTTGTGACGATACAATCTTCTCCCACTCTATCTCTCAGAAATACATCTATCTTCTTGAGAGATAGCTTTGTGAGTCACAAACATATATATTTGATGGAGTTTAGCTTTCAAAAGGCCATCCTAACATGGCAGCTTGATAATATACGAGTCTTATCCATGTCATCTGTTTGATAGACTCTCTATTCTAGGTATCTCATGGTTGACCATCCAATTAGAATTACTTGTCCGTTTTGGATTGCAAATTCCCAAAATTGAGTTCATCAACTCAAACTAACTCATATTAATTTGATCTTATGGGTAGTGACGCTAGGTCATAATCCATCTTTAATAAATCAAATTTATTACTTAGATCTTTGCCACTACGATTGGGTCGTAATGCTTAGAACTTTATTCAATTGGTTCTCTACGTTATTTAAGAAACGTCTCAAATCTCTCAAATGTTTCACCTTTTATTTGATTAAGTAAATATACCCTTATCTACTTGAATCATTGATAAAAGTGACGAAGTAGTCATAAATTCCCCTTGCGGTGATGCTTAATAGAACACATACATCGGCATGTATTAGTCTCAACAATCACTTGCTTGTGTCCCTTTACCACTAAAGGAAGTAGAAATTATATTGCAAAGGAGACAAGATTCGCATATTCCATATGATTAAAAATCAAATGGTCTAATAATTCTAGTCGACACTAGCATTTTAATGCGTTTCTCATTTACGTAACCTAATTGAAAAATCAAATGTACAAATCATTTGGATAACTTGTTATGAGTCTTTTGGTGCGTATTATGTAGATATCTTTACATGAGTTGGAACTTGTCTAAAACTTATGTATCATAGAGATAAGTGACATGGCTCACATCCATGTCTATTTTCAACAAAATACAACAATTGTCTTTGAAGACAAAATATAAATCCTTTCATGTCTCACATAGAAATGGAAATAATGTTTTAGACTAAGTGGATACATAATAACAATTATGTAAATTATAACTTAAAGCTATTAGCAAAAACAAGTACATAAATTTCTCTTTGAAGTGGCGGCTACCCGAGCTCCATTTCATTGTCGGAGATTCATATTACTCTTGTTTAGCTTTTCCACTTTTCCAAGTCCCACTTGGAGTAACAAGCCCAACTTTGATATCTTCTAAATACTTGGGGCAATTTCGCCTCCAATGGCCCATGACATTACTATAATGACATTCCTCATAGGATTTGGCACCCTTCTTGGTCTTGGTCTTGGTAGTCCCACTATCCATTTCCAATTTATAATCAGGTTTGGGTTTCTCGCCCATTTTTGCCTTCCCATTATTAATACCAACACTTCTTTCATTTGCAAGAACACTCTTGCTAGAACTCCCACTCAATTTGATATTTTTCATTGTTTCTTGAAACAAGGATGCCTTGGGTTTTGTAAGATTTTCTTCACAAGGCTTTCTTTCCAAGGGGGTGGGCAATAATATTGGAGTAGGTGTAGTGGAGGTGGTAAAGAAGCAAAAATTTCCATCCTGACCAATGCCAATGCGTAATTCTCTAACGGTGTCATTTTCATACTCGGAGCATTTTTCATCGAATGATTGGAGCCATGTTTCAACGGTGATTGGTGTAGGAGTATTAGATGAATACATTGCGAATTATTTAATTACAAAAACGAAAAATGAAGGAAATAATTAACATCTATCGTTTTAATAATACTCGTAAATTTAACTACAAGTATTGCATTTATATAGTGACCTCCACCCAACTATATAAATGATTCCGAGATCCAAATTCATATCAACTCGGGCACGGTGAGCCGATTCATCCCTTATTAATATAACTCGGTGGATTAACTCTTTAATCGATTCTACTTTTAGAACTCTCGGTCGATAAAAATTACTCTAATTCTCATCTTTAGCCCGGAACACATGCGACTACGGTCAACAATACTTCCGTTGAGCTCAATCCAAATTTCGATGTAATAACATTTTATTACCCCATTTCGCCAACGTAACAAGGTTTGTATTACGGTGAAGCCGGATTAACTCCCTCATGAAATTGGTACTTCATGGGTTTCTACTATTTGGTAAGGCTTTATCTCAATGATTATATGTGAGAGGTCTTGTCAATTTATTATCTATCACGTTTTAAGTGAACTAAAGCGGTGAACTACGATAATTATAATTGACACGGTCGATGACTCGATATGATATGCATGTGTTGTTATGGCGATTTGGCAATGCATGTAACATATTAAAAGAAATGCAAAGCAATAAATAAAATTCCTAGTATGGCCTTTCTAAAATAGAAAATCAAATAATCTATTACATATTCGGAAACCAACTCCTTTGGTCCCTTGAATCTTCAAATGGCACGCTTCTCAAGACACCGTCTTCGTCGGATCACCTTTCCGAATGGCACCGTCTTTGAAGATGCTCCATAATTACAAATAATAATAAAAATACAAAGCTATTCCTATTATACATTTGCAAAATGGAAAAAAAAAATTTATTAAACTAAAAAATAAAAGTGATACGAGATCACATTAAACTACAACCGAATCAATATTCCCTTTCATTACGGGTAATATTGATTAAAACTAAGGCCATACTAAGATAAAATTACATAATTCAAAATTATATAAATAAAAAACATTCAACAATTGAAATATGCAGCATTATAATATGTACCTATCATGCAAAATCATGTGCCAAATCGCCCTATTTAACTTATGTCGTACATATAACCCGGTTTCATGGAAATGCGTGATAATAACCTTTTAAATCAACTAATTAACACTTAAATCACATCTAAGCTCAAGTTAATTATCCTAACACATTTTAGGACTCAAAAATCAGTCAACACTAAATTTTTGACAATAATTCAACTTGATTTAATTTTATGCTCATTTTTTACCTTAAAATCATAATTTATATGAAATAAATCCAAATTAAATCATAAAAGTTTCAAAATTTGAATTTTAAATTTTTGAACATTCTGGAATAATTCCATGACCCTCATAATGTCAAAAACATGGTTAAAATTTTCGAATTTATTTTGAGAAAATATAGTTGCATTTTTATCGTTTTTATCTCATAAAATGTATAAAGTAGACGAAAATTAAACCAATAATTTTTACAACTTTATATCTGACTAGTGGGATATTAATGCAACTTAAAATAATTTTCTCAAGCCATGTAATACGTTTTAGCTAATTTTTGCTAAAATAGTCACTATTTATGCCATTTTTACTCAAAACTCCATATATCATGCTAAAGAAGATATTTAAATCTAGAAATTTACATACTCTCTGTAAATATTGCATGTGACATCATATTAAAAGATCATGGCTTAATTCGAAATTTAACTAATTTTAACCATTTAACCTCTTTTAATCCATTTTTATCTCATAAAAATCATAAATCATGCAAAATTAATCAAATTAACTCGTCCTTTTACACACAACTTTTAAAATATGCATGTGAGGTCATATAAATTTTCTAAGGTCAGAAACGAAATTTAACTATTTTTAGCATTTTAATACCCATTTTAGTCATAAAAATGTAATAAAATGACCAAAAATCTTTAAAATGAGCAATAAATTTCCATGAATCATAAAAATGACCTAAAAACACTTTAGGACCAGAATATATAACTTGCATGGTGATTTCGTGATTTATACATATAAATCACAAATTTTTTAAGTTTTATATGTTAACCTTTTAACTCGGAAAAACAATAACCGATTATGCATGCAACATCCTTATGCTCTGATACCACTTGTAAGGTTCATATACCTATTATTAGACTCCTCTAATAGTGAACTAATTAACTTGTTAATTATTTGTTCTTTAGATCTAGTGCATGCATAACAAAATGAAAGATTTATAAGAAAACAATGTCCCTTACATTGTAAATTTCGGTTTATGGGCACAAGTAAGGTCTCCTACCTTCACTTGTTCTTGAGCTATGATGAGTATTAGGACGATCCTCCAAAGACCTCAAGTGTAGAAGTCACTCCTCTTGATTGCACCCAAGATTATCCCTTATCTCCACTAAACTATATGTGCTAGATATTTGTTTAGTAGTTTACCTTAAAATTGATTACTAATACTCATATATTACACTAATAATATTAGTAATCTTTATGAACAAGATTGAATCAAAAACTAATGTTTTGATGAAGAGGAATATGAACATGTGAGAAGTTTGCATGTTGCATATTTTGAGAGTATGAGAGAGGGAAAGATTGAGAACAACAAAAGCTCTTCACCCACCATAGTGGTCCGGCCCTATGCTCTTAAAAAGAGCAAATTTCTCTTCTCAAAAACTTATTTTAAATGTTTTATGGGTAGTGTAATTTTTGGTAGGTGCAACATAACAAGTGTTGCTTGTGTCATATACTTTTATGACAAAATAGAAGACTTAGGACAAGTGTCCTATAACCTCCCAAAAATCGGTGCCTTGCACTTATTATGGTCCATTTTTGTCTTATAATATTTGTCCCACAAATGCTTATAAGTCTTATGATTAATTATCTTACATAATTAAATATTAATTTGATCATACAACAATTATGACACAAATTAATAAACATATATCCACTCAACTTATTGAGTAATATTTTATCATTATATCAACATATAATGGGTCCCATAATAGCTAGTTAGTTAAATTTACAACCTCTTGTAAATGTAAATAACTAATTACCTCTACCTCGAAACATTTATAAAACCTCAACATAATTTAGTGAATTAACATATTAATCCACTAAATGCGATCTTATTTAATCACATTAACATAAGATACATATTTCCTCTCATAAATATAAATTGTTCATATTTAAGGAATTAATCAACTTGTATCAACATACAATTAATTAACTTTATAGATAAGGGCATCATCCTTTAGGTGTGACCTTAAGGGATCAACTGACCACCACCGTCCCACGACAGTAACGTCAAACTCTAGCAAGCCAATCGTTACCGATTAATGTTGATCAGTTGACTATATAATTGAATCATCCCTTACGTATTCTTTATACGAGATTTAATAATGATATTTAAATCATGTGATCGCACTATTGTTGAGGACACATTTCCCAACAAGATTGTTTCGCATGGTCGCACGACGATATGATAGGGATAGACCCCTCCATCATAACACATAAACTCAGTGTGGATCCAAACGTAGATAGCCTTCTGGCAGCAAAGAAAATAAGAGAGGTAAAATATCCAGAGTGGTTGTCCAACGTGGTGGTAGTACCTAAGAAGAATGGAAAGTGGAGAGTAGTACCATTGTGGCTATGTTATTTAAGAAATAGATTTTCTAGAATCGTTCTAGGCAATAAAGAACAATGAGAGGTATTTACAACGGAAATTGAGTACACTTGCAATCATGAGATGTGCAAGAAGGATGAGTCCCGCACACTGTGAAAACAGTGGGAGCCATTCTAAGGCTAGAGGGCCTATGTCTAGATTGGATCTAGACACGTACTTAGAAAGTTTTGTAATGCAAATGTATACATTACAAAGGAAAACGAGTATGTAGTAAGATTGAGTTAGGTACAAGAAGTTGATAAAACCTACTAACCAAAGCCTTCTCATAGGCTTAACATGATGAGTCATGTCATATCAATTGGATTGAGATGAACAACTACATACATGATCAAATTGGATTATAAAAATATGAAGTAGTAATCAGGTATTGACTATTCATATGTGATAATCACATTTGTCGTTCGAGTTTTTTAAATCTAAAAAACTCCTTTTATACTTTGTTACATCCAAACGGGTTGTAGAGACAATATTGAACCCCGTTAAAGTGAACTCGGATTAACATGGTATTCGCCCATAGTCACTTGTATGAGGTGACGTCTCGAAGTGACTAGAGTGTGATGCGATTGATGGCAAGTTCAAGTGCCATAGAGTCATGCTAGATGACTAGTCGATCACATAGGCAGACTGTTAGGAACACTCTGTCGGGCAGTGACCGCTTATAGAGTTCTGGCAAATTTATAAAGTCTGGTCGTGGCAAGAGCTACTATAGTATTCTAATGAGTCGATTCTTTTGACTAAAGACTGTTCGCCTAAGGTGGCATGGTTTCAGATTAACTTTGATTTATGTTACTACGACCTTCGTAAATAGGGTCAAATGGGCATATTTTGGGTTATGATGGCTGTGGCTAGTCGAAGGGAATAAGTGCGATAGGAATTGTCCACCCCCTTGTCAAGGTTAAAACAATATCTCAGGGCCACTCGAGGAGTAATGAATTGGAAATGCCTGGCCACGCTCGGAAGGTATCTATGGTAGATAATTCCGGTCAATCAGTTATTCTCCAGATCGAGGAAACCACTCTTGATATGATCACTTGCAAGTACGACCCGAAAGACACCTTGCATTGAGTGAGAGATAGTAATAAGACAAGAGAATTGGTGACGCACACTTGTCGAGGACAAGTGGGAGATTGTTGGAGTGTCCCCGACAATAATGCGATCACAATTGTCGATCATGATGATCACATGTTTAAATCTCATTTTAAGAATACGTAAGGGATGATTCATTTTATAGTCAACTGATCAATATTAATCGGTAACGATTGGCTTGCTAGAGTTTGACGTTACTGTCGTGGGACGGTGGTGGTCAGTTGATCCCTTAAGGTCACACCTAAAGGATGATGCCCTAATCTGTAAAGTTGATTAATTGTATGACGATACAAGTTAGTCAATTCCTTAAAATTGAACAATTCAATTTGTGAGAGAGAATATTGATATCTTATTATAATAGGATTAAATAAGATTTATTTTAGTAATTGAAATACTTTATTACTAAAATTATTTATTGTTTATGAAACAATAGAGATGAGAATGAATGGTTATTTATAATTACAAGATGTTGTGAATTATAATTAAATGACCCATTTTATTTATGTGATCAAGTATCACTAGTCAATTTGTTGTATGTAATTTAATTAATTTATAAAATGATATTTATGTGATAAATATGCATTAAATTAATTAATAACATGTATCATACTACATGTGACATATTGTGTGACAAGTGACAAATTGACAAAATAAAATGGTAGTCCATTTTATGGTACATGGACCGAAATAATGAGAGTGATGGGTGTTAGTGGGTGAATTATTTTATGAGATAAAATAAGCTAATGATGCCCAGTCTACACCTAGCCTTATATGCCTAAGGTTTTGATAAGAACAAAAGGAAAAGTGAAGGACAATATATCGGTCCTCATCCCTCCTCCAACCGTGTGACACTCCCTTTTGGAGGCTTTTGTTCTTTAATTATTTCTCTTACATATTCATTCACTACCTGCAAAGGTGATGCATTATTCTCTCTACTCTTTAATCTTCATCTAAAATATGAGAAGATTCAATCAAAAATTGTTCAATCAAATTACTAATATTATTAATGTAATATATGAGTATTAGTAATCAATTTTAAGGTAAACTACTAAACAAATATCTAGCACATATTATTTAGTAGAGATAAGGGATAATCTTGGGTGCAATCAAGAGGAGTGGCTTCTATCCTTGAGGTCTTTGGAGGATCATCCTAACTGATACCCGTCGTTGTGAGTACCAAATATAAAATTTATAATCTCCTATTAAGACTAACCTAGGCTAGTGGTAACAGGGTCGAACAACAAGGAGGCAGTTGTAAATTTTAGTTGTTTTATGTTCAGTCTGAGGTAACTATTGTGGGGGTTGAATTGAATTGGTCTACAGCTAAAAGTGAACAAAGATAATAAACTAAATAAACGAATTAAACAGATAAAAGAAGGGTACTAGGATGGTCGGTTCATTATAGCTTCGGCGGCAGCAAACTAAGTCGGTCTGAATCAAACACAGGTAAGGCGGGAAATAAAGAGGTCCTCTCGGTCCACTCTTAACAAATAGCATCTTTCGATCTCGCTATAGGTCCCTAATATCACTAATACTAACTTTCGTCCTGAAAAGTGACTAACGGTCTAAACTATACTATCTTTCGATCTTAGCACAGTTTAGTCGATTTAATTGATGGTCAAATAACCTTCCCTATCTTTCGATCTAACGGGTCGGTCACAAAATAGGTATCTAACTGGTCGCATGCATTCGATTCGTTAAATACAAGATTAAATTCAATTAAAACGAAGGAAAACCCTATGAGGTCAGTCGATCGACCGACAATGTCAGTCGATCGACCAACACGCGAGACAGTCCGTGTCTAATCTAATGCCGCCTCTGCCATAAGTCGCCTACATCCTAGCACTATAGAATTAGCTACTCATGCTAAGGGTAAAAACAACAATAAAACTAATAACGATTACTGAATTCATGCTTAAAGTAAATAACAAACAGCGATAATACGATAATTGGCTTTCGGGATACTAACTAGCAAATCTATACTAATAACGAAAGTAAAACAATAAACTGGAATTAGGGCAGAAGGAATACCGAGATTTCAGAGGAAAGCTTAAGAATCAGAACAGAATTCCAATGCTAAAACGATGTTCAAAACCCTAATTACTCGAATGAATAAAACTAAAAGTTACTGTGTAAAACTTAGATAAAAACTTTGATCCAAACTTCGATCCAAACTTCGATCCTAAACTGAATGTTTTATGTTACGTTATATAGCAAAAAACGTAACATCTTATTTCCTAAACCTAGCATCATGGGCTTGCGCTTTCTCGGTCTTCTAATTCTCGTCTGGAATAGCAATCTGGTCGATCGACTGATAAGGTGGTCGATCGATCGCTCCTCGAAACAAAGTAGCTTCGGAACCGAACATTGGTCGATCGACTGAGGGTGATGGTCGATCGACTAATGGAGCTGCTACTTGACTTCTTGAAACTCGTGGACTTGTCTTTTGGGCCTTGGATTGCGCACCAAGCTCGTTCCTTAATCAATTCCTTTACGTCGTTTGCAATGCAGATTACTCAGGGACGGATTTGGCTTGATTTCTACTCATTTCCGCATAAATTTGCAATATTACATAAAAATACGAAAGTAGACGAAATGGGGCAAATAGTAGCATAAACTACATAAATGAGCTCTGAAATGCGTGTAAAAAAGGATGTAAAACATCATATAAATGACACGCATCACTAACATATGGAAAGCTCAAGAACAAGTGGGGTAGGAGACTTCACTTGTGCCCAAATATCCGAAATATCAAATGTAAGGAACCGTTTTTCTCCTTACTCTTGTATTTGTTTGCATGCATAATATCTTTAAGTTTTTATGACTAAAACTTTAAACCAAAATATGTGATATTTAAAATATGATTTCCAACTGTAACATTACTTGAGCCAAATTCGTTTTTGAAAGAAAATATCTCGTGTAAGTAAATATCTCATGAAATAAAAAACATGTGTCACACATATATGCTTAAAAAAAATCGATATAAGTAAGGAAAATGATATACGAGTTGATTGATATTCATACTTTGGCCTGAAGCTCCTAGTATTTATGGATACTGAAACTATGACAAGAAGTTCATAGTGTTCACAAATGTTAAATTTGTGACCTGACAACGTGTTCACAAATGTTAAAACTGTGACCTGAAAACCGTGGCTTGTATTTCACAGTGTATATATTTTTAACTTTTCGTATAGTGAATATTATTTTGAGCATCAATATTAAAGAGTAATTCGGGATTATACATTATTTGCAAAATATGAGATACTCTTACAAATTGAGAATTATACCAAATTAATTCAAAATCATTCCCTGTAGCGAATGGGATATCATGTTTTGAGGATGAAATTATTTTATCTTTCGTAAAAATAATGTAGTCCTATAGACACTTTATCGTGTAAGTGGCTTAATTCAGTATCCGTGAAATCTCATTCCACATGCGACTCAAAAAAAGTAATGAGGTATTATAATCGCGAGTTTCCTCCGATTGGTTAACAGTTATTATTCCCTGCAATAAATATGGCATTGCATAAGAAATTTGATTAATGAGCATTATTCCCTGAAATGAATGGGAGCACATAATAGGTTTGATTGAACCAAAATTTTAACACTAGTTATGGTTAAGTGGTCGTGGATATATTCATAAATGACGTGTTTTTCTTAAAACAAATATTCCCACCGGAAGTGATGAAATAAAAATCACGTCAATATTGAAATGACAGGATACGCTCAGTATATGTTATATTGTGAACTAAATGATTTAACACGACAACTAATTTGACAGTTGTTGAATCGTTATGACCCTTGAAGGGAATTATTAAATTCGCAAGCTGAATTGTGACCAGTAATATATATTATTTTGCTATACAACATATTGAAATGATATGATATGAACGTGCATGTCATCATTTATATGTTGATGATTATAATTGTTCCCCACGGGAATCTTGATGAGTCTTGCCAACATATATGAGACACATGTCGTATCCTATGTCACATCATTTATCTGGCCGGATAGAAACTTTTAATTTGATTTTATATGATACGAATATGGTTAACTTGATGATTTGCGTGAGAAATATAGTCAACTAAAAATGTGGCGTGTGACAAGTGAAATTTTGAAAACACGACCAATGCTTATGAAAGATTGTCATGGATAATGGGCAAAACTAAGAAAGTTGACATAAAATTGTTAAAATGTGACAATTGAGGCCACCCGGGTTCTTATTATACCCGTTTTGATAAACCTGAAGTTTATTTTCAAGAAAGGATAAGTGCTTAAATTCTTGTGTAGAGATTTTGTTAAAGGCAATACATTATACCAAGATTAAGTATATATGATATTGGAGATCTAAACAATACTCGATATTGAATAAAGAATTGAAATACTCATGTATGGATTGATATTATATTAAGTGGGTTGTAGTCACTTGAATTTTCTGAGTAGTTGTCATGATAAATCACGGTTTAATCATTATATGAATTCATTAATCTCCAGAATTGGGCATTTTGGTTCAGCACATTGAAACACCAAGTGCATTATGGCCCTGTTTGGTAATCAACAGATTGATATTAGCAGAAGCAAATTGGTCAAGCAGATTATAAATGATAGATTGGATTAACAGGTTTGACTAGTATATTTCAATTAGCAGATTTAGTAGAAGTGTTTGGTAATTAGCAGATTTTGGTTAATAGATTGTTGTATCTATGTGTAGATTGTTGACGGATTCATATTTCATAATCTACTAGTGTGAATATGCTGGGTAGAGCAGCATATTGAAAAACAGTAGATTGAGCTCCAATGTACTCTTTCAATATGCTAATTACCAAACACTCAAAATAGTAGATTGGTGAGTGAAACATGCTAAAAGCCTTGAATATGCTGAAAATTTCTCAATCCGCCGTTTACCAAACACCCCTTATATCTTACTCCCTGAAATATATTATTATTGTGCAAAAATGCTAATGTAAAATCTCATCGATGATATGAGAAATTAATTTCTAATTTCTAAGGTGGTTATAATAAATTTCAGATTATATATTAGTCATAGTTTTTACCACCTTAGGGGGAGAAAGGTCAGTTAAAAGCTGGTAAAAACAAATATGGAATGATCCCTTATTGAACCAGAAGTTCTGATAATGATGTACATTATATTCATTGAGTAGAGGTTTTGAATTTGATATAACAAAAATATTTTTACCAGATTGATACATGTACACGTACCCCTAAAGTGTAATTCAATAAAAGTCAAGATGAGTTGACGGTTCCACTATGAAATAGATGATAAATAACAAGATGAAGCAGTTGGTGTGAAATATATTGCTATATTTGATGTGTTCCCGAAGTGACACAGATATCTAAATAATAATAGATGGCCTAGATGAATATAATGGTATCACATATATATTTAGATTCATATATCGTTGAACAGCTGATATTATCAAAATATGAGAAATTATATCGATATATTTATGGAACATATATACATTTACGCGCGATATTTTATCGACTTGTAATAGGGATCTTATATTTAAGTCCATTTTAATTGTCGACATATAATTAATGAGCTCATGGATCGGAAGTCCATCCATTGACATGAAGTGAATCCAAATTATGAATATTGGAAAGAAAACTGGACAGTTTGCATTTTGAGTCATCATCATGTGCATATTAATCAATAGTAAATTCTTCATCGCATCTTAGTTTTAGTATTTACATTAATTATTATTGCATTGTTTTAGAATATGTTATTTAAAAATTTGTTTCATTTCATACGCATACACATGTTTAATGATTTTGTTTTAAATCCATAAGTTATATATTAACAGGAGAAATATATTTTACTCATGTGAGGATAAACTCCCTGAAAGAGCCTCTTATAAATGATCATTAATTGATAAAACGATATCAATTTGGGATTTTTTGAAAACTCACGGTTAAATTATTTTATAGACCTCTACGATATGATTGAAATATTATCGTTATTATTTCCATAAAGCATTATTCAAACTTCTGAAGAGTTTGCTTGCATTATTATTGTCTCAACCCGAAGTTTGAACATATAAGATTTATACATGAAGGAATTTCTTGCCGGATATGTGAAAATACTTTATGGGCCATAAGTACCATAATAGTTGAAAAAATATAGTGAAAGTCCATAATGATGATGTCAGTCCATAGAATAAGATGATTTGGCAAGAAAGATTGATTATTTTTCAAATAAATTGTTAATAATCGGATTGATTCTCTTGAAAAGAATGTATTCAGGAATGATAGCTACTCTTTTTCCCTTCAACTAGGTTTTTGCCCCAATGGGTTTTTCCTAGCAAAGTTTTTAATGAGGTAGCATTATTGGCACATTAATACACTATAGTCACATAATCATCGTGATTGTTGAAATGACAATAATTATAGACATATAATATTATGCCATTCATTGAGAAGAATTTTTATTATAAGTGTGACTATAAGATTCGTGATGAAGATTCAAAAGTCATCATGAATGACAATATACAAATTGGGAGTTCCGAAGAAATGTTATATTGGAATTACCAAGGATTTATATTGATTGAAGATATCAAGTTTATTATCAACTGCGGTGGATTCTTTTTCAATGATCGAGAAGTTACGTCAAAAGATGGATTTCAAGATATCTTAAGTTATGTAATCATCAGAGGAGTAGACACGCGATGTACTCTTTTTCTTTATCCATGGTTTTGTCCCACTGTGTTTTCCAATGAAAGGTTTTAACGAGGCATCTTGTTATGCGTGTTTAGAGGATATTGCACTCTTTTCCTTTCTAGTGTATTTTCCCACAGGGTTTTATCTAGTAAGGTTTTTAATGAGGCAAATTCACCAACGTATTTACGAAAATGGGCATCCAAGGGGGAGTATTGTGAGAAATTATGGTGGATGTCCATAAGTCATGTGTTATGAATGTCAATTAGTATAGGATTATTCTAGAATGTATCTTTACATTTCTATTGTATAACTCCTCCTTGTATATTTGTATATATACCCCATATGTGCTAATAAGATGTATATACTTCTCTACCATCTCTCACTCTCATTCTCTACCTTTTATAACATTAACTAATTTTACAACTCCTTGTAAATATAATTAGCTAATTACCTCCGCTTCATAATATACACACATCGTATTAATTTAGTAAATTAACTATTAATTACTATATTCCACTTTAACATTTATTACTCGATTCTCCAATAATTGAATAATAAATACCTTTGGCCCGAGTTAGTAACTCGTCATCAAACATATAATTCACTTGACTTATAAAAGTCAATACACATAAGAGACTAATTAATCATATCTCATATAAATAATTAGTGTATCTATTGGGGTTACATCCTATTGGTGTGACCCTAAGGGATCAGCTGACCACCGCCGTCATACGACAGTAACGTCAAACCCTAGTCGGCCAATCTTTACCGATGAACGATGATCAGCTGACGAGTATTAATAATTAATATCCCGGTTATATTCCTTTAATGAGTTTTATAAAGTAAACAAACTATTGTGGAGGACACTTACTCTAACATTACTAAAACAACTGAACAACCCATAACATGGCTGCGGACTAAATGAAGTACTCTCAGCATTCTTGATTTTGGCCGTAGGCCACCACTTTACCTTTCCTTCATAAATAGAAGTACATATCGTCGCGCAGGCTATTTCACTACACATAGCCCTCGGGCGCCCCTTCTTTGCACGCGGTACTAAATCTCCTATCATTCCGCCATAATCTACATCTCCAGCTGTAAACTTTAAACCTAATGCACCAATTCCATCTCCCGAATCCTCATAGTAGCTAAAACTGTCATCTCCTGGAGAAAGAGAAACAAAAGAATGGTCCTCCATTTCGCCCTCAACATAGGCCGGAGGTGTCACATCAATAGAAAAACATGACTCAATTACAGGAATATCTG
Organism: Silene latifolia; assembly: GCF_048544455.1. Taxonomy (NCBI): domain Eukaryota; kingdom Viridiplantae; phylum Streptophyta; class Magnoliopsida; order Caryophyllales; family Caryophyllaceae; genus Silene; species Silene latifolia. The sequence goes on along the minus strand of NW_027413827.1, from coordinate 2,361,340 downwards.
TTAACCTATCAGATTCTACAGAGGAAACAACATGGCAAGGTACAACTTAGATGGGTTCCCTACGAACATGGTCGGACTAAATCTTTTCGGTAACTTGTCGTTAGGAGCACCTAGACCAAAACACAATTTATAGCTTCACAAACCACTCTACAATTAGTAAAGAGGCAAGTAAAGGTCGGATCCCAAGGGACGGGAATTGAGATGAGATTTCTATTGCAACTAGTGGTGTCTTAGGGGTGTCACAATTTGGGTTGATGTAGAAGGTCACTAAACTAAATAGCAATGAAAGTAAACAAGCAAGATGAATTAAAAGGGTTGTAAACAATTGATAAAAAGCACTAGGGTGTCATGTGGTCATAGGGGAATCATGAGAATTGATCATACAAACATGTTCTCAAATTATAAGCAAGCAATTATTGTTGTGATGGATTGAGTTGGGTTATATCTTACAATCCTAGGAAAGTTTGGGTCCCGGAGCCGAATCGATTAGATTGTACAACACCTACAAGTCGACTTAGTCTTCCCTACTCAACAACATGCATGGTCTAATGAGACTCGAGTTGGTTTATGTCTTACAAGTCTCATTGAAAAGATAAGTGATGGGTAAAAAATGCAAGGATTCATAGGCTCACATTTCATCAAACATAACATGTGCATGAGTTGAGATCAAAACAAGTAAGCAAATAAACCATGAAAGCATATTAATTTAAGCATGAATCATTCCCCATGTTGGTTTCCCCTAATTACCCATTAACCCTAGCTAGGTGACTACTCACTCATTATCATGTTGAACATGCTAGCAAGGTTGTCAATCATACTAACAAAGTGAAACATGATGAATAAATGAAAGTAATTAGCAATAATTAAAAAGGGATTAAGAGAATTATACCTACTAATGATTCCAATAATAAAGCAAGAATAAAAGAAGTACTTGATGCTTGATTGAGAGGTTGTCAATCTCCCAATAATAACCCAAATAATCTTCAATTACCCAAAATAAAGGATGAACAAAAGAGAGATTAAGGAAATAAAACTTGTATTAAAACTTAATTAATTGTTGATTACAAAACTAAAGAGAGATTTGATTGATATTAACTACTCTAAGAATTGGTAAGAAGAACATGCTCTTCTAATTAGACTAATGGGGTATTTATAGTGGAAATTAGGTGGATGCATTAGGGTTAACTAAGGGCTTAAATGACGATTAAGTCCTTACTTAAGGAAACGCCGGTATTTTATGAAGGAAGAGCATCTTTCTTTCAAGCTTGAAGAACGAATTTGCGCTGCCTTGGAATCCGTGCGTCTTAGGCTCGGGACGGCCTGATTCATGTGTCTCTGCCCGGGCGTCTTTGGGAGAAGACGGGCGTCTTCTGGTGACTGCTGCCCGGGCGTCTTTGGTAGAAGACGCACGGATTGTAAGGTGGAGGACGGGCGTCTTCTTGGCAATCCGCACGGATTGCAGCTCAGTCTTGTTTCTTCTTCTTTTCTTCCCTTTTCTTCATAAAATCCTTGGGGATTTCCTCGGGGATGCAAGAATCTTTCCTCATCATTGCCCAACTACTATAATATGTACAAAGGCCTTCTAATCTTGTCTCTCCTTGATGCTTGGTCATTGAATTCAATCAATTTAGTCTCATTTTGCCAAGAAAATGCAAGGTTTGTACTCCTTTCCTACCAAGGACACAAAACTTCAAAGAATATGCAAAACAAAGAACTAAAGACAATAAATGACCCAAATATGCACTAAAAAGCATGGAAACAAGGCTAATTCGGGGACTAAATATGCGCTAATTATGGTCACATCAAATATCCTCAAACCGAACCTTTGCTCATCCCGAGTAAAGAGGTGACAAAGACTAGGACCATTATTTAAACTAACCTAATAACATAGCCGACTTGAGACAATTAGCGGGTCTCACTCCGCCCCTTCAACTCACAACAAGACAACCATGAGGTAGGATGCCTTCTTGAAAGGCAAGGTGGGTCTTGCCAAAATGGCGACACATCCAAACATTAAGCACACAAAATCAAATAATGGATGCATCTACAAAAGGAATAGCCACTTCCTCATCGAGTGGCGGAGTCAACTAAAAGAGAACAAATTTAAGAGCATATATTCCGTCACAAATACTAGTTCAACAAATTATTAAGGCTAAGAGGATGGCACTAAATCACCTCCAAATGGTGTTAAACTAGACTACTTTCGTCCTCAATTTCCAAATGCTTTCGTCAAGAGCGATCGGATGGTGTGGAATGATGATCCTGTTGGAGCTTGTGTCCTCCACAAATTAGTGAGATAACATTTGTAAATCTCTTATAGGTTCACAAGGGTATACTTCGTATATTTAATCAGTTGATTAACGTTTACCTAATAACGGTTGGCTTGCTAGAAAGTTTGACGTTATTATCATACAGATGGCGGTGATCAACTGGTCCCTAAAGGTCACACCTATAGGACGTATTTGAGAAATGTGGTTATAGAAATATAATTACATTGATGCCCAAAATGACTAAAAAGTTAGTCAATGTGTTGATGAGATAATTATTTAATGAAAATTAAATAATATTAAGTTGAGACGAATTAACTGTCAATTCGTAAAATAAATATAATAAATTATATTTAATTAAATATATATAATGTTAGCTTGGACGAATTAATCTGTTAATTGTAATTAAATATAATCAGTTGTATTTAATATCAACAAGCTGAATGTGTCATAGTATTAATAGTGAGGGTACACATACCAAGAGGTCATGGGTTCGATCCTCACTAGATGACAATTCAACACATATTATATATTTTTGGAAAGACCAAAATAAGGAAAATACACTCCTTATTTTCGGTCTGTTTGACCGAAAATTAGGAGGTTATTTCTTTCCTAATTGATTCCAGATTTCGGTCTATATAAAAGAAAGGTAGAGAATTATTTCTGACCTGATACTTTTTCTGACCTTGCCTCCTCTTTCTCATCACAAGAACACAAAGACAATAAAATTTTACTGAAAATTAAGATTGATTTCTAGCATAATCAAAGGGTATATCTCAGATCGTCTTGGGTGTAACTAATAGGCGAATATCTATTTTGATATTGTTCTTAGGCCAATTTTGCTAGGACTTGAGGTTAATTCTAAATCTTTTTACTTTTGTTTATGTATTTTATTTTATGACCTTAGATCATCTTTGTTAAATCGTTATAATCTTTCATGTTAAAGGGAAGTATACAGATTATTTCCCACAAGTGGTATCAGAGCACTAGGCTACGATTTTAATCTTGATGATTTTCATAAAAATTGTATGTAAACAATAACCTGATTTTCAAAAAAAAATTAGGGTTTCGTTTTTCGGCTTGATTTTTTTTTGGCCGAGGTTTTGTTTCGGCCTGTTTTTTTCTTTCTCCTTCTTTCGTTTTTTCCTTTTGTTTGATGATATATAACCAATTTCTATAGATCATATCATTGTTTTAATCGGTTAAAATTATCATATGAAGAATTTGGTAGATTTTGATTTAATGCAGATCAAGTTAAATTACATATAGTATCATCATGTCATTGATATAAGAATTCGTTTTTGCTATATAGTTTTAGCATATACGATTAATCATGTTTGTTAATGTATTTGCTAAATCATGTCCTAATAGCAACTTAAACTTTTTCATCATATCTTTGAATTAGGGCATAAGTGCCGCAAAAGAAAAAAAAAAGGGGAAGGGCGTTTTTTTTAGGGTTTACCGTATAAAAAAAAATTTGTTTTTTTTTTGGTAAACCGAGTGAGAAAAAAAAAATAGGAAATTTTTTTTTATTTGCCTTTTTGCCGAAAAAGAAACAGGAAAAAAATTGTATTATTTTTTTTTATTTTTCAGCTGCACGGCTAAAATTTTTTTTAAAAAAAACCTTTTCCTATTTTAATTTGGTAAATAGGAAAAACAAGGAAAAACTTTCCATAATTTTTTTTTGGTAAAATTTGTATTATTTTTAATTTTGGCCAATTAGTTATTGTGAATCGGTTCACAATTTAATGATACCGAGTTATTTTAAAGCAGTTTAAAATTTTGACGGATAGAATTCATATTACAAGTTTAATATGGATTAAGTATGAATTAATGTGATTAAATTGCGGAATTGTCACTTAATTTAATTTAAATAGGTGGTTTGGATAAATTAATCAACATAATTAATGTATTGTATTATGTATGTTTAATTTATTTTAGTTGATGCTTTTATTTTTGTTGAATGAATCGAATGAATGAATTTTATTTACGTATTTAATTTTTGCAATCGGTTGTAATTTGTAATACTTAGTGTGGCCTTAGTCAAATTATGTTTTCGTAATGAAGGAAACATGATTTTTTATGTAATTGTGAGATCTCGAATCTCTTTTATTTTAATTTTGGGTTTTGAAATTAGAATGTAATTAATAGGTCAATTATGTAATTTTATTTATTGTAATTTCAAAGAAGACTAAAGATGAAGATTCAAGCCCACTCCCGCTACATGGATCAAGATGGAACATCAAGACAAGCTTCTCGGGTCCAAGGATGGATTCCAAACTTGTATTTATTGTTCATTTTGATAGGATAGGCCACACTAGGACTTTTACTGTTTTTTTACGTTTTTCATTTTATTGCTTTTCATTCACATGCTAGTAATTGCATCATATTCCGCCTAAAACCAAACCACCTACTACTAAAATGCATGAAAATTGACTCATATAGTTCTATGTTAGTTTTCATGGACATGCAGATGTCACTGTCTATAAGCCATCACTTTAGTTTAAATCATTCTTGCATGCTAGATTATAGTTCACTTAAAATGAATTAAAAAAAAAATTGATGGGATCTTCCTCTAAAACGGAAATTGAGATTAGTCTTTATAAGGGCAAACATCTATGAGTCCCTTCTTCGTCGGTAGGCCTAATATGACCCCTTCTACGTTGGGTAAGTAGTTGTGTTGACTTAGTTTACCTCAACATCATAGTCCGAAGAGTTTTTCGTGATTATGATGGACTAAAGATAGTATTTACAGAAATTTATCGACCAAGAATTCTAACGGTAGAATTAGCTAAAAGGTTAGCTTATCAATTTACAGAGAATTGAGTCTTGGGGTCATTTATATAATTATTGAGGGAGGTCAATTGTATAAATGTTTAGAGTCTTCGCGTTATGACATTAGTTCATTAGACTTAAAATAAAAACGATGCACATTGTAGATACCCGTATCCGTCGATATTGGAATTTATAGAGAACCCGACAAACACCCGATGATGATAGGACACATGTATTCTTTAGTTGTCATTGTCATTATTTGGGTTCGTTTTACGATGTAGAATGAGCGTTGTCGACGGAGTATTTTATTAATTTAAATGATATTTAAATTAAAGTTTTTAAGGTAAATTCATTTAACTTTATTTTGAATTTATTTTCTCAAGTTTATTTTATTGAAAATAAAATAGATATTTGATTTGAAAAATCATTTTATGAGTATATTTGATTTGAAAAGTCATTTATTTTAATGTGTTAATCGATTTGAAAAATCGATTTAAAAATCGAAAAAAACTCGTTTTAAACACGCGTTTTGGAGCTCGATTATAGCTCGGTTGTTGAGCCCGTTTTCTTTACGAGTTGGCACGAATCTCGAGTACACTAACCAACCTAAGCCTCTATCCATCCAACCCCAGTTCGAACCCCATAACCACGGTCCAAATCCCATCCCAAACACCCCCCAACAGCCCGCAAAAACACGAGCAGCCCCCCTGTTTTGCGTGCCAAATCCCGAGCCCAAAACCCGCTCAAAACACCACCAAAACCCGTGCCCATTAACCCTAAACCATACCCTAGTATCCTACCTATATTACCTTACCTTAACCACCAAGAAAACCCGTCACAAACCCTCTCAAACCCTCACAAAAGCTAATGGACAGCAGCTATGCGTGAATGAGCCCGTCTGCCTCTCCCCCCTTTTAACCTACTTTAACTCCTTATAAATACCACTCCTTCACCATACATTCATTCCTCTAAGTTCTCCATACATACTACCTTCACTTACAAGCTTTAAACTCCAGAAACGAACCCTAATTGCCTCTCAAAAACCCTCGACAAAACCGACTCACAAACTGAGAATCAGTTTGTGTGTCCTCTTTGAAACCTTTCGTTCTCCCTTCAAACCTCCATCAAAATTCGAGTTTCTTGTTCCAAATTAACCATACAACATCCATCTACACATTAGACAAATATTTACGAGCCAAATTGCCCTTAAGAGTACACGAATTCCCTCGAAAAAAAAGCAGTGTTATACACTCTGTTTTGTGACTTTTCTGTCTGTCCGATTCTGTTTGTGCTCGTTTTTCGTGCCCAATAACTCAAAACGAGCAGAGATTGTTTTAAGATCTCTGTTCTCCTCTCTTTCTAGTTTTGAAAACATCTTTTAAATCGAATTTTCACCGTGAAACGAGAGAGAAATCTCAGTTTGAAAGTTGCTGTCCAGATTTGCAAAAAACGTGTTGTTTGCTTTGTTTCTTCGTCGACGACGGCCTCTCGAGATAAAATCTACCATCGATTACGACCCAAGACGGTGTCAACGATACATGTAGGTTGAGGGTGCATGAAATCCTCCTCTTTCTCCCTTTTATTTCGTTTTTTATGTTTGTTTTTTATTGTTTCGTTTTATTTTGTTTATCGATTGTTATTATTAACTATGAAACTAGTTTAGTCCGAGTATGAGTTAAAGTACCACCATGAACACCCGCGTTGACTTGAGATGGGAAAGAAACCGCTACATCAGTCGGTCGTAACCCCCGTCTCATTTACATATCCTCGTGTTCAAGGTAGGGCATTAATAAAACGAATTCTAACTTCGCTCTTCGCTTTTGACCCCTCTTTTGTTTCGTGTGATTCGACCCACCTTAGGACCATTCACATGTTAGTATGACCTCTGATTGTTAACACATAACTCGTTTAGATGACATTAGACCAATTTAATAACCTAATTAGACACGTTAGGGTACATCGACATAGCTTTAAAAATCAACTAACGATTCTGTAACTTAATTGAATGCATCTCTCTCTTTCACCTAATTTCTCGCTAGTATAAGAGTGCGTGATTAGCACCGTCTTATTAACACTCGATGAGTTAAATTAATTAGCGAACTTGACCTAATTGGACCCCTTTAGGCCGCGTAGAATACACGTTTGCAAGACATCTTTTCAATCGATCAACGTCGTTTCTAACTTGTTTTCTAGCCCGCTTTCGAACTTGTTTCGCAATCAATCGATCTAACTAATGAACCTGACCTAGGACCTAGGGTTGGACGTGGCTTTAGGCCGTGAGGCTTGGCCGTGTCCTTTGGCCTTTCTTGTTTCGTTTCTTATGAATCGTTTGTTCTTTATTGTTTTGTCGCTTGTAATTTATCGTTTGTTCGTCGAGTTGTAATTTTCAAGTTAGCTTTCTTTTATCGAGTCAAAAGCTTTTCCAAAAACCTTAGTCTTGTTTGGTTAGATGGTTGTGCCCCAATGCATGTAAGAGCGTAGTAAATCGCATGTTGTTTAAAGCAACATGGCCCGATTTATGCTAATGCATGCTTTGGCGTGTGACCCAATGTCTAATTCGATAAGATTAAGTGAAGGCACGCATTACGAGGAGTGACCCAAGGCCATGAGTCATGTAAGCCGTGGGCCACCCCTTTGTGCACGTTTTCCTAGGCCGAATGGCCATGTGTCGTGTATGGTATCGTATATAGAAATTGTATTTAGATCGAGTTGTATCTTTAATTTCTCGTTGTGTCGGCATGAAATGCCTGGGTTGTAATAGGGTAGATCCCAACGGCTCCCCCATTCCCCTTAAGCCTTGTTTGCTTTGTATGTTGTTAGATCAATCAACCCACATGCTAAATTACAACTTTGACAAAGTTAGTTTAGTTGCATCTAAATCGACATAGAAACTTCACATGTTAGGGTTTTGAAAACGATGTTTTCATATCATATATCGTAGTAGCTATGACCTTGTTTGAAATCCGATACTTGACTTAGTAGAGGCCGTTATCGACGGGCGGGGTTAGATGTCCTTATGGGCTTCCTAACACGTACCGTCACCCCTTACTCAAGATCTATGGTTTGTGGATCCGTCTAAATACCATTGGATTACGAGAGTCATTCAAATCGAGTGATATAGGGTACAAGTCTTTATCTTTAATCACTCGTAGTCGATTGGCTTTATGCTCTTCGATGAAAGGTGTAAAGTTGACTTGAACGGTTCCAAGTTCCCAAAAAACTTGGTGGCGACTCTAATTTGTCTTAATTCGATTCGAAAGAACCTCGAGTCGATTATGCCTAGTGTGGATCCCGCGGACGCAGTTCCCGAGGGCCTTGTCCACAGTTTGGCGACTCTGCTGGGGAAATGAGGACTAGTTACACTTTGTTTCTAGGGTCTTTTCTTCCGAGGTGAAACTTGAAAAGAAAGTATTGGAAAGTAAAACATTACCCATAGTGCTATGATTCATGCATAAACCCTTAAGGATTTTCCCAGGCTGTCCCAGCGTTTCTTTGTAATGCGTGGGGGGCGACGTCCCACTATGCCAGGAACTCGCACATTGCTTGCTTCCGCTCCGCCTCGCGTGGTTCTTGATGGTGGGGATGCTCTTCTAGGTACTCTACCTAAAGGCCCTTGCTCTATAAGACCGCAAAAGGATGGAGGGCATAGACCTTCTTGTAGAAGACTTGCCGAGACTTAGAGATGTCTAAGAGCATACATCCTTATAACATGAGAATGACAATGTGCAAGGTGTTTTCCCGAGTCTTTTCAAAATTTTCCATGTCAATTTCAAAACCGAACTTTTGAACAACTTACTTTCAAAATAGCATGATTTTCAAAACGCGGAATGCTGCCCAAATAGGACTAGAATTTTCGGCCAAAATGAGCTTTTATAGCCGGCATGCTGCCCATTTCAAATCTCATTTTCAAATCAATTATTCGTTTTTTCCAAATTCAATCCAAAATGTTTCTCGAACCTCAACCAAGCATGAAATGCGTCGAGTCGTGTCTGGGTCCTGGCCGTGTTAGGCTAGACGTTTTTTTCGTTCCAAGAGTCTAGAACACGACCCTGTTGGGTCACCCAAGCTCACCTCTTGGGCTTTGAGTCATGTTGGTCGACCAATTGGTCTAGGATAGTCCACAGAAACGTCCAAGCTAGGCCATTTAGGACGTTTCACTCGAACCTAAGGACTATGTTGGTCCAATCACGGGTTTAGTCACACCGAGTCCAGTTTAGAATCGAGCTATGACAGCTTGAGTCATGTCGTCTTGTCAAGTCTAAAATAAATCGAGGTCTAAATCCAACCGTGAGTCGAACCTTTGGTTAATCCGTCTCAAGTCGAGTCTTTGTTTGAGTCAAGTTGGTGTCGTGTCCTTAAGTGTGCAGGGGCTCTTACTTTAAATATTGACTCGGTTCGGGGTTTTCTTGTAGAAAGGCCGCCCAAAACCCGACGTCAAGCAATGGAAGATGTTGTCAACAAGCTCACTGAGGCCGTGAACCTCATGATGACCCGAATGGATGCAATCGAATCTAAGCTGGGTGAAGATTCCGCTCTATCTACCCCACCTCTGACTGATTTGGAGAAACGGTTCAAGTTCATTGAAGACCATCTGAAACTCTCCCAGGGGAAGAACATCCACTATGAAAATGCTAGGGCCTATGCCCCAGTTCAGGATAAGTTGCCCACGAACATGGTACTCACTGACATCCCAAAGTTCAAGGGCACCAAAGATCCAGTCCACCATGTTAAGGCCTATAAAGGGTACTTAGCACTGAAGGGAGTGCCTGCTGACATGCTCTCTGAAATTTTTGCTCAATCTCTGGATTAACACCCGAGGGCGTGGTTCTACAATCTTGACCTTAAGAACTTCCCCACTTTCGAAGATATTACGGTGGAGTTCTGTAAGCACTATGCTGACAATGTCGAGATTCAAACCAACATAAGACCGTTGGAGGTGATGACACAGAAGGAAAAAGAGGGCTTTACTGAATTCCTTGCAAGATGGCGCGCTGAAAGCGTGAAACTAGCTAAGAAGCCTGATGAAGTTGAAATGGTAGATAAGTTCGTGAAGAGTTTACGACCTGTTTACCGTAATGCTCTGAAATACCAGAATTTTGGTTCTTTCAAAGAATTGATAAGAATCGGGATAAAGGTAGAGGATGATGTCCGAATGGCTGAAGCTTAGAAGCCAAAAGGATACCAAGGGGCCTCGTCATCTAAAGCAAAAGCACCAGCAGCGGCCCACTTTGTTGAAACTGTCAATCTCTTAGATGGACAGTCAAAAAGGCCTCCGCGCCAAGCTCCGAGGGTATTCACCGATATCGGGTGCACTTACGCCTACGCTCTCCAAAGGCTCATGGCCCAAGGAAAGTTGAAGCCCATTGGTCCAACTCCGGATCCACCTGCTGAACAACAAGACAAATGGTACAAACCAAATGCCTACTTTGTCTTTCATCAGGGGAAAGACCATGATACTGAAAGGTGCTATCGACTGAAGCACGAAATCCAAGACATGATTGAGAATGGAACACTCCCGATCCCAACTGTTAAACCAAATAACATCACCAATCCATTTGGCGATCACGCCAACTTTGTTTCTGTCGAAGACAATGTCGATTATTCCCATCTTATCCGCCCATGTCACTTGAAAGGGGTGTTTATCGGGAAAATATTTGTGGATTGCTTTGAATTCTTGCCAAACCCGAAGAATGAAATTCAAATCGGGAGTCTTGCTCTAGAATGTACTCCTCTCGTTAACGAAGTTAATAAAAGACAATTTGATTCACCAACCTTCATCACTGGCGTAGATCCTCAGAGGACTACCTCGGGATGGAGGCAGACCATCATAGGGATCGAGGACCAGAGCCGGGCATCTAAGCTGACAGCTGAACAAGAGAAAGCTCAAGACCAGATTTGAAAATTATGAGTCGGGATCTGTTTTCTTATCTTAGTTGCGTCGAGTCTAGAACTTTCCTTTTTTGAATTTGAGTCGTTTGTTCCGCGACGACCTAAGGTGTGTCCTAGGAATCGTTCCTACGAGTCTGTTAAGCATTTGTCTTTCCAATAAAAAGTTGCAGTTTCGTTTCCAAATATGTCTTGTTTCCCATCCTCAATCATTTCGAAATATGATAGAACGCACAACACACTCAAAGGCATCCCTGGGGTAGAAATATGTCCCGTTTCAAAACGTAAGGTACAATAGGATTCCGTGTTTGATTCCTTTACCTATTCCATGTCTGGCGGTAGAAAACCTCCATCAGAACCAGTGCTTTTGACAAGCTTTTAGATGATTCTATGACGAACCCGAACTAGCTCCTTGTTTCCCCTATGGATGACGGAAGGCAAGCCTTTTCCCCATAAAATCATCCCATCTCGAAGAGAGAAGAGACCAACCGATTTTAACAAGGAATTGTTAGTTCTAACCCAATTTAGTTGGCGAAGCCCAGTTTTCAGTGTGAATTCAATGGTAACAAGCAGTATGGGTGGAAGATCATTTTCAGAAAGAAAAATGAAAAAAGATGAAAGAAAAAGAAAAAAGAAAAAAGATGTTGAAGTTATTGCGGAATGATTTTCGGTTGAATGTCGAAGTTACGGAAGCCAGAATTCAAGTCAAGTACCCATAGTTGAGGTTCAATGGGCGAAGCCCAAAAGCGTAAGTAGTAACCTCTTTACCCTCTAAGTCCTTCCTGAGACAGTTACAAGGGATAGTCGGGAATTTTGAGAATCATTCCGCTTGTGCTGTTTCACCCAGCCTTTAGGGACCAGATATGGAGATTTAAACCCACATTGTTTTTCAACCCATTTGCACTCGTGGTTCATCAAACCCGAGACACCAATTCCAACCACATCAGCAGCCATAGCCCTTGGCCTTTGCACCACAAAACAAACCTTCAGAATGATGGTTAACCATTCCAACTTCTTATTACCAAGCTCCACATCCCAAAAGATCCAAGCCTTTTACACCTAACCCCAAACACGGGATTTAACGGTACTTTACAGGCTAGAATGGGATATGACATGATACCTTAGGTGAAACCTTCGAGTGTGTACACACAATCAAAATGCCATGTTTATGCACCATGATCGAACTACGTCGGATTTGATTTCGCTCCACGCGAATACGTAGGCAGTCTTCAGAATAAGGGATTCAATCCACTCATCAACCAAGTTGTCATCTTGTCGGTTTCTTACGGGTCCTAACCAAGTCCAAATGAAGCCACCTTTGTTTGAGTCGGACTTAGCACTCGATGTAGGCTAGGATAAGGATATAGGTTCGGATGAATAGTAGCAAGTCTCATAATGAGCTTTATCTAACAGTTTAGGCAAAGATGCTGAGTCACATAGATGTGGGTTTGTGTTGGGAACAGAAAATATGAAAAACCCGCTGAAAAGAAAGAAGGCGTGTAAAAGCCCGCTGAAAAGAAAGAAGGCGGTGGCAAGAAATGATGAATACTCGCTGAAAAGAAAGGAGGCGAGGAGAGGAGTGACAGAATGGTCCCAACAAGAGTGATGTGTGATGTCTAAGTATTCTCATAAAATCAGTCTGTGTTTAGTGTCTGGGCGAAGCCAACGTTTTTGCTCTGTGAGTTTAATCCACCTTGTCAATGCCAAGTGATCTTGATTCCCATGTGCCCTCGGGAGCACGACCATGCCATACGATATCTCCGTCCCAAGTTCGACGACCTTGTGATTCCCATTTGCCATCTTTTGGCGCCGGAATGGCCAATTTACATTTCTACCCCCCAACAAGTCAATATTGGAATTAAAACCCGTGCACACTTACAGTTTTATTTTCCTTTTTTGTTTTACGGTAGCGGGCTATGCCCACGTTTGTTTACGGGTCATACAGAGTGTCTGAGTCGTATTTCCTGCTCACCCGTCAAGGTTCTATTTCAAAATGCCAAAGATTTCAGAATTCCGAAATTTCAAAAACTTTTTGCGAATTATGGGATAGATGATCCAAGTAGTGGTACATTTCAAGTCAAGGTTCAAATCTCAAAGTTCAAAATCAAATTTTGGGTCGACGACCCAACATCCAAGTGATTCATTTCAAATTCAAAATTTGGGTCGATAGCCCAATTATTCAAAATTTTCAACATGTTCAAATTTCGGGTCAATGACCCAGTCTTTCAAACTCAAATTTCGGGTCGATGGCCCAACATTCCAAGTGATGTCAAATTCAAACGCCGGGTCGATGGCCCAATTATTCAAAATTTTCAAATTCAATTTTCGGGTCGATGACCCAGTCCTTCAAATGATCCAATTTTAAGATCGATGATCCAAATGTGCATATGTAATGATTATTGCTTGTACATTTTCAGTGTTTCAAATATAGCAGGATATGCTTCAACTGGGGGCTCTAAAGTCTTCAACTTTAGAGCCATTGCAAACTAGGGGCTCTGAAGCCGTTGGCTTCAGAGACCATTATCAAGATGTAAAGGATGACATCCACCAATAATTCAATTCAATACAAGAGTATGAAATGGAAGAATTCTTTAGCTGAAAGCAAGTGATGAAAGCGGCGGCAACCTCTTCGGAAAGTCCCGTCCCATTTGGACACCTGCCAGCAGATGATAAGCTTTGGGCAAGTGTCAACAGATGATGAATTTTGGACAAGTGCCAGCAGATGATAAACTTTGGGCAAGTGTCAGCAGATACGAATTTCGGACAAATGTGAGATGATAAACTTTGGGCAAGTGTCAAAATCTGCCGAACTACGACGCGGGTTTGATTCGTCGAAACGGATACGTAGGCGCCTAAGGATAAGGCTCAACCCACCATATATGCAATTTAAGGGTCGACGACCAATGATGACAATTTGACGCAATGAAGCAAGAGTTAATCCCCGACGAAGTTTCGGGTATGATCTCTTCTTATGGTCAAGCGAGCTTATATACGCAAGTCTAATGGACTATAAACGACCCGCGGAATCCTCAGGTCGAGAGGGACCTGGGGTATACTTTGACTTTCGCCTTGTCCAAGCCTCAGTCAAAGTGGGGGCTCTGTAGATACCCGTATCCGTCGATATTGGAATTTATAGAGAACCCGACAAACACCCGATGATGATAGGACACATGTATTCTTTAGTTGTCATTGTCATTATTTGGGTTCGTTTTACGATGTAGAATGAGCGTTGTCGACGGAGTATTTTATTAATTTAAATGATATTTAAATTAAAGTTTTTAAGGTAAATTCATTTAACTTTATTTTGAATTTATTTTCTCAAGTTTATTTTATTGAAAATAAAATAGATATTTGATTTGAAAAATCATTTTATGAGTATATTTGATTTGAAAAGTCATTTATTTTAATGTGTTAATCGATTTGAAAAATCGATTTAAAAATCGAAAAAAACTCGTTTTAAACACGCGTTTTGGAGCTCGATTATAGCTCGGTTGTTGAGCCCGTTTTCTTTACGAGTTGGCACGAATCTCGAGTACACTAACCAACCTAAGCCTCTACCCATCCAACCCCAGTTCGAACCCCATATCCACGGCCCAAATCCCATCCCAAACACCCCCCAACAGCCCGCAAAAACACGAGCAGCCCCCCTGTTTTCCGTGCCAAATCCCAAGCCCAAAACCCGCTCCAAACACCACCAAAACCCGTGCCCATTAACCCTAAACCATACCCTAGTATCCTACCTATATTACCTTACCTTAACCACCAAGAAAACCCATCACAAAGCCTCTCAAACCCTCACAAAAGCTGCTGGACAGCAGCTATGCGTGAATGAGCCCGTCTGCCTCTCCCCCCTTTTAACCTACTTTAACTCCTTATAAATACCACCCCTTCACCATACATTCATTCCTCTAAGTTCTCCATACATACTACCTTCACTTACAAGCTTTAAACTCCAGAAACGAACCCTAATTGCCTCTCAAAAACTCTCGACAAAACCGACTCACAAACTGAGAATCAGTTTGTGTGTCCTCTTTGAAACCTTTCGTTCTCCCTTCAAACCTCCATCAAAATTCGAGTTTCTTGTTCAAAATTAACCATACAACATCCATCTACACATTAGACAAAGATTTACGAGCCAAATTGCCCTTGAGAGTACACGAATTCCCTCGAAAAAAAGCAGTGTTATACACACTGTTTTTGGCTTTTCTGTCTGTCCGATTCTGTTTGTGCTCGTTTTTCGTGCCCAATAACTCAAAACGAGCAGAGATTGTTTTAAGATATCTGTTCTCCTCTCTTTATAGTTTTCAAAACATCTTTTAAATCGAATTTTCACCGTGAAACGAGAGAGAAATCGCAGTTTGAAAGTTGCTGTCCAGATTTGCAAAAAACGTGTTGTTTGCTTTGTTTCTTCGTCGACGACGGCCTCTCGAGATAAAATCTACCATCGATTACGACCCAAGACGATGTCAACGATACATGTAGGTTGAGGGTGCATCAAATCCTCCTCTTTCTCCCTTTTATTTCGTTTTTTATGTTTGTTTTTTATTGTTTCGTTTTATTTTGTTTATCGATTGTTATTATTAACAATGAAACTAGTTTAGTCCGAGTATGAGTTAAAGTACCACCATGAACACCCGCGTTGACTTGAGATGGGAAAGAAACTGCTACATCAGTCGGTCGTAACCCCCGTCTCATTTACATATCCTCGTGTTCAAGGTAGGGCATTAATAAAACGAATTCTAACTTCGCTCTTCGCTTTTGACCCCTCTTTTGTTTCGTGTGATTCGACCCACCTTAGGACCATTCACATGTTAGTATGACCTCTGATTGTTAACACATAACTCGTTTAGATGACATTAGACCAATTTAATAACCTAATTAGACACGTTAGGGTACATCGACATAGCTTTAAAAATCAACTAACGATTCTGTAACTTAATTGAATGCATCTCTCTCTTTCACTTAATTTCTCGCTAGTATAAGAGTGCGTGATTAGCACCGTCTTATTAACACTCGATGAGTTAAATTAATTAGCGAACTTGACCTAATTGGACCCCTTTAG
Source organism: Silene latifolia (assembly GCF_048544455.1). NCBI lineage: Eukaryota > Viridiplantae > Streptophyta > Magnoliopsida > Caryophyllales > Caryophyllaceae > Silene > Silene latifolia. The sequence continues at coordinate 2,345,350 of NW_027413827.1, read as the reverse complement.
GCCGCGTAGAATACACGTTTGCAAGACATCTTTTCAATCGATCAACGTCGTTTCTAACTTGTTTTCTAGCCCGCTTTCGAACTTGTTTCGCAATCAATCGATCTAACTAATGAACCTGACCTAGGACCTAGGGTTGGACGTGGCTTTAGGCCGTGAGGCTTGGCCGTGTCCTTTGGCCTTTCTTGTTTCGTTTCTTATGAATCGTTTGTTCTTTATTGTTTTGTCGCTTGTAATTTATCGTTTGTTCGTCGAGTTGTAATTTTCAAGTTAGCTTTATTTTATCGAGTCAAAACCTCTTCCAAAAACCTTAGTCTTGTTTGGTTAGATGGTTGTGCCCCAATGCATGTAAGAGCGTAGTAAATCGCATGTTGTTTAAAGCAACATGGCCCGATTTATGCTAATGCATGCTTTGGCGTGTGACCCAATGTCTAATTCGATAAGATTAAGTGAAGGCACGCATTACGAGGAGTGACCCAAGGCCGTGAGTCATGTAAGCCGTGGGCCACCCCTTTGTGCACGTTTTCCTAGGCCGAATGGCCATGTGTCGTGTATGGTATCGTATATAGAAATTGTATTTAGATCGAGTTGTATCTTTAATTTCTCGTTGTGTCGGCATGAAATGCCTGGGTTGTAATAGGGTAGATCCCAACGGCTCCCCCATTCCCCTTAAGCCTTGTTTGCTTTGTATGTTGTTAGATCAATCAACCCACATACTAAATTACAACTTTGACAAAGTTAGTTTAGTTGCATCTAAATCGACATAGAAACTTCACATGTTAGGGTTTTTAAAACGATGTTTGCATATCATATATCGTAGTAGCTATGACTTTGTTTGAAATCCGATACTTGACTTAGTAGAGGCCGTTATCGACGGGCGGGGTTAGGTGTCCTTATGGGCTTCCTAACACGTACCCTCACCCCTTACTCAAGATCTATGGTTTGTGGATCCGTCTAAATACCATTGGATTACGAGAGTCATTCAAATCGAGTGATATAGGGTACAAGTCTTTATCTTTAATCACTCGTAGTCGATTGGCTTTATGCTTTTCGATGAAAGGTGTAAATTTGACTTGAACGGTTCCAAGTTCCCAAAAAACTTGGTGGCGACTCTAATTTGTCTTAATTCGATTCGAAAGAACCTCGAGTCGATTATGCCTAGTGTGGATCCCGCGGACGCAGTTCCCGAGGGCCTTGTCCACACACATGCTTATTATTTTATTCTTCTTTCGCAGTGTAGAACAAGTTTATTATCAATAATACTGTTACAACAAATGGCTGGAAATAACGCAATCCCAATGCCTAGTGCCACACTAGATCGTTCGTCCTGGCTTAAAATGTTCATGGACCAAATGAATCAGTCCACTCGACTGAAGATTGATGGGTCCAATTTTGCGGACTGGGAGGCGGCACTACGGAATGTGCCCCTGCGACGGTAAGCTCAGGTATTTAACTGAGCCAATACCGGTCAACCCAAGCCCAAATGCAGGAATCAACGAGTCACTCGCTTATAGTGATTTCGTTATGGAAGCGGGTGCGGTAAAGAACGTACTCATCTTTGCAATGGAAACCAATTTGCAGAGACGCTTCATTGCCCAGGGTGCAAACAAGATTTTCACCACGCTCACTAACGAGTTCTCAAAGGCACCGAGAATCGTTACATATGAGCATACCTGTCGCTTCTTTGATGCGAAACTCCAGAAAGGCCAACCGGTTAGCCCACACATTCTTCACATGATTGAGAATGTCGAGAAACTGGAGTCACTGAATTGTAGAATCAGTGAGAGCATTGTCATTGACCGAATGCTTCATTCTCTTCACGATGGTTTTGCCCTTTTCAGGGCGAACTACTACATGAATGACTTGAAAAAGAGTCCTCATGAGCTACACTCACTTCTCGTACAGACCGAGTAGGATATGAAATTGAGTGGGAGCATGAAGCAGGATGTTCTCACGATTCACAACAAGAGTAAAGGTAAGGGCAAGATTCATGGCGACCTAGCTGTAGGTAAGCCAAAGTTTAAGAAGCCAGGAAATGGTAAGAGTGCGCCTGGTGAGACTAGTGGCTTACAGGGCAAGACAAAGAGCAAGGGCGGTGACATAGAATACCACCATTGTCACAAGACTGGACATTGGAGGAGGAACTGTCCCGTCTACCATGAGGACATCAAGGCAGGCCGCGTCGTTCCTGTTGGTATGTCATCTTATATTCATATGATTGAGATTAACCATGCAAGTTTCGGAACTTGGGTACTAGATACTGGTTGTGGTTCTCATCTGTGTAATCATTTGCAGGGCCTAAAGAACATCATACCTCTCGAAAAACGTGATGTGGACCTGCGAGTCGGGAATGGAGCACGAGTAGCTGCTGCCTCGAAGGGAATATATGTAATCCAACTCCCTAGTGGTTTTGAGTTATCTTTAAATAACTGTTACTATGTACCCAGTTTATCTAAGAACATTATTTCTGTTTCCGTACTTGCTAAAGACGGTTTTACATTTTCAATAAAGGATAATAGTTGTATTTTCTCTTTTAATGAAATGATTTATGGCAAAGCAGTTTCCATGAATGGAATTTATATCTTAGATCAAACCACGGAAGTATTACACATGAATAATAAGAAATTAAAGGTTGGTGACAAAGATCAAACCTATCTATGGCATTGTCGAGTGGGACATATAAATGAGAAACGCGTAAAGAAACTCGTCGATAATGGGACTATTCCCTCATTCGGATTTTCTGCATATGGCACGTGTGAATCATGTCTCATTGGCAAGATGACTCAAATTTCCTTCAAAGGTGTTGGAATGCGCGCTAGTGACCTATTAGGACTCATACATACGGACGTATGTGGACCTATGTCAATTACCGCTAGAGATGGCTATAGATATTTTATCACTTTCACGGACAATTTGAGTAGATACGGATATGTCTACTTAATGAAGCATAAAAGTGAGTCCTTTGAGAAATTCAAGGAATACCAGAATAGGGTACAGAACCAACTGGGTAGAAAGATTAAAGCACTCCGTTCAGATCGGGGTGGCGAGTATCTTTCAAATGAGTTTGATCAACACCTGAAAGACTGTGGAATCATTTTGCAGTTAACTCCACCTGGAACACCTCAATTGAATGGTGTGTCCGAACGGAGAAATCGAACCTTACTTGATATGGTTCGATCCATGATGAGTCACACCGTAGTGCCTGATTCATTATGGGGTTATGCTCTTTTGTCAGCTGCTCTTATACTTAACCGAAGTCCGTCTAAAGCTGTCGACAAGACTCCATATGAAATGTGGAAGGGAACGGTACCTAACTTGTCCTTTATTCGGGTTTGGGGCTGCGAGGCTTATGTCAAGTGGAGACACGAGGATAAGCTCGGCTCGCGATCGGTCAAGACATACTTTATAGATTATCCAAAAGGAACATTTGGTCATTACTTCTACTCGCCCACCGAACATCGAGTTTTTGTTGCGGCTAGTGCGACGTTCTTAGAGAAAGAATTTCTCGAGAACAAAACGAGTAATAGAACCTTCGAGCTGTCGGAGATTCCAGAACCAACAACCGAGGAACAGATGGAGGAAGTTGTACCTCCAACTGATGATACGGTTTATATTCCTGAGGAACCTAGGAGGTCGGGTAGAGACTCTCATCCTCCGGACAGATACATTGGTATGGTCGAGGAGAATGACGTTTTACTTCTTGAAAGTAATGAACCCGCAACCTATAAAGGTGCTATGGCCTGTTCCGACTCAAAGCTATGGCTCGAAGCCATGCAATCCGAGATGGACTCTATGTATGAGAATAACGTATGGGATCTAGTTGATTTACCTAATAAGGTAAAACCTCTACAGTGCAAATGGCTTTACAAAATAAAGCGTTCTTTAAACGCGCAACCAGATATCTATAAGGCACGACTTGTGGCAAAAGGTTTCACTCAAGTGCAAGGATTGCATTATGATGATATTTTTGCACCTGTAGTCATGCTACGTTCCATTCGGATAATCTTAGCGACTGCCGCATTTCATGATTAAGAGATTTGGCAAATGGATGTGAAAACCGCCTTCTTAAACGGTTATTTGGAGGAAGAGTTGTACATGGTGCAACCCGAAGGTTTCATAGATCCTAAACATCCTAAGAAAGTATGCAAGCTTAAGCGTTCCATTTATGGACTTAAGCAAGCTTCTCGGAGTTGGAATCATCGTTTCGACTAAGTGTTAAAAGAGTATGGTTTCACTCGATCGGTCGAAGAACCATGCTTATATATCAAGTCGAGTGGGAGCAAGATTATATTCTTGATATTGTATGTCGATGACATACTCTTGATTGGGAATGACATTCCTCTCCTTTCTTCGGTTAAAGAATGGTTGAAGAACCATTTCCAGATGAAAGATCTGGGTGAGGCACAGCGTATTTTGGGAATCCGTATCTACCGAGATAGATCACGACGGACGTTATCACTTAGTCAGGAGTCTTATCTAGATAAGGTTCTTGAGAGGTTCATCATGACCAACTCCAAGAAGGGGAACCTTCCTATGACGACGGGATGCGTTGAGCAAGTCTCGATCACCCACGACGCCTTTGAAGGTATTGAGCGCATGAGTCGTGTTCCTTATGCTTCTGCAATAGGATCGATCATGTATGCCATGATATGCACACGTCCAGACGTGGCATATGCATTGAGTATGACGAGTCGGTACCAAAAGACTCCAGGTGAAACACATGAATAGCGAGTCAAAAATATCCTCAAGTACCTACGGAGGACTAAGGATTGGGTATTGACTTATGGAGGTGATACTAAGCTATGCGCAACCGATTCTGCAGATGCTAGCTTCCAAACGGATCGAGATGATTCAAAATCTCGGTCCGGGTTCGTCTTCACTCTTAATGGAGCTGCGGTCACTGGAAGAGTTCCAAAAGAGTGTTGTAGCAGATTCTACTCGAATCCGAGTACTATGCCGCTTCGGAGGCAAAGCAAAGGAAGCGATATGGATGCGTCAATTCTTACAAGGGCTTTCGGTAGTTCCTAGTTCGAATGACCCGATCACCATCTATTGTGACAATAGAGGTGTCATCTTCCAGGCTAAGGAGCCAAAGTCTAGCAACAAATCTAGACATGTACTTCGGAAGGCTCACCTGATCCGTGATTACGTGGAGCAAGAAGAGATAGTGATTGACAAGATTGCGACGAATGATAACATCGCGGATCCTCTCACCAAACCGTTGAATTATGATAAGCATGTAGGGCATGTTAATTCCATGGGAATTAAACATGTTCCAGAGTTGTAGTACTTGATTATGGATTTGATACATTATCTTTTTCATATATTATTTATAACTTCATCGTTTTATATATATAATATTTTGTTTTTCATGTGGATTGTCTTGACAACATTGAACGCCACAAAGTGAACTGAATTATATTATATTTGTTTTGGTCCGTAATCGCCAATGTGAGCTGATAACTCCGGCTATTATATTGTGCAGTCGATTGATGGTGGGTTCAACGAGCCATAAGTTAAACGGTTGACTAATCGATCACAGATACGAGATTATGACGATACCTCGTAGGACAACTTTTTGTGACAACGTAATGGAGTCCTGAATGTTTAATAACATTCGGTGCCAGGTCGTGGATAGGACATCCATTGTGTTCCTAGAGTCGATTCTTTTGACTATCAACTGTCTCTTGAGATTAAGGCAGTTTTTGGGTGACTTTGGTTTCTTTCCCACGGTCTACCGTAACTGGGGCTAAGTAGATTTTTTCGGGTCATTTCATCTTTGTGCTTACATCTGCAGGATTCGAGTTGAAGAAAATATCCAACCCTTATCAGGTATAGTTATTTCTCAGGGCCACTCGAGGAGTTGTAACTGAAATGCATGGCCATGCTCGAATGTTGATTCGTTTATCAGTTAAGTTACTCTCTAGTCGGGAAAACCACTCTTGATACTGATCGCTTGTAAAATACGACCTTTGTGAATTCGGATTTGCAAATTGTTTTACATTGAGTGGGAGAAATTTTATAGGATATGAGAATCGGTTATCGCACATACACTTGTGAGGACAAGTGGGAGTTTGTTGGATCTTGTGTCCTCCACAAATTAGTGAGATAACATTTGTAAATCTCTTATAGGTTCACAAAGGTATACTTCGTATATTTAATCAGTTGATTAACGTTTGCCTAATAACGGTTGGCTTGCTAGAATGTTTGACGTTATTATCATACATATGGCGGTGATTAATTGGTCCCTAAAGGTCACACCTATAGGACGTATTTGAGAAATGTGGTTATAGAAATATAATTACATTGATGCCCAAAATGACTAAAATGTTAGTCAATGTGTTGATGAGATAATTATTTAATGAAAATTAAATAATATTAAGTTGAGACGAATTAACTGTCAATTCGTAAAATAAATATAATAAGTTATATATAATTAAATATATATAATGTTAGCTTGGACGAATTAATCTGTTAATTGTAATTAAATATAATCAGTTGTATTTAATATCAACAAGCTGAATGTGTCATAGTAGTAATAGTGAGGGTACACATACCAAGAGGTCATGGGTTCGATCCTCACTAGATGACAATTCAACACATATTATATATTTTTGGAAAGACCAAAATAAGGAAAATACACTCCTTATTTTCGGTCTGTTTGGCCGAAAATTAGGAGGTTATTTCTTTCCTAATTGATTCCAGATTTCGGTCTATATAAAAGAAAGGTAGAGAATTATTTCTGACCTGATACTTTTTCTGACCTTGCCTCCTCTTTCTCATCACAAGAACACAAAGACAATAAAATTTTACAGAAAATTTTAGATTGATTTCTAGCATAATCAAAGGGTATATCTCAGATCGTCTTGGGTGTAACTAATAGGCGAATATCAATTTTGATATTGTTCTTAGGCCAGTTTTGCTAGGACCTGAGGTTAATTCTAAATCTTTTTACTTTTGTTTATGTATTTTATTTTATGACCTTAGATCATCTTTGTTAAATCGTTATAATCCTTCATGTTAAAGGGAAATATACAGATTATTTCCCAAAGATCCCTATGATGCTAGTAGCATATGACATGACAAGTCTCGAATTCTCTACAAAAGTAAAGGTCATGGATCGTCCCAAGCTCGACAAAGTGGCTTGACAAAAAGGCTTTTTGGGAATGAAATGCTCAAATCGTTGCAAACAAGGGTAGATATGATTAGTATTCAAAAATTGGCCTCATTCAACTTTCACATTTCAAAAATTAGAGATGGGGTTTGTCCCTTCCGTGCTAATGTCCTTTGCTTTCGCCAATCGCTTATTAGGCAACCGGTTAACCTCTAGACAATAGCTTTTCGGGGTGATAGTCACTCTGTCTTTGGGTGGTCGAATTCACAACCGTGTGGGGGGCCAATTCAATGGATCCCTCTCCAAAGCACATCGAAGTGGTACGCCTCCATCAAAACAACTAAAATTCTCAACATTTCAACATTTCATAACATTTGAGGTTTCCTTGGCAATAAAACGTTTCCACATAACAAAATCTTTGAAATGAGCACTTCAAACTTATTGATAGAAAGTATTTTTGGGTTGCCGTACCACAAGATCAATCAAGGTCACCTAGACAAGATAACCAAGTCCACATCGCATCACGGGGATGGAATAGGTGACTCACATGCAAACCATTGACTAGGCTTTGGGTCATGGGTCGAAAGATACTAGTATGACACAATCTAGGGTGTTTTACAACCATTCTAGTAGGCGAAGTCTTAAGTTGAAAAAGTATTTGTAATGGCTTAATTGCTCTTGTCAAAGTTCTCAATTAGGCACTTTTCAAAATATTTCATCTAAATGCAACTATATGCCATGATGCAACTATTATATACATCCTAATGCAAGTGATTCTACCAACTAATATGACATATAAACTAAATGCAAGTCCTAAGTTCACATTGTTATACCGCATCAATCAAAATAAAGTCACATAGTCATTAACATAAAGAGGAAAAAGGAGATTAGGAAGATCATACCATGCGGTCATCAATATCCTCATGTCTCGGATGTGGCGTAGTCGATCAATGTGAACAAGGATAGAACAAACACAATATATACAAAATATACATGACTACACTACAAAGGAAATGAACATGTTTTTGGTTTTTCAACTTTCAAATTATTATGGTTTTTCGAAATTTTTCAATTTTTTTGGATTTTTGAATAAAAGTAAGTTAGAATTCCCCATCCCCACACTAATATGGGCATTGTCCTCAATGGCCAAAATGATGGGAAATTATGCAAATATGATGCATGATTTCTACACTAAATGCAAGCTACACTAATCTACACTACATGATGCATGGTTTTTGTTTATGACGGAGAGGATAATTTAGATTACCTCCCGTTGTGTATGCATGTACTTCCCCAAACCGAGCTAGACATTATTGCTAATGTCCTAAGGTTGGGTGTAGTTCATGCACACACTATGCAATGCATGAAACTAATTTTGTCATTTTGGATTTTCAAAAGTGGGACAATAAAATGAGAACACCTCAATGGGACCGAGGTGTTAGTCCTCTATGGTGCTAGCACTACTCCAACTATGATCAAGAAAAATAATTAAAACAAAGAAAGAAGTAAGCAAACCTCAAGAGGGTAGGAGCCTCCAAGCTTGCTAATCTTCCACCATATCATCACTATCATCATCTTCCTCACTAGAAGTGGAATCATCACCACTTCCCTCTGCACTTTGTTGTTCACTTTGTTCATCATCCTCTTCTTCTCCTTCACTAGCTTCTTCATCAATGTTATCAGCAACAACCGCATCAACCACATCACCAACAACCTCATCATCACCCGGAATACCCCTAGATGCACTCGGAAAGAAGACTTCCCTATCCGCCCAACTAGGAAAAGCACATGAAGGATCAAGTAGTCCTTGCCTAGCTAAGTGAAGGAGGGGTGGATATTGGGCTAAGTAAGCATCTTCCCGATCCTTGAAGGCTTGCTTGTGCATCTCTTGCATAAGAAGAGTCACAAAATCATTTCTTGCTTCGACGCCTTCGGGTTTGAACTCTTGGTACTCGAAAGGATAGGGTGGTGTGACAATGGAAGAGGAGGGCATTTCAATTTCACCCTTTTGTTGTTTAATGATGTACTCGGCCTCTTTTGAAAGGGGAAGGAGATAGTTGGTCCGATGGACACTTAAACGATAAATCTTTGAAGGCAAAGTAAAAGATCTAGCCTCACTTGTGAGCCATCCAGACTTGGTGTCAAGAGGGTTATGAGAGACCCACTTGTACTTGTGTATCATAGTATCAATATCAATGAGATGACCACCCTTCTTTGCTTCATACTTGTTATCCTTGTTAAAGTTCGGATCAAAGTATTTAGCTAAAATAGTGACTAGACCTCCATTCACAATAACGGTAGTGCCTTGCTTCCCACAATCAATGTTTAGCCATCTATCCACCAAAAGACTTAGAGAGTTGAAAGGCTGGGTGAATTCCCTTCCAATGTTCAAAGCCGATTCAAGAAGAACAAAATCAAGTTTGGTGAAATGGTTGGTGTCTTTTCTTGCAATGATGGTGTTCCCTATGACCTTGTGCCACACTCTAATGCCCGGATGGTGGACTAATAGAGCACGACTAGCATGATAGCTCTCAAATTTCCTTCCGGAAATCGCCTCCCAAAGAGGGTCGGGGTCATATTTGCAAACATTCTTGAAATAACTCGGTGAATCACTAAGACCCAAAGCTTTACCCACTTCCTCAAAGGAGATGCGCCTACTAACATTAGCTAGGCTGAACTCGATGGTTTCCATGGTCTCTACCTTGTTAACTTTCAAAGAACTCAAAAAATTCTAAGGTAAGGGAGGGGTATGTCAATTCTTTTGTTGTAAACAATTTCTCCAACCCCATGGCTTTAAAGAAGGCTCTAGTTTGCTCAAGGACACCTAACTTATCTAAGGCATCTTCACAAATAAACTTGGTGGATAGAAATGCTTTTCTAGCATACTTGGCAAAAGTGTCCCTATGGGATTTGGAAATGAAAATTACCTCCGGATAGTTCGAAAGTTGAGCAATTTCCGGAGTAGTAGATGTTGTTGCTTCCATGGGAGGTTGTTGTTGTTGCACTTCCAAGTTTGGGCTAGCTACCACCATAGCCAATGCTTTCTTTGCTTGAAGACTCTTTTGTCTTAATGAGAGTGCCTTTGCCTTTGGTGCCTTTGCCTTTGTTGCTTTTGTTGCTTTTGTTGCTCCCTTAATCCTTGCCATTGATGAATAAACCAAGAAAAGAGTGAAAATCTTCAAGTTTCTAGTGTACCCAAATCGATTTAAAGATGAAAGGCTTTGCCTTTATGAATTCAAAAATCGACTTAAAGGTTGAAGATTTTGTGCTTGGTTTTGATTTTTGTTGAAAGAGGAGTGATTTATTTGTTGTTAAAAGGATGTTTTAATTTGATTTTGGTGAATGTTGTTGAGGAATCTTGTTTTTGTGATGGAGAGGATGAGGGTTTTGGAGTTATGGGGTTTATGGGTAGTGTTATGAATGAAGAAATGAAGAAATGAATGTGGGAGGGGGTTTATAATGAACCCGAAAAATTTGAAATGCAGGGGGAAGACGGGCAGCTTTCCTTCGGGACGCCCGGATTCTGCCTGTTCTGGGTTTCAGAATTCTCGCCTAAAGACGGGCGGATTCTAGCAAAGACGGGCGAATTTGAAAATGCGGGACGGGCGTCTTTCAGAGAAGACGGGCGGATTCCTTTACAGGGATTTTTCTTGTTTTCCTCAGCCAAAAAGACGGGCGTCTTTCAGTGAAGACGGGCGACTTTTTGAAGACGGGCTGATTCAATTGCAGGATGCCCGGATTCGTTAACAGTCAAAAATTCAGCTCAGAAGGACGGGCGTCTTCTGCCCAATATGCCCGGATTGCCTGAAGACGGGCGGATTCTCCTGAAACCGCTCAGATTCTACCCCTTTTACCCGGATTCAGTTCCATCCGTGTACCTTGCATATCCCTTGTCATTTTTCATTCTTCAAAATCTCGTGTTCTTCATTGTGGGGGCACTACTAAGGCATGAATAGCCTAGGCAATTGCTATCCCCACACTAAGCTAGAGCACTACACATCAATTGAAATCATTAGTCCCTCCCTCACTTCTCTCAAACATGATAATTATCTTGATCAAAATATAAAAATTCAAAAATAACAAAAATGCAATTCAAGAATTAAAATGCGAGTTAGGGAGTTAGAAATATTTACAAATGGTGGTTTAGGGAGGACTCCACCAAACTCTCATTCTTGATGAGATGTCAAGGGGGCATGTTCAAGGTATTGTTGATGTTGCTCAACACCTTGAAAAAGTAATCAAAAGCTTGTTCATTATCATGATAAAGATCTTCAATAGATCTTTGCCCTTGTTGTCGGTCTTGATCGATAGCATTACCAATGTAGGGATTGAAAATCCCTTCAAATTCGTCGTCCCAAAGACCACAAACTTCATCCACTTGATCACTAAAGATCTCTTGAGTTGATAGAGACAACTCTTCCAATTTCTTGTCTTGGCCAATGAGGCCATCCTCTTCTTCTTTGCTTGACTTTGATGAGCTTTGCAAGCTCTCCTTGTTACAATTCACTTGCTCTTTGAATGGAGCATCTTCAATTTTCTTCTTCCATTGGAGTTCCGACTTCTTCCTATCATCCTTCCGGCTATAATGATCAATCATAAAACATGGTTCATGCAAACATGGATCTCTCATTGTCTTGTCAAGATTGAAAGTTATACTCTCATCTCCCACTTCTAGAGTGAGCTCTCCATGTTTCACATCAATCACCGCACCCGCGGTGTGTAAGAAAGGTCTTCCTAGGATGATTGGAATGTTGGAGTCTTCTTCCATGTCAACAATGACAAAGTCCACCGGGATGAAAAACTTCCCAATTAAATACGGAACATCTTCCCATATCCCTAATGGTGTCTTCGTCGATCTATCGGCCATTTGGAGTGTAATATTGGTGCATTTAAGCTCTCCCATCCCCAACCTTTTACTCACCGAGTACGGCATAACACTCACACTAGCCCCTAGATCACATAAGGCTTTGTTGATCGTGGTGTCGCCAATGGTACACGGTATTGAGAAGCTTCCCGGATCCTTGAGTTTTGGAGGTGAACTTCCTTGAAGTATTGCACTACTCACCTTAATGAAGGCGATAGTCTCAAGCTTCCGGATCGACTTCTTCTTTATGAGGATGTCTTTCATGTATTTCGCATAGGCCGGAACGTGATTGATTAATTCCGTGAAAGGAATTGAGACTTCCAAATTCTTCACAATTTCCATAAACTTTCCAAGTTGGTCATCAAATTTGGGCTTGGCTTGACGACTTGGAAAAGGAAGTCTAATCACAATGGGCTCCTTCTCCTTGACCTTGTCTTCATTTTTCTTTGAAATTTCTTCTTTTGATGGTTCTCCATCCTTGGAGTTTTGCACAATTTCTTCCTTGTCACTAGCTTCCACAACTTCATCCTCAACTTGCTTCTCCGGTGCTTCATACCTTGTACCACTTCTCAAGTGAATGGCACTAACCGTTTCATGTCTTGGGGGATTACTTTGAGGTGGTAATTGCCCCTTTTGTCTTTGTGAGCTTGAAGATGCTAGTTGAGTCAATTTGGTTTCCAACATTTTGGTGTGAGCTAGGATGTTGTTGATGGTGGTTTCCTTTGCTTGACTATCTTTTTGCATTTGAGTGAAAAACTCTTGTTGATTCTTTTGCATTTGAAGGACTGCTTTTTGAACATCAAAACCTTGGTCATTTTGTTGATTGTATGGATTTTGATTTTGGTAACCTTGGTTTTGGTTGTAAAAGGGTCTTTGATTTTGGTTTCTCATGGGAGGTGGGGTGTATGTTGTTTGAGGGCTTTGAACATTTTGGCTTTTGTATGAGAGATTTGGATGGAATTTGGTGTTTTCATTGTAATAGTTGGAATAAGGGGTACCACTCTTGTATGCTTGGAAAGCATTCACTTGTTCATTTGTTCCCCTACATTCACTTTGGTCATGTCCCAAAGTTCCACAATTCTCACATATCCCTTTTGGGATTGATGAAGATGCCGTCATGGCATTAACATGATGCTTTGGTGATTTTGAGGCTTCTTCAAGTCTAGCCATAGCTTTTTCAAACTTCAAATTGATTGTATCAATGTGAGCACTAAGTTGAGCACCCAATTGAGTAACGGAGTCCACTTCATGCTTTCCTCCCCTAGTAGCCTTGCGAGGTCTACTATATTGTGAGTTATGGACCGCCATTTCCTCAATTTTGTTCTAAGTTTGATTGTCATCAACTTCGGTGAACATTCCATTCGATCCCATGTTGAGAATGTTCCTTGAATCTTCATATAGACCGTTCCAAAATTGTTGTACCAAGAACCACTCGCTAAGTCAATAGTGAGGACACGAGCGACAAATTCCTTTGAACCGCTCCCAAGCTTCATACAAAGATTCTTCATCCCTTTGCTTAAAACCCGTAATTTGAGCTCTTAGCATGTTAGTCTTTTCCGGTGGGTAGAATTTTTTGTTGAAAGCTAGAGCCAACTTCTTCCAAGAATCAATTCCGAGAGTGGCCTTATCAAGGCCCTTCAACCATTGTTTCGCGGTGCCAATTAGAGAAAAAGGAAATAAGACCCATCGAATTTGGTCTTGAGTTACACCGGTTTGAGAAATCGCATCACAATAGTCACAAAAGGTTTCCATATACGAATGAGGGTCTTCACTAGGCATCTCCCCAAATTGGCTTCTTTCGACTAATTGGATAAATGCGGATTTAGCAATGAAATTTCCGGTCAAATGTTGTGGTGTGGGAGTACCATTGGGTAGGTTCTCCCCGGTGGGTACGGAATGTGATGAAAACTTAGGCATTGTGGGTTGATTTTGTGTTGTATTTTGTGTTGGGTTCTCCTCACCTTCTCTTGCAAAGGGGTTGATGAACTCAATAGTTGGTTGAATATCTACAACCTCACTAATACCTCTCAAATTTTTCCTAGCAAGTCTTCTATTGGTTGTCAAAGTTCTTTCAATTTCACGATCAAAAGGTAACAAATCACCTTGTGACCTTCTAGACATGCAAAATATCAAACAACTTGAAAACAATTAGAACAAACCTTGAGGAGTTTTACTTTCCCAAGGCAAAGAAAGACACAACTAATAATAATATAAGAAAATCTAAATCAAGATAACACCGTCCCCGGCAACGGAGCCATTTTTGGTCGGACTAAATCTTTTCGGTAACTTGTCATTAGGAGCACCTAGACCAAAACACAATTTATAGCTTCACAAACCACTCTACAATTAGTAAAGAGGCAAGTAAAGGTCGGATCCCAAGGGACGGGAATTGAGATGAGATTTCTATTGCAACTAGTGGTGTCTTAGGGGTGTCACAATTTGGGTTGATGTAGAAGGTCACTAAACTAAATAGCAATGAAAGTAAACAAGCAAGATGAATTAAAAGGGTTGTAAACAATTGATAAAAAGCACTAGAGTGTCATGGGGTCATAGGGGAATCATGGGAATTGATCATACAAACATGTTCTCAAATTATAAGCAAGCAATTATTGTTGTGATGGATTGAGTTGGGTTATATCTTACAATCCTAGGAAAGTTTGGGTCCCGGAGTCGAATCGATTAGATTGTACAACACCTACAAGTCGACTTAGTCTTCTCTACTCAACAACATGCATGGTCTAATGAGACTCGAGTTGGTTTATGTCTTACAAGTCTCATTGAAAATATAAGTGATGGGTAAAAAATGCAAGGATTCATAGGCTCGTATTTCATTAAACATAACATGTGCATGAGTTGAGATCAAAACAAGCAAGCAAATAAACCATGAAAGCATATTAATTTAAGCATGAATCATTCCCTATGTTGGTTTCCCCTAATTACCCATTAACCCTAGCTAGGTGACTACTCACTCATTATTATGTTGAACATGCTAGCAAGGTTATCAATCATACTAACAAAGTGAAACATGATGAATAAATGAAAGTAATTAGCAATAATTAAAAAGAGATTAAGAGAATTATACCTACTAATGATTCCAATAATAAAGCAAGAATAAAAGAAGTACTTGATGCTTGATTGAGAGGTTGTCAATCTCCCAATAATAACCCAAATAATCTTCAATTACCCAAAATAAAGGATGAACAAAAGAGAGATTAAAGAAATAAAACTTGTATTAAAACTTGATTAATTGTTGATTACAAAACTAAAGAGAGATTTGATTGATATTAACTACTCTAAGAATTGGTAAGAAGAACATGCTCTTCTAATTAGACTAATGGGGTATTTATAGTGGAAATTAGGTGGATGCATTAGGGTTAACTAAGGGCTTAAATGACGATTAAGTCCCTACTTAAGGAAACGCCGGTATTTTCTGAAGGAAGGGCATCTTTCTTTCAAGCTTGAAGAACGAATTTGTGCTGCCTTGGAATCCGTGCGTCTTAGGCTCGGGACGGCCGGATTCATGTGTCTCTGCCCGGGCGTCTTTGGGAGAAGACGGGCGTCTTCTGGTGACTGCTGCCCGGGCGTCTTTGGTAGAAGACGCACGGATTGTAAGGTGGAGGACGGGCGTCTTCTTGGCAATCTGCACGGATTGCAGCTCAGTCTTGTTTCTTCTTCTTTTCTTCCCTTTTCTTCATAAAATCCTTGGGGATTTCCTCGGGGATGCAAGGATCTTTCCTCATCATTGCCCAACTACTATAATATGTACAAAGGCCTTTTAATCTTGTCTCTCCTTGATGCTTGGTCATTGAATTCAATCAATTTAGTCTCATTTTGCCAAGAAAATGCAAGGTTTGCACTCCTTTACTACCAAGGACACAAAACCTCAAAGAATATGCAAAACAAAGAACTAAAGACAATAAATGACCCAAATATGCACTAAAAAGCATTGGAACAAGGCTAATTCGGGGACTAAATATGCGCTAATTATGGTCACATCAGAACACTAGACTAGGTATATGTCAATTTCTCACCCCCACCTTAAATGTCAGAGTCCTCGCTCCTACGTCAATAATTGCACCAGCAGTGTGTAGAAATGTATCCCTAAGATAATAGAGGTATGTGTATCTTCAGGAATGTCCAACACAATGAAATCGAGGGGTATAAAGAACTTCCCAACTCGTACAGGAACATCCTCTAGGGTCCCTAAAGGTCGTGACAAGGAACGGTCTGCCATCTGGACAGTCATATTAGTGCATTTAAACTCAGTCAAACCTATCTTTTTAGCTAAAGACAGGGGTAAAACACTGACACTGTCATAGTATGGGTGCCTATAGAACAGGGAATAGAAAAACTATCTGGATCAGCCAATTTAGGTGGAGACTTATTTTATAGGTGTGCAATACACTCCTCGGTAAAAGCTAGTCTCTACCTCATCAAAACTACGCTTATTGGTCAAAATTTCCCTCATAAACTTAGCATAAGCAGGTACCTGAGTAATTAATTCAGTGAAAGGAACACTTACCTGGAGATTTGATAGGCTTTGTCGCACATCTAATCAAAGATACAAGGAGACGGGAATTGTATTATGAAGTGCTATGAATAGAATTCTATCAAGGTCGATTACGATTGGTTCTTTGGTTAGTTTGATAACTTGTAGATAAAAAGATGTAAAAATATATGATAAAGGAGTCTAGGGGAGTCGGGTCACACATGCAATTGTATATATAGATGTTCATGTTAAACTCGGAATAAATAACATTGTTAATTGTTTAGGCTTAAAGACAACCACCTCTCGGCCTTATTGTCAACCATAGACCGGGTCCTTGAGAACTATGTCAAGACATCCCCATGTATCAATTATCCCATCAAATAAGAAATAATCATTTGCATATAAGCTATCATTAGGATAAGCAAGAGGGCATAAAACACATTTTTCATGACAAAAGTAAGGTACATGGAGCATAAGAAGCAAAAAGCAACACAATTCTCTCAAATTTTTTAGATTTTTCCTAAATGCAAACTATACTACAATGCAAATGCAATCATCCCCCCCACCCCCAAGATAAACACAAAATTGTCCTCAATGTGCCAACATACAAAGCATCCAACCAAACCATAAAAATGGCTCAAAGCACATAAACAAGAAAGACAAGAGGTTATATTTAATGGGTTTCGAGAAATTGAACTAAAATGCAAAGGAAAGAACACTTACTAGACTAGCTAGCCTCCCCCCAAGCTAGCATGTATACAGGGGGCTCTTCCAATCATCATTCATTCAAGAAAAGGGCCAAAAATTGAAGCCCTTCCTACCCTTCTTTGCTTTACCACTACCACTTCCTGATGCATCATCTTGGTGACCACTACCACTTTGTTCATCCCTTTGGAGAGGAGTAACATATTCACCAATATTTTGTCCACTACCAAGTCCTTCTCCATAGCTACTATAACCGCCATATCCACCATAGCCACCATTGAATGCCTTCACTCCATAATCTGAACCACAAAAATCTGGACCAGGAGCATAAGTACCTGCATGATACCTAGAAGAAGAAGGGAATCCACCCGGGGGATAGTTATAGAATGATAAGTATGGTCCCTCGGGTTGGATTATTCCTTGCCTAGCAAAATGGTGATAAATAGGATACAATGCAAGTCTTTGATCATCATGAATGGCATTAACATTAAGGCTTAAGTCTCTCATCATATCCATCATATCAACGCTTGAGGTGGAATGGCGTGCTTGAGAGGGTTGACCTCTTGCACACCGCTCAATGGTGGAGGGTGTCGCTTCTCTTAGAGGCAAGAGATAAGTGGTAGGTGTAAAGGGGGCATTTCCATGACGGGGTTTGGTATGTACTAATGCTTTTAGTTCATTTTTCTCATCCGGTAGACTAATAGAATCATTACCACCAATGTTTCAAATCATGTGTGGATGAGAGTTTCTAAACCAATTGCAAGATAGAAAGTATTCATAATCAAGTCCATCCCCCTTTTCCCTAGTAGCATCCAAAGGTCTCATGTTGGTAGTCTCTTGGTTAAAACGGCATAAATGATGAGCAATTTTAGTAACCAACCCACCCATGATAATAGCACTATTTTTCTGTTTACATTGTTTGGTCAAACGCACCGCAAAGTGGTAAGGGATATTTATCCCCCATTTTTCATCACCATTAACATTGAGAAAAGCACCCAAAATTTCAACCTTTATTCTCCTCACCGAGTGAGGCTCGTTTCTACCAAATAAAGTCCACCCCATAAACCTTTTCCAAATGCCAATTTCGGGGTAGTGAATATATTGATGAGGGACATGATCCCAATCAACAAAGGGTAAGTGTGAAATGGATTGCCATGTGATTTTGGGGTTGTAATATTCGGGTGATTCAATATGAAAGCCTTCGTGTTTTAATTGAAATATTTCGGCGAATTCCGCTAAAGTCAATCAATAGTCATTATTGAACAACCGGGAACTCACACCATGTATAAAATCCTTCTTTTTAGATTTATGAAACTCAAAGGAACTTAAGAACTCAAGGGTGAGTTCGGAGAAGGTCTTATAATTCATGGTATAACAAGCCTTCATATCAAGATTCTTAAACAAGGCTTTAACATTTTTCTCAATACCAATGTTTTTCAAAGAAGCTTGATTGATAAATTTAGTAGCCTTCATACCTTTGGCTCTCAAGATAACCCAATTATCCCATTGTTTCTTACTATTGAAGATGACTTGGGGAAATGTTGGGCCATGCCATTCCGGTGTTTCTTGCATTTCTACATCCTCCGCAGCCTTGGAGGACTCCGCATCACCTCTCTTTCTCTTTGTAGCACCTTGGCTAGTAGCTTTTCTAGGTGCCATTTCTGAAATTTTAAGACAAAAATTCATCCAAACAAGTATAATAGAACAAACTAGTGAACTAATTCATCCTATAATCATTAATAGAACACAATTAAATCAATTTCTAGCATAAACAAGCACAAAATCGAATCCCCCCAATTTGAGTTAGTGTTTGAGAAAGTTGATTAAATTGATTAAAATGGATGAAATCAAAGAGAAATGAGATGAATGCTTACATGGTGATGTTAAGGGATGAACAAATCTTGCAAAACGATGATGGAAATGGTGTTTCTTTGTGATTTAAGTGAAGAAAAATGAAGAAATGTGATAGAAAGAGGAGAAAGAGGTATCGTCGAGTATGTGATAGATGATAGAATAATAATTGCCGTTCCCGTATGCCAAATAAAAGCCAACAATTGAAAAACCTACAACCCCGATCGGGGTTGATCAACTTTAGCCGCTTTTGACTTTTTACTCCGTATTGATTTAATTCTGTCCCGTTTTTGAAAGTTACGACCTCGAACAGCGTTTCTTGCATGGGGAAGCGTGAATACCCTCCTTGAGCTTTCTTTTCTTCTTCCTTCACCTATAAATCACAAAACAAAACACCGTGAAGTCTAGTAATTTTATTTCTAAATCTTCGAAAACATTAAATTGCGAAAAATTAAAACAAAAACAAATAAAATCTTGGGTTGCCTCCCAAGAAGTGCTGGTATAACGTCTCGTACGACGTAAGAAGCTTGAGTCGGTTTAAGCATCCTAAGTAGAGAATGAATGGTCACTTCCTCTATTACTCCAACGATCACATTTCCATGGTAGACCTTCAAACGATGGCCAATATCTTTGAATTTTTCGCCATTAGTGGTCATCATTTCAACGGAACCGAACTTGGTGACATTTGTGACGGTAAATGGACCGGACCACCATGATCGTTACTTTCCCGGAAATAGCTTGTAGCGGGAATTGAAGAGCAACACCTTATAACCAATTTGAAATTTATTCTTCAAAATCTTCTTCTCGTGCCATCTTTTTGTTCTCTCCTTGTAAAGACGGGAGCTCTCATAAGCTTTTAAGTGAAACTCATCATGCTCATTTAATTGCAACAACCGCTTCTCTCCACTTAACTTTGCACCCATGTTAAGCTCCTTTACCGCCCAAATATGCCTTGTGTTCCATATCAACTGGAAGATGGCACGCCTTTCCATAGACCAACCTATATTCTGAGGTACCAATAGGTGTCTTGTATGCTGTTCGGTAGGCCCAGAAGGTATCATCAAGCTTCATACTCTAATCCTTTCGTGATTTGGCAACAACTTTCTCAAGTATGGAATTGAGCTCACGGTTAGAAAACTCGACTTGGCCATTAGTTACTGGATGGTAAGCCAAGCCTCTTCTATGGTAAACCCCATATTTTTCCAATCAAGCATCAAGTTGTTTCTCACCAAAGTGAGTACCACGATCACTAATAACCGCTCTTGGAACACCAAACCATGGAAATATGATCTTATTGAATAATTTGATCATGGCACGAACATCGTTTGTGGGAGTAGCAATTGCCTCTACCCATTTAGAGACATAATCAACGGCGACCAAAATATATCGATTCCCTTTGGATGAAGGAAACGGTCCTTGATAATCAATTCCCCACACATAGAATTGAAAGGATTCAATAACCCTCTAAATAAACTCATTTAATTGATGATCTAAATTACTCTTTGATTTAGTCATTAGATCTAGTGCATGCATAACAAAATTAACAAGATTAAGAGAAAATGGTTTTCTTACATTGGTAAGACGGATTTATGGGCACTAGATTTGGACTCCTTTCAAATCTAGATCTTAAGCTAAATAACATATTAGGATGATCCTCCAACAAGATCCCAAAGTAGAGATCCTTCTCTTGATTGCACTCAAGACTATCCCTCAATACTACAAATATTATTAACTAGATAATAAGAGTAGTGACCTTAAATATTGATTCTAATATTAGTATCATTACTACCATAGTAATATATTTATTTATTAGATGTTAAGAACAAAATGGACATAAACTACTTTTATGTATTTTGGAGAGAATATGGAGAAAATAATAAACATGCATAAGCATAAGAATAATCTCTACAAAATGAGAACACACCCACTAGTATGTATGCGGTGCACGGTTTTCCTCTCATAAAAGAGGCATGCATTGCTTTTTCTCTTATCAAGACAATAGCTAGTGAATAAGTGTGTAAGATGGTCATCATGATGTCTATTTTTAACATTTAAAAAACAAAACCATCAAAGCCCATTTACAACCCATAAAACCGGTTTTGATGGGATAAAATGGACTTCCATTTTACAAAATGTCTTTTGTCATTTGTAATGTGTGACATTTGACATGTAACATGTCTTTAGCAATATAAATGCATATTTAACTAATTAAAATTTATTATTCATTAAATAAATTACACATGCCAATTTACATTATAATTCATAATTACATGTATGTGAAATGGGTCATCTTTAACCTAGTTAACATAATCTACAACATTTTGTAATTATAACTAAAAAATAATTCTTATCTCAAATGTTTCATAAACAATAATCAATTTTAGTAATATAACATTTTAATTACTAAATTGAATCTCATTTAATCATATTACAATAAGATATAATATTCTCTCTTATATATCAATTCGTTCAATTTAAGGATTTAATCAATTTGTATCGTCATACAATCTATTAACTTTACAATTGAGGGAATCGTCCTTTAGGTGTGACCTTAAGGGATCAACTGATCACCACCGTTAAACGACAGTAATGTCAAACTCTAGTCAGCCAATCATTAATGTTGATCAGTTAACATATATAAATGAATCATCCCTTACGTATTCTTATCATGAGTTTCAATAATGTGATCGCACCAATGTTGAGGACACATACTCCAACAATCTCCCACTTGTCCGAGACAAGTGTGCGTCACCAATTCTCTTGCCCTGTTACAATCTCCCACTCAATGCAAGGTGTCTTGCAGGTCGTACTTGCATGTTATCATATCAAGAGTGGTTTCCTCGATCTTGAGAGTAACTGTTTGACCGAAATTATCAACCGTAGATACTTTCCGAGCGTGGACACGTATTTACAGTTCACTACTCCTCGATTGGCCTTGAGATTTCAAATAACCCTGACAAGGGGTGGACAATTCCTATCGCACTATTCCCTTCGCACACCCACAGTTCATCACGACCCAAAAGATGCACACTCACCCCTTTTGACAGAATGGCTTGAGGCAAAAATCAAAGTCAATCAGAAACTGTGCCGACTTAAGCGAACAATCTCTAGTCAAAGAATCGACTCAAAAGAATACTATAGTAGCTCTCGCCACGACCAGGCTATATAAAATTGCCAGAACTCTATAAGCGGTCACTGCCCGACAGAGTGTCCCATACAGTCTGTCTATGTGATCGACTAGTCATCTCTTATGACTCTATGGCACTTGAACTTGCCATCAATCGCATCACACTCTAGTCACTTGGAGACGTCACCTCATATAAGCAACTAGGGGCCAATACTATGTTAATCCAGTTCACTTAAATAGGGTTCAACATTGTGTCGACAACCTATTTTGAATAACAAAGTATTGAAGAAAAGAGTTTTGTATAAAACTCAAACGATGAGTGCATTATCACATATGTAAAATTGATATAATATCAATTACTACATAATCTATAATTCATTTTTAATCTTGTATATAGTGGATCATCTCAATTCAATTGAAATGGCATGACATGTGACACCCTCATTCATTGCGGAAAAGTAAACACGTAATTCTAGAATAAAACTGCATGGATATGTTTGTAATAGTTCATTTGGGTAAAAACCTGTAATTTTTAAAACCTGAACCAGTTATAAAGATATCCAAATTGAGAGGTGTCAAAACATACAAGGTCTAAATAGAAGTTTCATAACATAACCATCGCTAAAGTCGCGAATAGCAAAGTTATACAACCAAATGTAAAGAGGGAGACATATGTCCCTAAAATGTATGTGACATAAAAACTCGTATAAGGGTCTCTACAAATAAAACCAAATCTAAGTAAGTCCCAAGGTTACTTTGCTCGCTAGCTCGTCCATGAATCCCATATAAGCATCACCATACCTGTCGATCGCATTTTATACAAATACGAAAGCCACAGTCAGTGGGGAGTAACTCCGAGTTCTCCCAGCCACGAAATGTCATAATTAATATAACATGGAAGCATAAGAATATGAATATGAATAACACATAGCCTTAACATATAGATGCCAGACAATCGTTCTTATCATGTGAACAACAATATAACAACACATAGTCCTAGCATGTGAATACTAGACCGACTCATACTACACTATCATGTGAATCGCATAACATCCAGGAATCCAAACTCTATCAACCATAGCCGGCTTGCATCTCACCTTCTATGATTCATAGAATCATCAAACAAGAAAGGACAATATATCTAGAGACAGGCATAAGTTCCTAGTACAGTCAATAGTCACTCTGTAACTCGAGTCTATACCACGAGGTAAGGTAAACACCCTAGTCCTAAACCTGCGCAGACCTAGCGACATGCGGAAAACTACCGCATCCAAGACCCATGATAACAACACATGAGTACCCCTAAGGAGTCCACTAAAGGGTTGGCTAGTACTTAAGCTGACTACATACTTCTAAGAGTACGTCAGGAAGTCATACCCTAACTTGGATATAAACCCACCAAGCTAAGACACAAAGGCTATTAAGCGGTGAACATACACTCGTCAAAGACTATAAGGGCCTATCTATGACGAAGGCCGAAATACTCACCTAGGACCTAGTCCCAGCTTGAATACTTTAGCCCACGCCACACAAGACAAGTAGGACACCCAATAAACCATAAGAGGGGCAAAGAGTCCAAACTTGCACACACAAATGATCATACACACCCTAGCATATGAAAGGCTACGCAAGAGCATATTCAGCTGACAATCCAACAATATCTCCAATATCAATAATAATCCAAATTCCAGCTAACCAACAGTACCATACTCCATGAGAACAAGCTAAAATGGTAAAGAGGCAACAAGACTCAAGCATAAGGCATCCAAAGCATCCAACAACCAATATGTGAAAAGACAATCATACTCAAAGATAAATCCTCGACCCTAGTCCCGCGACGGGTCATCGGTCAAATCGAGGCTGACCGGTTTAAACCTAGCTTGACCAAACTCATTTGATCAAATTGGCCCAGCTCAGAGTCTTGGCCCATTTTGGCCCACATCACGGAATTTACCACAATGTCATACTCTTGCCATTTTTAATTTCTATCATGTGAAAACTATTGACATAGAGAAAATATGCAAACTTATAAAATAACCAATTCAACGGAAACATTAGCTTAATCAATTTCCTACATGCCAAAATACCAACATACTTCAAAACATGAACCATAGGCCCAAAACATCAAACAATGGACCCAAGACCCGACCCAAAGTGACGGGTCAAAATCCGGGCCGGGCCCACCGAGCCTGCTGGTCAGCCGCCCTTAATTTGTTTTGGGCGGTTTTTCCCCCTTTTTCCTTTTTCCCACCAAAATTCGTTTCAAGGTCAATTTAATACCGTCTCAAGCAACAATCAACAATATTCATTCCGTTTCAACACTTAAACATGTGAAAAACAACATATTTAACAAACTTTAACAACAACAATTCATGTGAAAATTAAAGTTAACATGTTATTAATCACATAAGCATCCAACACATCATAAACAACACTAATGTGACATTATTTCGTCGAGTAACTCGGAATAGTTACCTTAAGCTAGGAAGAGAGCAAAATAAACTTGAGAAAGATTCTATAGACCGAAATTATGCATCATCTTCCACAATATATGAGTCTCCTAACTCATCTTCATATTCTTCACCTATAAGAACAACAAAAACACATAAATTAGTCCTAAATTAGAAACCCTAAAAAGATAAGACCCATAACGAAATTGGGGGAAATGAAAATGAAGCTTACTAGTAGATGAGGATTGAAGAGAGGATTCCAAATATATAAGTTTTATGCAAATTGGTGGAGAAATGAAGGATTTATGGTGGTTTTAGGGATTGTAAGGAGGATTTTTGGTGGGTTTTTGGTGTTTGAGAGAAGGAGGAGATAGATTGAGAATGGAGGAAAGGAAAATTAGAAGAGGAGACAAATGGAGGGTGATTTTTCGGTCCAAATGGCATGGGGAGGGTGGTCAATTGTTTACGTTTTGGGTTTGCTTCGACGGTAATTAGAAACATTCGTCGAACGCGATTTCCGAGAATATTAAAGTTCTTAAACACGATTTTACTAAAAGATTAAGTACTCATTTGCCCAATATCCAAACTCGTTTACCCAACGACCATAAGAAATGGGAAAATCCCAATATTACGACTTTTATCAGAAATCTATTTTATCAAAGTAAAAGGTTTAAATATAGTTTAAATTACTTTTAAACATTTCTAAACTATCAAAAGTGATTACATTACTTCAAACTAAAATAAAATTATATTTTATCAAATTATTATTATTTCAAATAAATTAATATTAAATTAAAATGGACTAAAATATTAATTTTAAAATATAATAAAGGTCTTCAAATTTACGGGGTGTTACATGACATATCATGCTAAGCCTATAAGAAGGCCTTGATTAGTAAGTCTTAGCAACACTTTGCATTTTACTAACCTTACTATATATTATTTCCCTTTGTTATGTATAATCTATATTATAAAAACCCTTTTGAGTATATGTGTCTAGATCCAATCTACACATAGGCTATCTTGCCTTAGAATAGCTCTCACTGTCCTCACAGTGAATGGGACTCATCCCTCTTGCATATCTCATTGTGGCAATTGTACTCAATTTCCGTTGTACATATCTCATTGTTCAACTGCCTAGAACGTTTCTAGATGATTTACTCCTCAAATAATCATAGCCAAGATGGTTCTCTAACCATCCTTATGTGTTTAGAACATGGTCCTTGTGTAACTCTTTACACATAAATCCAATAATTATTTCTAAACATGTATCCTCTCGAATCTATCACTATAGATTCGAACACTAAAGGTGCTTTGCATCTCTTCCAAGTCTCATAATTACTCCTTCACATAAGCGAGTATTGGTACATCATTCTTAATGAATAATATGCCATCTAAATCTAAGACATGGAATGCATATCTATCTAAATCTAAGACATGGAATGCATATCATTAGCGCTTCTTGAGAACTAATGGATGGACTATATGGCTATATATTGACTTTCACAAATATTCGATTTTAATTTCTCGTCATACTCCAAGTATACAAAGTATAAGAATAGATATACATCTTAGCATAATAAATTAATCCAACAGTAGAAGCAAATGGATTCAATTTCTTCATGTTCAATACTTTTGAACTTGTCAAGATTCTTATTAACATAAGAATATTAACTTTATGCTAATATCCATCGAACTAGATACCTTAGAGATGTATTATTCTCCTAAGTCTTTCATCACTCACAGTGATCAATATGTCATTCACATATAAGACTAATAATACCACTCTACTCCCAGTAAACTTCATGTATAAACAAAACTACTCGACAAATCGAGAAAGGTTTATTACGTGACTGAAATATACCATTCAACTCCTTAACTTCTACTTAATATTTCTTCTTAAGTTCATATCCTACCTTAGGATAGTTGCGATTTACAAAACTATGCAAGATGATTTTAAAATCCAACAGTCGAATAATATTATTAAATCCGAATTTAACGAAGCGTTGAAATTGGTGTAAACCTCTTACCACCAATCAACCAAGTTATGGAAACATCTTAATGTTTTTGTTCAGTTCGGACTTTTGCGGAGTTGAAACTAGATAAAGCATCTTAATAAGTTACAGGTTTGTTACTTTCGAAAATAACATGACGAGTCCACTTTAGGTTTCGAGGAAATAGTTACTGATTTTAACCAAGAAGGAACATCTTCCTACGTCTTATTCTCGGTTTGTGGCTCTTGAACATTTTCTTCCACTCTGTCTTTAAGAAATAATCCTCTTTTCTTTAATAGACAACATCACGAGCCACAAACCCTTTGTTCTCGTGATCATATAGGAAGAGAGAGCACATGTTTACTATTAAAACAAGCTACAATTTAGGTACCATGCCTAACCATATCTCATATGAAAAGTAGATGACTGCTTTAACCATATTTTATATTAGTGGAAAATTTAAATGCCAGACAAATTTATAATAGAAAATACCTCTAACTACAATGTAAAGATTCAATCATATCGTAACGAAAGTGAACTTGCGATACCATATCACATTCTTTTTGGTGCAGATAAAAGTCATCACTTTATTGTTCCCCATTTTAACAGAGAACTAATACTTTGGTTTTATAATCGGTAGGTTTTGATACTTTTAAACATTCATTAAACTTATTCGAAGAATTTCTCTTCTTACCTCATTAAGTGGACATCAAGTATCTACCTAATTCGTTGGTAAAAGAGATGAAGAAGTAATAAACTTCTCTGATTGAAATTGTATTCGACCATACACTTCAAAATGTAAATAGGGGGAATATCTCGCTCTATTCATAATCCTTTTCCAGAAAAAGTCATGAATTAACTTGCTTTAAATACAAGATTCGCACACACCAAAAGATTACCAATCAAATGGTTTGAGAGACTAGTTAAAACTAGTTTCTAAATATGATTTTCAATCGAGAATTGAGAAATGATTGGGGTCACCAACTTGAGTCTTGTAAATATGACATTTATTTCTAGTTTGAATATAATTACCTTGATTTATATGGTCTCACCATAAACTTAATCGTGGTATATATGGGCATGACGCTTGTTTTAATTGCACAATAGTGACACCCTTGCGTTTTTATACAAAAACTTGAATTATATTCTTATTTGGAGTTATTGTACATCATAACAATTATTGAGGTACAATTATAAATACGCAACTAAAATGAGTACACTACAACATTCTTGCTAGTCGTCACACGATAATACCAAATATTAAGATGAAATCCACAAATTTGTATTAAATACTCTTGATGTGGTAATTGGCAACAATGCAATGTCAATGTCATAGATATTCGGGAAGGAATATGTTGGAGTCACACAACCAACTTCCTAGATCTTTACTTATTTGGGGTTTGTCTTTATTTTAGTGTCTAACACTTTCTCTTTTGAGCCTAGTTTTATCCTTAACAGTTAAGATAGGTACTTACTTCTTATTGCTCCCACTGACTTCAAGAACTTCTACTTGATGAAGACTTATGTACATTTAAATTCCTAGTTAATCCTTCACAAGGCTGAACTCTATTGTGGTATTTGGTTAATCAAAATTTCTAACAATTAATTTACCAATTTAACATTGTCATGTTCTTAACAACTTAAGTGATTGATGACAAGTGTTTTAGGTTGAGCAATAAGATTGTTGAACCGTGTATGTGTAGAAGAATTTATCAAAACATATTTTGACTAATTATTAATTCTATTCATACATCTTCACAAGAAATCATACATAGGCATGTTAGGAATTTAAGATGCTAATCTTATATGACATAGGACAACTCCTATGGAGTTCTATGGAATAGAACGATTCCTATGGAACTAGTCCATGCCCTATTTAAAAGGTTCATTTTAGGATTTAGAAAGAGATTCTATTTGTCGTTAGTAATAGTGGTTTAGCAGAGACTCGTGTTAAAATCGAATGATATCGTATATGAGTTGGAGCGATAATAAAGAACAATATAAAACAACGAAATAGTGGGAAAAACAACATTCATCGTAAAGATAAAACCTTTTAAAAAGTTATAGCATTTATATAATGACCTCCACCCAATTATATAAATGATTCCAAGATCCAACTTTATACAAATACGGGCACGGGAAAACCGATACATCCCATACTCATATAAATTGGCGAGTCAACTTATTGACTGATTCTACCTTAGAATTCTCGGTCGATGAAATTACATTAAGTTCATCTCTAGCCCAGAACATGAGACTAGTCTCCGTATCCGTTGAGTCCAACCAAATTTCGCGTGTAATAACTTGTTATTACCCCACTTACCCGACGAAAAATGAAAGTACCCCGGGAAACGGAATCTACCCCAAATGTCAAAGGGATTCATGGGTCCTACTATTTGGAAAGGCTGATCTCAATTTTAAATATGTGAGAGCTCTTGTCGATTTATTATCTATCACTTTTATGTGAACTAACGATAATTATAATCGACACGGTCGAAAAGACGATATATATATATATATATATATATATATATATATATATATATATATATATATATATATATATATATATATATATATATATATATATATATATATATATTATGTGATGTTAATGGCGATTTGGCAATGCATGTAACATATAAAGAAAAATACAAAGCAATAAATAAATTTCCTAGTATGGCCTTTCCTAAAATAGAAAATCTAATAATCTATTAAAAATTCGGAAACCAACTCCTTTGGTCCCTAGAATCTTCAAATGGCACGCCTTCCAAGAAAACTCCGTCTTGTCGAAACACCTTCCGAATGGCACCATATTCAAGGAACAATATAATAAAAATATAATACATAGCAATTCCTATCACACATTTGTAATGAATAAAAAACTATATAAAAGGTGATGCGAGATCACAATAAAATTACAACCAAATCGATATTACCTTACATTACAGGTAATACCAATTAAAAATTAAGGCCTTACTAAGACAAAATTACATAATTCAAAATTATATAAATAAAATATGAAATTCATCAATAAAAATTGCAACATTATAATATGTGTCTAACATGTGAAATTAATGTGCCAAATCGCCCTACTTAAATCTTATATCGTATATAATCTGGTTTTATGGAAATGCGTGATAATAACTTATTAAAATCACAAATCAATACTTAAATCAAATTTAAGTCCAAGTTAATTATCCTATTTTAGGACTCAAAAATTAGTCTTCACTTAATATTTGACAATAATTCAACTTCATACTGTATTATATTATTGCTCTTATTTGAGCCTAAAATCATAACATTTTATGAAATAAATTCAAATTTAATTACAATAATTTCAAAATTTTAATTTTAAATTCTTGAACATTCTAGAATATTACCATAACACTCATAATGTCAAAATTTGGGTTAAGCATTTCAAAATAATTTAGAAAAAAATACGGTTGCGATTTATTGCTTTTATCAAATAAAATACCAAAATCAAATGAAAATTAATCCAATCAATTTTATAACTTTACATCTGTCATGCATAATATAAAATCAACTTTTAATAATTTTCTCATGCCATGAAATTCAATTTAGCTATTTTTGCTAAAATAGTCACCATTTATGTCATTTTTACCATAAAAATTAATAAATCATGCAAGATAAATCGTATTCATCTCAAATTTTACACATAGAGAGTAAAAAATGCATGTGATAACATATTAAAATTTCGTGGCCTGATTTGACGTTTAACCATATTTAGTCATATAACCTCCATTTATAGCATTTTTATCATATAAAAATTATAAATCATGCAAAATTTATTACAATGATCCGAAATTTTTCATACAATATACAAAATATTCATGTGAGGTCATACTAAAAAATCACGGCAAGTAGTGAAGTTTAACTATTTTTAGTAAATAAAAGTTCATTTTACTCATTAAAATGTAATTATTTCACTAAAAATCATAAAAATAAGCAATAATCATCCATAAATCATCACAATGACCTAAAAACATTATAGGACCAGAATGTATAACATGCAAAAATTTTCGTGATTTATCATTATAAATCTAAAATATCAAGTTTTAATTAAGTTACATTTAACTCGGAAAAACCAAACCGATTATGCATGCACGACCTAAGCTCTGATACCAATTGAAAGGATTCAATAACCCTCTAAATAAACTCATTTAATTCATGATCTAAATTACTCTTTGATTTAGTCATTAGATCTAATGCATGCATAACAAAATTAACAAGGTTAGGAGAAAACGGTTTTCTTACATTGGTAAGACGGATTTATGGGCACTATATTTGGATGCCTTCTAAATCTAGATCTTGAGCTCAATAAGATATTAGGATGATCCTATAACAAGATCCCAAAGTAGAGATCCTCCTCTTGATTGCACCCAAGACTATCCCTCAATACTACAAATATTATTAACTAGATAATAAGAGTAGTGACCTTAAATATTGATTCTAATATTAATATCATTACTACCATAGTAATATATTTATTGATTAGATGTTAATAACAAAATGGACATAAACTACTTTTATGTATTTTAGAGAGAATATGGAGAAAAGAATAAACATGCATAAGCATAAGAATAATCTCTACAAAATGAGAACACACCCACTAGTATGTATGCGGTGCACGGTTTTCCTCTCATAAAAGAGGCATGCATTGCTTTTTCTCTTATCAAGACAATAGCTAGTGAATAGGTGTGTAAGATGGTCATCATGATGTCTATTTTTAACATTTAAAAAACAAAACCATCAAAGCCCATTTACAACCCATAAAACCGGTTTTGATTGGATAAAATGGACATCCATTTTATAAAATGTCTTTTGTCATTTGTAATGTGTGACATTTGACATGTAACATGTCTTTAGCAATATAAATGCATATTTAACTAATTAAATATCATTATTCATTAAATAAATTACACATGACAATTTACATTGTAATTCATAATTACATGTATGTGAAATGGGTCATCTTTAACCTAGTTAACATAATCTACAACATTTTGTAATTATAACTAACTAATAATTCTTATCTCAAATGTTTCATAAATAATAATCAATTTTAGTAATATAACATTTTAATTACTAAATTGATTCTCATTTAATCATATTACAATAAGATATAATATTCTCTCTTATATATCAATTTGTTCAATTTAAGGATTTAATCAATTTGTATCGTCATACAATCGATTAACTTTAAAATTGAGGGAATCGTCCTTTAGGTGTGACCTTAAGGGATCAACTGATCACCACCGTTAAATGCGATTAATGTCAAACTCTAGTCAGCCAATCATTACCGATTAATGTTGATTAGTTGACATATATAAATGAATCATCCCTTACGTATTCTTATCATGAGTTTCAATAATGTGATCACGCCATTGTTGAGGACACATACTCTAATAATACCTCCACTTCTAGGATACAATTTAAAGGCATCTTGTGCCTACTTGATATAGAACCCGTCCTTTGGCAAGCATCGCAAGCCATCACGAAATCTTTAGCATCTTTGAACATGGTCGGCCAATAGAAGCCGGATTGCAACGGTCTTGGATGGTCCTTGATGAACACCATAAGGAGAATAATGACATCCTTCTAACACCCTTTTCACATCCTAATGTGGGACACATCTCCAGAATAACCAATCGGAGCGATGTTTGAATAACTACGGATCGTACCAAAGGAAGAACTTGGCATCATGTTAGAACTTCTTCCTTTGTTGATATGAAAGGCCGAGTAGCAACTTCCTTCCAATTAGATAGTTGGCTATGTCGGCATACCAAGGAGTATTGGATTCCAGCATCATTAAGGCATCATCGGCGAAGGAATCATCAATAGGTATGTCAATACCTCCATCATTAAACTTCAAACGGGATAGGTGATCGACAACAACATTTTCGGTCCCCTTCTTGTCTTTAAACTCAAGATCAAATTCTTGCAAGAGCATGATCCATCTTATCAATCTAGGCTTAGCTTTTTGTTTGGCTAGGAGATGCTTTAGTGCGGCATGATCAGTATGAACAATGACTTTGGAATCGATCAAGTAAGAGCGGAATTTGTCTAAGACATAGACAATGGCAAGTCGCTCTTTCTCCGTAGTGGCATAATTGATTTTGGCCGCATCCAAGGTTTTGCTAGCATAGTAGATAGCATGAAGCACCTTGTCCTTTCTTTGTCCTAGCACGGCACCTACCGCATAGTCACTTGCATCACACATGAGCTCGAATGGCAAGTTCAAATCCGGTGATTGGATGATAGGTGCAGAGATTAAAGCCTTCTTGATCCTAAGAAAAGACTCAAGACAATCATTAGTAAACACAAACGGAGTATCTTTTAAAAAAAGCTCCGTAAGGGGTTTTGCAATCTCAGAAAAGTCTTTAATAAAACGGCGGTAGAATCCCGCATGGCCAAAGAAACTTCTTACACTCTTAAAATTTACCGGTGGGGGTAGTTGTTCAATAACTTGGACCTTAGCACGGTCCACTTCAATTCCTCTTTCCGAGACAATATGACCAAGTACCACTCCTTCATTCACCTTGAAGTGGCACTTTTCCTAATTCAACACCAAATCAACTTCTTCACAACGCTTCAAAACTTTGTACAAGTTAGCTAAACATGCATCAAATGAAGAACCATAGACACTAAAATCATCCATAAACACCTCCATGATAGACTCGATAAAGTCGGAAAAGATGCTTATCATCAGCGTCGGAAAGTGGCAGGGGCATTACAAAGACCAAAGGGCATTCTACGGTAAGTAAAGGTACCATAGGGACATGTAAATGTGGTCTTCTCTTGGTCATCCGGGTGAATGGGTATTTGAAAGAACCCAGAATAACCATCCAAGTAACAAAAATATTTGTGACATGCCAACCTTTTCAACATTTGGTCAATAAAAGGCAATGGGTAGTGGTCTTTCTTGGTGGCCAAATTCAACCTCCTATACTCAATACACATATGCCATCCCGTCATAAATCTAGTCGGAATGAGTTCATTTTTATCATTTTTGACTACGGTGGTTCCTCCTTTCTTAGGAACCACTTGTACTGGACTTACCCATTTAGAATCGGAAATTGCATAAATAATTCCCGCATCCAACAATTTAATCACTTCCTTTTTTACCACTTCTTGCATGTTAGGATTTAGTCGTCTTTGACCTTGGACACATGGTTTATGGTCTTCCTCAAGATGAATTCTATGCATGCAAAATTTCGGGCTTATGCCCTTTAAATCATCAAGTTTGTATCCAATGGCTTTCTTGTGAGATTTTAAAACATGATGCAATTAAGACAATTGACTCTCACTCAAGTTAGCACTAACAATTACCGGACACATCTTCTCATTATCTAGAAAATCATACTTCAAATTAGAGGGGAGAGGTTTAAGTTCGGGTTTTTGT
Source organism: Silene latifolia (assembly GCF_048544455.1). NCBI lineage: Eukaryota > Viridiplantae > Streptophyta > Magnoliopsida > Caryophyllales > Caryophyllaceae > Silene > Silene latifolia. Next base: position 2,311,333 of record NW_027413827.1, on the reverse strand, counting down.
ACCTCAAGGTCTTGAGGTGTAGAAACCAAACCTACAAAGTATGTGCTTTCCTCCAATGATAGCGCTTCTCAATCTAATTCATGCTCCAAAGCATCCATCTCCTCATTTCCAATCTCATCATCACCTGCAAATGATTCCAAAAGCAAGAGTGCCTCCAAAGGATCTTTAGCTAAAGATCGGGGTATAGGGTCTTCTATGACAATATCAACAACATCCAAAACGTCAATAGAATAACAAGACTCTTCTATCAATGGACTATTTATGGCATTATTTAAGTTGTATGTGACCTTATCGTCACCCACATCCAAAGTTAACTTACTATTCTTTTCATCCATTACCGCACCCGCGGTATGTAAAAAGGATCTTCTCAAAATGATTGGGATTTGGGCATCTTCGGCCATGTCAAGAACAATAAAATCAACCGGAATGAAAACTTACCAACTTTCACGGGAACATCCTCCAAAACTCCCAAAGGGCGTTTTATAGAACGATCCGCCATTTACAATGTGACACTAGTACATTTTAAGACTCCCATGTTAAGCTTATCACAAATAGAGTAAGGTATTACACTCACACTAGCACCTAAATCACATAAAGCTTTATCAATTGTATAGGTGCCAATTGTGCATGGAATGGAACAGCTATCAGGATCTTTTAACTTAGGAGGGGACTTTGTAACAGCCCAAGGTAACCTGCTAACGTGATATTGTCCGCTCTGGGAGACACAACCCCCTCACGGCTTTAAAACGCGTCACACTAGGAAGAGGTTGTAACACCCCCATACTCCAAGTGCCTTACCAGGACCACTCAGGTATAAGGATGCCACCATCTCGGTTACCCGAGGCATGATAATCATAAGACAATGAAGAAACATACTTTATTAAATAAGTTTAAGTGATTACATTATAAAACCAAAGCTAACAAAAGGAATTACAAGGTTCTCATACGGTCTACTGACTAAAACTATCAAAGCTACTAGACTTCGTCGGACACGGCGGAAGACTTCTAACCGCCACGTGATGACTCATCCCGGCTATCCCATACGCGTCATATCACACCGCTCAATAATCGCTCACCACCCCGAATGGATCACCACAGTTTTTAAAACATTTAAACGGGGTCAAGTACTAATCACACAATTCAATATATATCAACAATAAGATAAACAGACAAATTTGAATGTCACACACACACACACACACACACCACCAACTCCCATCGTCTCAATATCGATGTCCACCTTTGGACCAGCCTACCGCGATGGGGGACCGCAGCCGTTCCCACCTAAGCCCCGCTCATCGTACGAGCGATAACCCCGTCCATTAATGTGCACATCCCCTTCCGTGGCGGGTTCCACGAAGGGCGAAACTAGGGCGTGAGATCACTCCCACAAGTGACCCCACTCAGCCGAGAACGCATCTCGAGAACCATCACAAACACAACCATAATCACAATCACAATTACAATTACAATCATCATATCAATCAACTAACTACAAAGACATCACCAATATCCCATTATGGGACTAATACCGAGTAGGAAATCCTACCTGGATAGCACAACACGCAGACGGTATCTACAATTTGTCTCAAAACACCTCTTCTATGAACTCTCCTCCTACCATACAACACATAGATACTACTATTCAATTACTATTCATAAAAACCCCCAATTCCTAAATTAGGGTTTCACTAATCTTAACAAAACATTATATAAATTACATTAAAAGCTTACCCTCGACGCAAGGAATCCAACGACACAAACTACGATGCAAACCGACCGTCTGAACTCCGGGAATTGTCAAGAACGCGATTAGGAAGAAGACAAGTTGCTTTCTCTCTTAAACAGGTTTTAGGTTTTGTAAAAAGTGCTTTAGAACAAAGACGAATTGGTTTAAATACCTTAATCGCGTAATTAACAAAACCCGAGAAAACTCCCCGTAAAACCGGACACTCGATCGAGTACCCAAGGTACTCGATCGAGTACCCCCTACTCGATCGAGTACCCCAGCTACTCGATCGAGTACCCAACAGGTCAGAAACTATTTTATTTCGCAACTTGCCCTTACTCGACAGAGTAAGGGCTACTCGATAGAGTACCCCAAGACTTATAAATACGGAGTATTACGGTCTTCCCTCCTTAAAAGGAACTTCGTCCCCGAAGTTCAACCCATACATAAAAACAACCATCCAGACTCGACCAAGACACAACAACTTAGCTAAGGACTCAAGAACTCGACCGAACATAGAACATGAACTCATAACCCCCATTCTACCAGCTATGTTTACTTCCACAACATGACTCACTATATCGTATCTACCACATATATATCTTTCACGACACCAACTCCATACATAACCAACTACCATCCTCTAATGCTGCTAGCTCCATAATATCATCAACTATCAAATCCAATACCAAGACACTCATAGACATCAAACGGAATGTTACATTCCACCACCCTTAAAAGGAACTTCGTCCTCGAAGTTTACTCACACTCATAACATCATCCTCCAACTGTTAACATTATATAAAATATTCCCCCACTCTGAAGCATCACACTACTACGAGCACGGCCATGGCCCTTTTATAAGTATTGTCCACAAAACAAATCCCTCCTTTACGCTACGCTAACACTCTACTTCCAATTATATTACCGCATGCACCACCATGAAACTCTGATACCATTTGTAACACCCCCATACTCCAAGTGCCTTACCAGGACCACTCAGGTATAAGGATGCCACCATCTCGGTTACCCGAGGCATGATAATCATAAGACAATGAAGAAACATACTTTATTAAATAAGTTTAAGTGATTACATTATAAAACCAAAGCTAACAAAAGGAATTACAAGGTTCTCATACGGTCTACAGCTAAAACTATCAAAGCTACTAGACTTCGTCGGACACAGCGGAAGACTTCTAACTGCCACGTGATGACTCATCCCAGCTATCCCATACGCGTCATATCACACCTGCTCAATAACTGCTCACCACCCCCGAATGGATCACCACAGTTTTTAAAACATTTAAACGGGTCAAGACTAATCACACAATTCAATACATATATCAACAATAAGATAAACAGACAAATTTGAACTGTCACACACACACACACACACACCACCAACTCCCATCGTCTCAATATCGACCGTCCACCTGGACCACGCCCGATGGGGGACCGCAGCCGTTCCCACCTAAGCCCCGCTCATCGTACGAGCGATAACCCTGTCCATTAATGTGCACATCCCCTTCCGTGGCGGGTTCCACGAAGGGCGAAACTAGGGCGTGAGATCACTCCCGCAAGTGACCCCACTCAGCCGAGAACGCATCTCGAGAACCATCACAAACACAACCATAATCACAATCACAATTACAATTACAATCATCATATCAATCAACTAACTACAGCACATCACCAATATCCCATTATGGGACTAATACTGAGTAGGAAATCCTACCTGGATAGCACAACACGCAGACGGTATCTACAGCTGTCTCAAAACACCTCTTCTATGAACTCTCCTCCTACCATACAACACATAGATACTACTATTCAATTACTATTCATAAAAACCCCCAATTCCTAAATTAGGGTTTCACTAATCTTAACAAAACATTATATAAATTACATTAAAAGCTTACCCTCGACGCAAGGAATCCAACGACACAAACTACGATGCAAACCGACCGTCGAACTCGGAATTGTCAAGAACGCGATTAGGAAGAAGACAAGTTGCTTTCTCTCTTAAACAGGTTTTAGGTTTTGTAAAAAGTGCTTTAGAACAAAGACGAATTGGTTTAAATACCTTAATCGCGTAATTAACAAAACCCGAGAAAACTCCCCCGTAAAACCGGACACTCGATCGAGTACCCAAGGTACTCGATCGAGTACCCCCCTACTCGATCGAGTACCCCAGCTACTCGATCGAGTACCCAACAGGTCAGAAACTATTTTATTTCGCAACTTGCCCTTACTCGACAGAGTAAGGGCTACTCGATAGAGTACCCCAAGACTTATAAATACGGAGTATTACAGAGGTAGCCACATGATTATAAACCATGCTTCGTTCCCATCTTCTACCGATGTGGGAAGGTCACCTTCCCTCCTCCCCAAAGGAGAAGGCAGCGTCCTCGCTGCCCACCGGCACAGGCCCTGGCTCTGATACCATTTGAGGGGAAGGTGACCTTCCCACATCGGTAGAAGAGGGGAACGAAGCATGAGGAAAGGTAACCTGCTAACGTGATATTGTCCGCTCTGGGAGACACAACCCCCTCACGGCTTTAAAACGCGTCACACTAGGAAGAGGTAGCCACATGATTATAAACCATGCTTCGTTCCCCTCTTCTACCGATGTGGGAAGGTCACCTTCCCTTGACCTTCCCACATCGGTAGAAAAGGGGAACGAAGCATGGTTTATAATCATGTGGCTACCTCTTCCTAGTGTGACGCGTTTTAAAGCCGTGAGGGGGTTGTGTCTCCCAGAGCGGACAATATCACGCTAGCAGGTTACCTTGGGCTGTTACAAATGGTATCAGAGCCGGGGCCTGTGCCGGTGGGCAGCGAGGACGCTGCCTTCTCCTTTGGGGAGGAGGGAAGGTGACCTTCCCACATCGGTAGAAGAGGGGAACGAAGCATGGTTTATAATCATGTGGCTACCTCTTCCTAATGTGACGCGTTTTAAAGCCGTGAGGAGGTTGTGTCTCCCAGAGCGGACAATATCACGCTAGCAGGTTACCTTGGGCTGTTACAAATGGTATCAGAGCCGGGGCCTGTGCCGGTGGGCAGCGAGGACGCTGCCTTCTCCTTTGGGGAGGAGGGAAGGTGACCTTCCCACATCGGTAGAAGAGGGGAACGAAGCATGGTTTATAATCATGTGGCTACCTCTTTCTAGTGTGACGCGTTTTAAAGCCGTAAGGGGGTTGTGTCTCCCAGAGCGGACAATATCACGCTAGCAGGTTACCTTTGGCTGTTACAGACTTGTTTTGCAAAAGAGCACTACACTCGGCGGTGAAGGCTATTGTTTCAATTTCGTCAAAAGTCCTCTTCTTAGTTAAAATGTCTTTCATGAATTTAGTGTAAGAATGAATTTCAGTAATTAATTCGGTAAAAGGAACAGTTACCTGGAGATTCTTCACAACTTCCATGAACTTACCGAATTGAGTATTCTTTTGATGCTTTGCCAATCTATGAGGGAAAGGCACTTTAACTTTTTCCGACACTTTTGTTTTAACATCTTTCTTTGTAGGAGCATCCTCCACATCTTTGACTTCTTCAACCACAATTGGTTCATCCACTTTCTTTGGAATATCCTCACCTTTCTTATCATTAGGTTAAACCTCCAATTCAACAAGTACCTCCTCATTTTCCTTGGGCATTGGTGGCTCATCATATTTTTTACCACTCCTTAAGGTAATAGCATTGATGGTAGCATGTGCTTGTTCACCTTGAGATGGTAATTGACCCATTTTTCTTTAATAGCTAGATGCGGCTATTTGAGCCATTTGTTGCTCCAGCATTTTGATTGCAGCATTGTGAGTTTGATCACTCCTTTGTATTTGAGCCAACAATTCCTTTTGCATTTATATTACCAAGGCCTCAAGTTTACCACCCACCCCCCCCCCCCCCTCCCCGGTTTTTTTGTTGAACATTTTGGGGTGGTGGGCCTTGGTTTGGTTGGAAACTTTGTTGAGGTGGCCTTTGTGGTTGGTTTTGACGTTGATAGCCCGGTGAGTAATTGTACCTTTGTTGTGGTGGAACATAGGCATTTTATTGTTGTTGTTGAGGTTGAGGGTTAAGCACGTTGTTACTTTTTTAAGACAAGTTCGGGTGAAATCTTGTGTTCGGGTTATAAGTATTGGAAAATGTACCCGGTGGAAATGAACTTTCTCTAAAAGTTTGATAAGCATTTAACTCCTCAATAATAGCTTGGCAATGAGCGGTGTAATGACCCGCACCTCCACAACAATCACAAACAACAATTTGACTAGTAGAGGACACGACATTGAGTTGTTGAAGAGAAGCACTTGTATCTCGGTCCGCTAATTGTTGTTGGAGTAAGGCAATTTGAGCCTTCAAAACGGAAGTACCAGAAGATTCCTCTTTACCCTTGAGTGGCACACTTCGGGAATTGACATATTGGGCATCATGAATCGCCATGGATTCAATCGTGGCATGAACAATATCCGTGTCAATTTGATCAAATCGCCTATTGTTGGCGGAATCAAGAATTCTTCAGGACTAGGCACAACATCCATTGTAGAATGTTATAGCTAGGAACCAAGCATCAAACCCAAGATGTGGGCATTGCCTTTGAAACTCCTTGTACCTCTCCCAAGCTTCATATAAGCTCTCAAGAGCTTGTTGACGGAATCCCGTGATTTGGCTTCTCAAAGTTTTAGTTTTCTCTGGTGGAAAAAACTTTTGATAGAATGCAAGAGCCAATGTTCCCCAATTGGTGATTCCCATGGTGGTGCGATCAAGGCTATTGATCCATAGTTTTGCGTTGTCCTTCAAAGAGAAAGGGAAGAGTATTTCCCTAATTTGGGCTTGAGTGACACCCATTTGCCGAATCATGGAGCAATAGTCATAAAAGCTTTGAACATGCAAATTGGGATCCTTCAAAGGACTTCCCCCAAATTGCTTTCTCTCCCACTACTACAAATATAGGCAATAACAACGCCCCATTAACAACACATATTAACACATTATATGTAATACCATTGTTAATCAGGTTAGTATATTTTGGCGCAATTCTATGAAAAGTAATAACAACGGTTATTTCTTTAAAACAATTGTTATTAGTAATCACACGGGTTTCATTTTAGAACCGTTGTTAATAGCTGAAAAGTAATAACAACGGTTATTTATTTAAAACCATTGTTATTACTTTTAACAATGGTTTTTTTGCATATAACCCTTGTTATTACATTTTACAACGGTTTTTTACATATAACCCTTATTATTACTTTTAACAACGGTTTTTTACATATAACCGTTGTTATTACTTCTAAGTTTTAACAACGGTTTTTTTGACATATAACCCTTGTTATTACCTTCGCACCAAAATATTTTCATTATGGGGCAAACCGGATCCCTTATGTTTCTTTCCCTTTCTATTCTTTAATCATCTTCAACATGCACATCTTCAACTCCCTCACACTCAAAAACAAAACCCCTCACATAATACTCACTCAAAACCCACCAAATCACCCCCAAAACACTCAAAAATTCTCCCTAACTCAATCCTACATACTTATAGCCCACTTTTCAACCTTTTTTTTTTTGGTAAAAGGTAAGTATATTGATATCAAAAAATAATTACATCATAATGTTCAAGTTGATTTACAAGAGTAACAAGCTAGCTATGTTGGCGTAACCAACTAATATCTCTGGCAGGTAGAGCTGAGGTAGTCTTAGCCCAAAATCTCAGAACAACATCCTTGATAACAGTCTTGGCAATGTAATCAGGATGCATAACATAGTTATCAAGTCTGGCCTTGTTCCTCGCAGTCCAAATAGCATAGGTAACGCCTACATGACAAGCAGAAATAATGTTCCTCTGGAGTTTACTTCGCATTCTTCCATTAGCAGCCCACTGGGACAGATTGCTAGCTGAGAACTGCACTCCCAGCCGGTTTTGTAACGAGCTGATGCACTTCATACTGAACTGGAAACTGAAGAAGAGGTGGTCATGACATTCATCAGCTGCAAGACAAAGGTAACAGATAGGATCATGACAAAAGCCCATCTGAATCATGCGATCCTTGGTAAGCAATCTCTTGAGTTGAACAGCCCAAAATATAAAAGACCACTTAGGAACGTTCATATGATTCCTACATACATGCCTCCAAACAACTCGAGGTCTGGTTTGACTCATCCAATTATACCCTTCAATCACAGTGTAATCCTGATCAGATGCTAACCAACAGTCATTAGTGTAGGCTTGCTTAAAGAAGGACTTAGTATGAGCTATCTTTTTCCACGTCCAACTAAAATCAAGAGGAGGATCATAGTTGGACAAATGTCTACCTTTCATATAAATGTGATTTATCCAACGAACCCAAAGGTGATCCTTCTTTTTAGCAAGCCACCAAATATACTTACCAAGCAAAGCTCTATTCCAGATTTTCAAGTCTTTAATACCCAATCCCCCTTCATCTTTAGGGCTGCAGCATCTATCCCAACTTACATTAGGAGATCTTTGATAAGAATCTTTACCACTCCATAAAAAATTCCTACAAATTGCCCCAATCTTGTTCATTATGCCATTAGGAATAAGAAACATACTAGCCCAATAGGAGTGTAAGGAAGTGAGTACAGAATTGATGAGAGCCAATCTACCAGTGTATGAAAGTTGTCTAGTGCCCCAAGATCTGATTCTAGCAGTAATTCTACCAGTGAGCTTCATACCATCATTCTTACTGAGTTTATGGGAAGAAATAGGGACACCCAAATATCTGAATGGCAGCTCCCCTTGTCTAAATCCAGAAACTTGAATAATATCTGCCATCACATGTGAAGGAACCCCATTGAAGTATATATCAGACTTCTCCCTATTGAAGCAAAGACAACTTGCCTTGGAGAAAGTGGAGAATGCTCTCAGCATCCACATAATTGAAGGAGCAGTACCCTTAGAAAATAGGAGCAAATCATCCGCAAATAATAAGTAATTTAATTTAAGAGGTCTGCACAAAGGGTGAAATTTGAAATCATCCTGGTTACTGATGACATGGAGGACCCTTGATAAGTATTCCATACATATGGTAAATAAAAGAGGTGACAAGGGGTCTCCCTGTGTGAGTCCTCTTTTGCCCTTGAAAAAGCCAAAGCTATTGCCATTTAAAGAAAGGGAATAGGCAGTAGTAGTTACACGAGTCATGATTTTGTCAATGAAACCAGTAGGAAATTTAAGAGCAACCAGCATACTGTGCAGAAAGGACCATTCAATAGTGTCATACGCTTTCCTTAGATCTATTTTAATGAGATATCTGGGTGAAGCACTCTTCCTCTTATAAAGTCTCACAAGATCCTGACAGATGAGTACATTCTTAACAATGTTCCCCCCTTAATGAACCCACCCTGATTAGGACTGATAATATCAGGAAGCACATCACTTAATCTTGCACAAAACAACTTAGCTATGCATTTGTAAATGACATTACAACATGCTATAGGTCGAAAATTAAGGACACTAGAGGGGTTAGCAACCTTAGGAATAAGTGTAACTAGTGTAGCATTCAGTTGTTTTAGAAGCTGGCCAGTGTTAAAGAAATCAGTGATGGCAGCACTAACATCATTACCTATAATATCCCAGGAGTCCTTGAAGAACTGGCTGGAATAGCCATCAGGACCTGGAGCCTTGGATGAGGGTATGGAGAAGATGCATTTCTTAATCTCATCATAGGTGACAGGTCGCAAAAGAAGAGTTTTATATTGATCAGTTATGAGCTTACCAGTCCTGACAGTAGGGAAATGCACTGAAGAAGTCTGCCTGCTGGTTTAAAGGAGATCAGTGTAAAACTCCAAGAAGGCATTCTGAATGAGCACAGGTTCCTTATGAAGGGTACCATGGATATCCTTAATACTGAGTACCTTGTTCTGAATGTGTCTTGCCTTAATCTGCTTATGGAAGAAGCCAGTATTTTCATCCCCACCCTTAAGCCATTCAACCTTAGATTTTTGTCTCAGGAAGCTCATTTGAGCTCTATGAAGAGTATTATATTTCTGAGCAGCTTGTTGTTCAGCCTCCCTGAGATTCATGTCATGAGGATTAAGATGCAATTTTCTCTGTAAACTATCCAACAGAAACCTGGCAAGTTCAGCTGCATTATCAATATCAGAGAATGTTTGCTTGTTAAGTTCTTTCAAAGGCTTCTTAAGGTTTTTCAACTTGGACACCACTTGATACATTCTAATCCCAGCAATTAGTTTGCCCCATTCAGATTGAACTATGTTGGCAAAATCCTTGGACTGTCCCCACATGTTAAAGTATCTGAAGGAAGATTTCCTAAGCATAGGAGCTGCAGATCTATAACAGATGCATGGGTTATGATCAAATAATCCTTCATTTAGAAAGTAGACTTAAGAATCAGGATATAATTGAAGCCAAGTATGATTAATGAGACATCTATCTATCCTGCAAAAAACCCTAGTAGAACGGTCTTGTTTGTTATTCCAGGTATAGAAGGACCCCTGGGGTTTAATATCCACCAGTTCACAATAATCCACACATAATCTAAACTCCTCAATCTCACTCCATAACACAGTACTTCCAACTCTTTTATTATAATACAAGATAGCATTAAAGTCCCCTACAACACACCAAGCAATATTGCACTGATCCTTCAAATCTTGAAGCTCATGCCAGAGATGCATCCTCTCAGTATCAGAGTTAGACCCATATACCACAGTAAACCAAAATTGATCCCCAGACTGTCTATCAGTGACATCCACAGTAATCTGCTGATCAGAAGAGTGCACTAAATGGACATTGAAAATTTGAGGCAACCAAATAATCCATACTCTTCCCCCAAGGTGATGCATATTATTATTGATATCAGACCACCGTTGACCAAGATTATTCAAAACAGTATTAAAATTAGTAGACTTAACCTTAGTTTCAACTAATCCATAAAGTCCTACTTTATTCTGATGAAGAAACCATTTAACATCAGCTTGGTTATTTAACCTATTAATACCCCTAACATTCCAACACCCAATATTATCCATGCTCATTGATAACTTGATGTTTTGGAGATCCCCCTTGACTGCTTGACTCAAAAACTACCTTGGTTGAGTCCTTAGTGAGAGGTCCCCCCTGACTAGTTGTCACAGGTTGTGCCTGAGTTGACCCTTTTGAAGGAGATCTTGGGGGAGAGGTAAGAGCATCAGCATAGGACAAATCTGCTGATACTCTTGTAGCCTCTCCTCCATGATCAAGTGCTAAAGAGTCATTAGCCATCATAGTAGAAACTGTTCCTGACATACTGGAAGACTGATCAGCAGTCGTCACCATTGATGTAGGATCCACCACAACCTTAGAAGGCACCACAGTTTTAGGCTTCCATACCTGAGTCACTTTAGGTTTAGGTTTAGAGGGTCTTCTACATAGACTCTGATGATGTCCTATTCCTTTGCACACAGAACAGATGATAGGCTTCCATTCATACTCCACAAGGACACAATTCTGACGACCATGTTCATCATTAAAGTACAATTTATCAGGAAACTCCTGACCCACTTGCACTTCAACCATTAAACGAGCATAGCCAAGTCTGGTCTTGTCTAAAGTAGCATTATCAGCCCTAACATACTGCCCTAAAAGAGAAGAGAGCTTTCGTAGACAAGTCTCCCCCCAGAACTTCAATCCTAACCCACATAATCTGACCCAAATTGGCACACTTTTAACAGGAGCTTTGATTAATAGAGCATCCTCAGTCCATGGGTGAACAACTATGGGCTTATTGTCAAACATAGGGTAACCCTATTGAAGGACAAGGTTTTTGCACTCCAAAGTGGGAAAGCGAACAATAAACAATCCATTAGGTAGAAAAGAGATTTTATCATAGTGGTACTGTCCCCAAATGCGTTTGATATGTCCCGAAATTAATTCCCACGGTGGGTTTCCCTCTAAGACATAACAAATAACAGCCGTACTCCAATACTCTATCTCAGATTTCACATCATCAACAGTAAATTATAAGACACCAGATTTGGGAGACGAAGGCGGAGTATGGGTTTTCTTACCATGACGAACTTCCTGCCAACCATCCCCATCATCATCCTCACTGCCAAGTTCACTAGCATCTTCAACAAGGATCGTACTTTCAGTGGGTTCTTCCTCAACAATAGCATCCAGGTCAACTTCCGGTATACCCACAATCTCATTGACAGACTGTTCCTTTGGCATGTGCAGATTGGGGAATCCCCAAAGAAGTAGACGCTGATTAATCCATTATCGGAGGAAAACCTAGAGATTGATCACGTAAATTAGAAAAAGACAGTCGAATTCGTGCTTTAGATTTAGTTTTTGATTGTTTTTGAGATTTTTTGGGTACAGTTTTCCTTGCCATAGTGCAATGGAATCCTAAAACCCTAGAGAGAAGCCAGAGCAACCTCTCTCTAAAATCCCCATTTCTTTATTTCACTTTTTTTTTCAACATTCAAAACTACCAAAATCACTCAAAATCGAATTTTAGAAACCTAGGGTTTTAAAAATCCGGGAGCAAGAAATTGATTTTTTGGTTTGATTTTCGCCTTATTACTTCGATTGTTAGGTATGAAATACTAACCTACTAGATTTATTTGTCAACACAAAATCTTAATAATCGCACATCTATTTTAATTCCCATTTTACTATTGTTTGACTAACCCTTCTTTATCTCACCGGCCATCGACATCACTCTCCCCTTTGTCAATTCTTCATTTTACACTATCAATTACCTTGTTAAATTTTAGGGTTTGGTTTGATTTCATAAGGATCTCATCTTTCAGAGTATCCATGAAGGGATTCAGATCTAGAGGTATTCTTTCTAACCCTAATTTCTTCGTCTATTTTGATTTTAAAATCCCTGGTGCCTTGTTGAATTATAGGATTTGTTTGATATTTGTACTTCTTTTACCATCTTGCATTATTCTTATACTTGAAAATTTGTACATTTTAGTCTTGGAGTCTTCGGGGTAGTATGCTAATATGCTCAGCTGATTTAGAAGGTCAAACATTTTAGTCTTGTCAGGTAATCTCACTCTAATATATGGGCTCCTTATTTAATGATCATATTGTTTGGTGGACAAGATGCTTCTGTGTATACTATAGTTCGATTATAGATGATTAATTTCAGAGGTGCGTGAAATGGTATGTATTCCTTCCTTTTCACGAAGATACTAACCTGTGACCTCTTCATTTTCCCCATTTCAGCGGTATTACCTAGCATTGGGACTGTAACATATGCTCTTCTTCAGGTTAACATCTTCAATTGACGTCTTCTTTAGAGAATTAATTTATAGCTTTTCATTTGAGAAATTGATCCTGCAGGTAGTAATCACTGCTGCTGGAGCAACTCTGACTGACAAAACAGGACGAAAGCCACTTCTTTTGGTAATTATTGTAAGATTCATTAACCTCTTATTAGACACTTCTAATAACTTTGTAAGTTTATTTTAGTCATAAACTAATAAGATCTTATGCATGCATAACAATATAAAATAAAGTAAGAAGAAATCAATCTACTTACAATGGAGGCCGAAATGGGTATACTAATTTGGACACCTTCTAAATTAGTCTTCTTAATAAAAACCTAGTGCTCCAAGAAAACCTTAGATTCAATAATGGAATCTCCTCCTCAAGGATTTATACTAAGATAATCACCCGTAATACATATACTAATTTGAATACTAGAATTAGTATATGTGCCCTTAAATTAATACTAATATTATAGTTTACTACTTCTAGTAATGGTGGAATAATATTAGAGATTTGCGAGATTTTCTTTCTAATTGTTCTTGACAATTTTAGAGAGATTATGTGAAATTATCAATATAATTTTTTGGGTAAGAATGAGTAATAATGAAAAAGAAGAGAAAACTCTCCTTCCGAGCGTGGCCATGCATTTCCAGTTCATTACTCCTCGAGTGGCCTTGAGATATAAGACAACCCTTGATACGTGCATTTTATATAGTCCTTTTTGGCCTTTTAATGCACGTATTTCTATGCTATTATCGTAGTTTTATGCTACAAAATGCCCCGAATATGCTACTTTGGTTTGTTTTGTCTTATTTGCAGGAATGGACCATAAAGTAGTGAAATCAATCCTTTTTACCGTCCGTTTTGCATGCATTTGAAGGAAGAGTGAATTTGGAGCGGAAATGTTGCTGTTATGGGATGCGTGAAGCCATTTCGGGAGCTAAATAATCAAGTCAAAAATGAAACTAACGAGATTATAGGCTGCTGAAGTTAGATATCACTCGATCGAGTACTTTACTAGTCGATCGAGTGGTTTTTGATGGAATAATAGGTCGATCGAGTACTTATTTAAGTCGATCGAACAGTGTCTATTTAGGGTTTACTCGATCGAGTAGATTTTCTACTCGATCGAGTGGTTTGAGCTTGGTTTTGCTCGATCGAGCAGTTTAAAAGGGCTCGATCGAATGGTTTCTAATGGGCTCGGGCTTTTGGTTTTATTTCGTCATTAGGTTTAATAAAATCGTCTTTCCTATAAATAGGAAGACGATAGAACAGTTTAGGGGGTTCGACTCTTCTTAGGACGCCACTCCTTACTCTTTCTCTGTAAACATTCTTTTCATTTTTGCTCTTTTCCCGGATTCTTTTCACTGTAACTTCCTCTCTCCCCTATCTCATACACTACTTTACAATACTTTCTTCCTATTACTTTACTACTGTTCTCTACTTTCCGGATTTTACTCTGTAATTCTCCTTTCTCTTTTCCTCTCTTTATTTAATGTTTATTCCTTTACCTTTTGCTCTTCCCTTTATTTCTATTATTTCCTTTATCATTATGTCTAGCTAATTATCCCTGCTAGGATTATGGGAGTCGATGATTGTTATTAATTGTTAATTAGTTTGCAAATCCGTCGTTGTTATTATGTCTCTGTTGTTTATCACTGCTTTAATTGTATCCTGCTAGTTGAGTCGACACAATTAGCTTATTTAACATTGGTAAGCCTTGACCTAGACCGGAAGGTTGGAAGGGGTGAGACCTGCAGTGAGCATTAGGGCACTTTAGTGAGGGCGGAAGCTAAGCTATTAGTGTTCTAGGGCAAATTGAGACCGGAAGGAGATATTCCTTGCCCCTTAGACCGATACAACTGACTGATCTGTGACCTTAGCTGCAATTGACTGATAATCATTGATGACCCGACATCCTAGTCCCCTTTTCATATTATTAATCTCTCTTTTTATTTCCTCTTGCCTTTATTTCAGTAGTTTAATTAAATCAATTAAAACCCCCATCTTGTGACCTCAGATGGACTTAATTGACAAGTAGATAGTGACTGCCTCCCTGTGGAGATCGACCCTACTTACCGCTGACTTCTGTTAGTTGTACTTAGGTATTTATTTTTGGTACTGAAACGACGGTATCAAATTTTGGCGCCGTTGCCGGGGAGGCAACTACTTTATTTATTTGTTTAATTCTGCCTGTTTTTAGCCTCAAGGGATTTTTCCCTTGAGGTCGTTCTAATCTTTTGATTTAGTGCTGTTTTGATAGGCCCTACAGGTCCTACCTAGACAGTTCTAGGTAAAAGATCCTCAAAGGGAAGGCTTGAGTACCTTTGACCCGTCACCTATGTTCCATTATATGGCGCAGCAGGTGATTTACTGCCGGAGATGTGGTGCTGCTGAGCACAATGCAGCTTTTTGCTTAGCAGAAAATGACGAGGTCGATGCATTCAAGCAGCGTAGACGAGCTAGTCAACCTTCTGTAGTTGTGCCGCCGCGTCCACCCTATCAACGAGGCTACCAATAGCCTCCATTTATCTGGCCACCGCAACAACAAGCTCCTCCTCCTGATAGACAGAAAGAAGAGATTGCGGAGCTGAAATCTATGATAAAGGCACTTGCACTCAAAAGGCAAGAATATGATAGACAGGTTTGTGCGCAAATTGATGAGCTCGAGTCTGACATAGCTCAGCTAGCTGCTGAGTCGAAAATTAGGCAACTAGAAGAAGCCTGCGTTACCTACCCAGAGAGCGGTTTTTCCCATGAAGAAACCGTGTTGTCTAATGCTGATGATGATTTTTATGACTCGGATTGCAAAGTTCTATCAAATAATGATGCCTTATACAAGGATTCCAGCACTGTACAGCAAGAATCACTCGATCGAGTGAAATATATTGGTCGATCGAGTGAAACACCTGAAGAAAGGTTCGATCGAGCAGAAAATTCAACTCGATCGAACAGTTGCTTAGAGGAAGTACTCGATCGAGTTGATTTATATACTCGATCGAGTGATTATCATGAGGAAAGCTATCGATTAAGTATTATTTCCACTCGATCGACTGATTGGGCGAGAGAGAGCAATGATTTGTTACTTGGGTTAGTTTTAGACGACAATTTTGATGATGATAACAGTTACGGTGAATCTCCCCTTTTCAAAGCCGAGCTGGATGCGCTAGAGGCTGCGATTTACGGGACGGAATCCACTAAGGACGGCGACGAGAAGACAGCTGAGTCGGTAATTGCTCCTAGCATGGATGAGGTATTATATTCTTTTGTCAATGATTCCGACATTGAGAGCAACCCACCTGAGGTAGTGAGCGACAATTTTATTATTGTTAATATTAATAGTACGCTACCTCATATGACTCGTGTTCTTTCTTTTAATGCTATACCCCCTCCCAGTTGGTCGGTTAATTTAACAGTTTTTCACCGTTCTTGTCATCTCAAAATTGTTAAACTAAAACAATGCCCTAGATTATTATTAATTGCTCCTGCGCTCCTTTATTTTATTGACAAATTTAGGAGCTGTCATAGGAAGTTTGTCAAGCTTAAACGATTAAATATTTCAATTTCCTAGTTTATTTTTATATTATGATGCTACTTATGCTCTTATGTAGCACATGCGCAGATATATGATCTCATGCTAAGAGCTTTGAGCTGTTTTGATTGTGACTGATTGGAGCAGCTGGATGAAAAAGAAGGTCGAGCTGGGACCTGTCTGAAACTAGCGCTACCCGGGAGGCAACCCGGAGAGATTTCTATTTTTTGTTGTTTTTCAAACATTGCATTTAATTTCTTTTTAGTTGTAATAATTGGTCTTCGTACCATAGACTATATTAGTTATGCTTGTTTTGTTAGTTTTACGGGCTGTTTTGATGCGTCTTTGCAGGAATCCACTGAGGATGACTCGATCGAGTACTTTTTGTACTCGATCGAGAACCTTTTGCTGCTGAATCTACTCGATGGAGTACCTGCCAAGGAGAACCCACTCGATCGACCATTATTCTTCCTCGATCGAGCAGTTTAAGATGCCTTTGCTTGGATTAGCTTCCTGTGACGCTGTTTTGCAGTTGTTAGCGACCTCCCACGTTGCCGGCTGGTTTGGGGAGGTCCCTTATTCGCGCAATCTTGTGAGCTTTCCGTATTTACTCTCTTTCTCTTTTAGTTTGCATTTCATTTCCATGTTTTGGTACAATGAGGGCATTGTACGGTTTGGTTTGGGGAGGTTATGCATCCATATCTGTGTCTGCATTTATGTTTTTATTGGATTTCTGTTATCACGTTTAATTTCTGTATGCATTGTTGTTTATTTCTATAAAAAATCAAAAATCTTATAAAAATTAAAAAAAATTTCAAAAAAATTTCAAAATTTTAGCATGTAGGTTGAGTCGGAACGGTAGATTTCAATGATGAAATTGCACTGTAATTTGTCTTTTTGCTTAAGCCTTGCATTGAACTATTATCTTTTTAGCTTTGTCTTTTGCATATCTACGAGTTAATGTTAAATTTAGCTGAACGAATAGACTTGACCTGAAATTTTGGCAACCTACTTATAATTTCTAAGGAATTAGAGCCGTATAAACTGGTGTCATTTATGACCAGTTTCATGTAGAATTGTGAGTAGTTACTCCTTGCATATCATGTATCATTAATTTGCACGTATATGAAATTCAATTGCTTTTTGCCTACATACATTCGGGTTAGTGGTTGATGTCACATGCAGGGAGGTGCTTACAATTTCCCTTTCTTTCATTTTTACCCATTTAACTCCACATTAGCCAAATTTGCCTGTTGACCCTTAGCTACATTCCAAATTTAGCCTGCCTTGTCAAGCTAGTTTAGATTGTTTTTGCGGTATATATTTTATTGTGCCGAGTTTGGCTTGTATCCACTGATTTGGAGTTGGTAATTTATGAAGAAGAAGAGGAAGAAAAAAAAAGGAAAAAACGTGAAAAAGAAAAAGAAAGAAAAAACGAAAAAAAAAAAAAAAAAAAACCGTGGAAAAGAAAAAAAAAAAGATGTTTGATTGTTGACGGTTTCACTCCTATGCTTTATCTATATCTATTGAGGAGTATGTAGTTCGGTTTGGTGAGTTTTGTGCCAAATGAAGGGCATTGTGCTTAATTCTATAATTGAGTGAGAATCGGATGTTGTTACATGGTTCTGTTTAGGTACTAGCTTGGCCGCCTATACCTCCACATTCCCATAACATGTTTTGCCTTTTCTTACCCATTGCCTCACTTTACCATATTTTTGTAAGCCCTCGGCTGTGACAAGACCTTGTTTGGTTGGAATGTATGTACGGTAGCTAGAATTGTCTATCATATTGGTTGCATGCATGTTTATGTGGGTCGTAGTCTAGGTGAGCGACTATTTTTCTTTCTGTCTTACATATATATGTTCACCCTTTGCTTCATGAGAGAAGAGTGACCCGTGAGAGTCCAATTTTAAAGGTCTTGCAAGGTCGACGGTTCAGCTTTATTATGAACATCCTATAACTCGTTTGCATTTGACTGTTTTGCTATAAGTGTTAGTTTGCTTGCATTAGATTGGTTTAAGTGGGCATTTGTAGCTAGCTCTGAGTTATCTTTTTCGTTCCATTAGTTTGCTTTTAGTTTACTCGAGGACGAGTAAAGGTTTGGTTTGGGGAGATTTGATACGTGCATTTTATATAGTCCTTTTTGGCCTTTTTATGCACGTATTTCTATGCTATTATCGTAGTTTTATGCTACGAAATGCCTCGAATATGCTTCTTTGGTTTGTTTTGTCTTATTTGCAGGAATGGACCATAAAGTAGTGAAATCAAGCCTTTTTACCGTCCGTTTTGCATGCATTTGAAGGAAGAGTGAATTTGGAGCGGAAATGTTGCTGTTATGGGATGCGTGAAGCCATTTCGGGAGCTAAATAATCAAGTCAAAGCTGAAACTAACGAGATTATGGGCTGCTGAAGTTAGATATCACTCGATCGAGTACTTTACTAGTCGATCGAGTGGTTTTGGATGGAATAATAGGTCGATCGAGTACTTATTTAAGTCGATCGAACAGTGTCTATTTAGGGTTTACTCGATCGAGTAGATTTTCTACTCGATCGAGTGGTTTGAGCTTGGTTTTGCTCGATCGAGTAGTTTAAAAGGGCTCGATCGAATGGTTTCTAATGGGCTCGGGCTTTTTGTTTTATTTCGTCATTAGGTTTAATAAAATCGTCTTTCCTATAAATAGGAAGACGATAGAACAGTTTAGGGGGTTCGACTCTTCTTAGGACGCCACTCCTTACTCTTTCTCTGTAAACATTCTTTTCATTTTTGCTCTTTTTCCGGATTCTTTTCACTGTAACTTCCTCTCTCCCCTATCTCATACACTACTTTACAATACTTTCTTCCTTTTACTTTACTACTGTTCTCTACTTTCCGGATTTTACTCTGTAATTCTCCTCTCTCTTTTCCTCTCTTTATTTAATGTTTATTCCTTTACCTTTTGCTCTTCCCTTTATTTCTATTATTTCCTTTATCATTATGTCTAGCTAATTATCCCTGCTAGGATTAGGGGAGTTGATGATTGTTATTAATTGTTAATTAGTTTGCAGATCTGTCATTGTTATTACGTCTCTGTTGTTTATCACTGCTTTAATTGTATCCTGCTAGTTGAGTCGACATAATTAGCTTATTTAACATTGGTAAGCCTTGACCTAGACCGGAAGGTTGGAAGGGGTGAGACCTGCAGTGAGCATTAGGGCACTTTAGTGAGGGCGGAAGCTAAGCTATTAGTGTTCTAGGGCAAATTGAAACCGGAAGGAGATATTCCTTGCCCCTTAGACCGATACAACTGACTGATCTGTGACCTTAGCTGCAATTGACTGATAATCATTGATGACCCGACATCCTAGTCCACTTTTCATATTATTAATCTCTCTTTTTATTTCCTCTTGCCTTTATTTCAGTAGTTTAATTAAATCAATTAAAACCCCCATCTTGTGACCTCAGACGGACTAAATTGACAAGTACATAGTGACCGCCTCCCTGTGGAGATCGACCCTACTTACCGCTGACTTCTGTTAGTTGTACTTAGGTATTTATTTTTGGTAATGAAACGACGGTATCAACCCTGACAGGGATGGACAATTCCTTTTGCACTTTTCCCTTCGAATAGCCACAACTCATCATGACCTAAAACATGCTCATTTGACCCCAATTACGAAGGTCATGGAACATGAGTCAAAGTCACTCTGAAACTGTGCCATCTTAGGCGAACAGTCTTTAGACAAAGAATCGACTCATAAGAATACTATAGTAGCTCTCGCCACGACCAGGCTATAAAAATTTCCAGAACTCTATAAGCGGTCATTAGCCCGACAGAGTGTCCCATACAGTCTGCTTATGTGATCGACTAGTCATCTCTCATGACTCTATGGCATTTGAACTCGCCATCAATCGCATCACACTCTAGTTACTTCGAGACGTCACCTCATATAAGCAACTAGGGGCGAATACTTTGTTAAACGAGTTCACTTTAATGGGGTTCAGTATTGTCTCAACAACCCATTTGGATGTTACAAAGTATAAGATGAGTTAACGATAAGTGAAACGATAAATGTGATTATCACATACGAGTAGTCAATACCATATTACTACTCTATGTCTTATAATCATAAGTGTATTTATACACTTCCCTAATGCAATAAAAGTTTAGCTTGTGAACATATCATGTGCCCTATAGTTCAAACTTTACGTATTGCAATTTCCTTCAATTTCATGTTATCTCTAATAGCATGAACTTTATTAAGTACACGTCTAGACTTTGAACTAGACTGAGGCTCTTTAACTTGAAAGAAGCTCTTACTGTCATCATATGACTTCTGATGCGGGTTTTGGTGGACAACACTACTCATAGTCATCAAGGTACACCATCTAATCACAACTTACTCAGGTTCATTTTGTAGGATCTTGCAATGGATGACAATGAAATATACTTTTCTAGTCTCTAACTCCTTATGTTAATAATCTGCCTAGGATTTTCACAAATCCTAATGAGTTCGGAAACATGAGCTTGTGTATCCTCTTAACACACAACTCAGTATACTTCCAAACTTCAGAACAGACCATAAGTTCTCCTTGAGAATTTATGACGGTTCCTTAAGGCTTACCAATGACTCTCATATGGGTTAACTTGTTATCGACTTATCATGCTCCAAGCATGTGATTCATCTAGGACATGTGCATTATGGCATACATGATTATACTAATGGCGGAAATATTGGTAATCGATTTTGTGTAGACAACAGTTCTTAGGTGCAGCAAATAACCATGACTCTATCATGGTAATTCTATATTCATCGATATGAATAACCTACTTAACTTGTTGATATCATTAAGATGAAGAATCATTATCAACATTAGATACCCATCTAGGTGCCAATCCAACATCCCATGTTTTAATAGATTCACATAATGTCCAATATCATCCAGAATTGAAAACCTAAATACTTCTTTATGAAAGACAATATATGCTCGTCATTCCCAATGAGTAATATGTTATGCAATTCATGGAGGATGATTGCTCCCACTAAACTTCATGTCTAAACATGACTGACACTAACTCCCACTCAATCCCACATGTTTCATTTTTGACAACTCATTCGAAATATTACATGAATTGGGATAATCATTGCTTTTCTAAGTATTATTTAAAACCATACATATATGTCATTCACATATCCCTTTCTAAATACCCATTTTGAAAGAGGTTTTAATATCTAACTTATTCATTTTCACAATGAGGTATATCAATGATTTTAGCATAGTTACCAATTAACATAGCTTTTGTAGACATCAACATGCCTATCTATGCAACTCTTGATCATAAAGTTCTATTTACTTCGGATTGGTCTCAACAATCCCAAATAAATTCATTTACTTGCATAGATACCATTTTAGTTTCATAAGGCTCTTAAGTAAAATGTCGAATTTTAAAATATCTAGGTATAACCACTTCATAGATCAAAATCTCAAGTTACTCCCATCCTTTTGTCTTTTCATAAGTCTCAAGTTATCTTAAGAACGCTTTCTTTTGGTCTCCTCACGTCAAGAGTCTAACTTAAGAACATCTTCTTTTGGTCTCCTCACGTAGATTCCATACCTCACGTAGATCCCATCTAGTCATGGTTTGTTTCCTAAGAACATCTTCTTTTGGTCTCCTCACGTAGATCCCATCTAGTCAAGGTTTGTGGCTAAATTCACTCCCACTCTATCTTTAGAAAAATACATGTATTTTCTTCAAAGATAGCTTTATAAGCCACAAACAACTTTGTACTAATGATAGTAAAGGAGGAAAATATTACACATGATAACTTTTAGTGACTTATTTGAGACATATTGTAAATACATTTTAGTTCCCTAATATGTGAGTTAAATAGCTCAACATAACTTTATAACTGATATTACATAAGTAAGTTGTTACTTTTAGTAACAATGGCATAAGGAGAATCGAATTCATAGCTTATGGACATATAATAATTCAATCATTATAATTGTCTATTTGATCAATTTAAGTCGATAATCTTATGTTTCACGATGCAAGTAGTGTATGATGGCAAATTTTAGAACAAACGATACGATAAAGTGAGTGACTCGGGTTGCAAACCAAGCCACCAATATCTAAAATACAACCATTGTTTAAAGGAAACAAACAAATTTCCAAGTCTAACGAGGAAACCAAAATAGTTCTAAAATTTCAAAATACAACATGAAAATAAAGACAAAGTAAGCCTTAGCTTCCATAGATCTAGCACCATGGGCGGCTACATATAGCTTCCCTCAAGATCTTCTAGGCTTGTTTTTCTTTTCCCTTGTCCTTGCTCGGATGCCCTAATTACAATAAAAAGGGTAAAATCACAACTTGTATCAAAATACCAAAGTTGAGATTAAAACATAAAAGATAGGGATAGTTATTTACCTACTGGAATAACTTTTCCAGCTTTTATATCGCCAAGGTACTTTGGACAATTTCTCTTCCAATGCCCAACACCATTACAATAGTGGCATTTGTCCGCGGACGGGGCACCCTTCTTAGGCTTAGAGGAGCTAGCTTCGAAAGCCTTTCCTTTGTTCTTGTAGGGAGTTTCCTTCTTTCTCTTATTGCCACCTTTCTTAAAATTCCCTTTGCTCTTATGATTAATGTTGAGCACATCCTTGGTGGTGCTAACACTTAGCCCCATGTCCCTCTCGGCTTGCACATGCATTTTGTGCAATTCATCGAGGGAAACTTTCAAGTTTTGCATATTAAAATTCACCCTGAATTGAACATATGCCTTAACCTTGTTCAAGGAGTGAAGAATTACATAAACGGTTATAGAGAGAGAAAGCGAGTAGAGAGAGAAAGCTTACATTCCATCATTTCTTCAGCAATGGCGAGAAATAAACTGTCTGTAAATACTAATAATACTCCACAAAAACACAAAAATATCAGTTCATCAAATAATAAACACAAAAATAGTAGTAATACGGTACATATTACTGAGATAAGTGAGATTGCTGCGGAAGTTAGTGCAGCTGAGAATTCGAAGGCAACGGATTTACGATAGTTTAATATGAATAAGGTATTGATTTCATCACCGGAAATTACAGTTACAGATGATACGGAATGGCAGACAGTCGGAGCGAAACAAGGTAAACAACCGGAACAACCTCGCGTCAAAATTGAAACAGGGGATGTTCAAGGTGAGCTTGAGTTTTGGTCCTCTTCTGTATTCTGCTTTGTTTTGGGAGCTAATCCCCCTAATTATGTAACGGATGTCTTCGTAAGATGAATTTGGAAGGATTTATTGATTGATAAGGTTGCGTTCCAAGCTAATGGAATTTGTATTATTCGGTTCAGTAAACAAGAGGATAAGGATAAGGTGCTTCAATCTGAGCAACTTTTCTTTGATAATAAGCCTTTTATTATTAGAGATTGGCAGCCTGATGAGAAATGTGTGAAGGACAAGCCTGATTTGGTGCGAATTTGGGTGAGATTATACAACCTGGAACTTAAGTTTTGGGGAAAAGCCTTACCTAAGATTGTTAGTATGATAGGCAAACCTGTTAGGCTTGATCATGCTACTGAGAATAAGGATTACTTGGAATATGCTAGATTCATGGTGGAAGTGAAATTGGGACAGTATTTGCCTGATAAGATAGAATTCATTGATGATAAGGATGTGGTGCAGATTCAGGAGGTTTTTTATGAATGGAAACCTCTTGTTTGTTCTCAGTGCGCAGGAATCGGGCATGATGCTGTTATGTGTAGGAAACGAGCTGTTGAGATGAAAAAGAAGATTACTCAGAAAGTGTGGAGACCTAAAGCTCAGGTTCCAGCTAAACCAGCTGTTGTTCCTGTTCAGGAAGCTCCTTAAGTTCAGTGTGTGGAGACTGTGCAGGAAGCAGAGGTGTTCCCTCAACTTGATCCTTCTGTGGTTGTTACACCCATTCCTTTCAGAGGTAATGTGATGGCTTCACCAGGTAGCCTGGTACATCGCATGTCTCGGTTAGGGAGGGCCAGTAGTCAAGAAGGACCTACTGTGTTAGAGGTCTTACTGCAATCCTTAAAACAAAGTATTTTGAATAGTATGGGAAAAGGGAGGTCACCAATCCTTCAACATGGTTAATATAGGTTTTTGGAATATAAGAGGTCTTAATAAATGGAATAAGCAAGGTGATATTAGAAGATTCTTGCACATTAATAAAATTGGCCTGTTTGGTTTGGTTGAAACCAGGGTTAAGATTAAGAATAAAGATAGAATTCAGGCTGGGTTTGGTAGTCCCTGGCAAACAATTGATAACAGTGAGGTGAAAGATAGTGGTAGAATCTAGTTACTGTGGGATACTTCATAATTTACTGTTACTTGTATTAGGAAGGAGCTGCAGGTCATTCATGCTTAGGTTACTAATCTGATGACTGGGTTTGAATGGACCTGTTTTCTGGTATATGGATGTAATAAAGATTCAGATAGAGTCTATCTTTGGAATTCTATGATAGCTCTGAAAGCTACTGCCAATGGTTCATGGCTCATAATGGGAGACTTTAATAATGTCTTATATGTGGATGAAAGAATAGGGTCTTAGTGTGGACAAGGCCCTCGGGAACTGCGTCCGAGGGATCCACACCCGGCATAATCGACTCGAGGTTCTTTCGAATCGAATTAAGACCAATTAGAGTCGCCACCAAGTTTTTTGGGAACTTGGAACCGTTCAAGTCAACTTTACACCTTTCATCGAAAAGCATAAAGCCAATCGACTACGAGTGATTAAAGATAAAGACTTGTACCCTATATCACTCGATTTGAATGACTCTCGTAATCCAATGGTATTTAGACGGATCCACAAACCATAGATCTTGAGTAAGGGGTGAGGGTACGTGTTGGGAAGCCCATAAGGACACCCAACCCCGCCCGTCGATAACGGCCTCTACTAAGTCAAGTGTCGGATTTCAAACAAGGTCAT
The DNA here is from genome assembly GCF_048544455.1 of Silene latifolia. Classification (NCBI taxonomy): domain Eukaryota; kingdom Viridiplantae; phylum Streptophyta; class Magnoliopsida; order Caryophyllales; family Caryophyllaceae; genus Silene; species Silene latifolia. The sequence goes on along the minus strand of NW_027413827.1, from coordinate 2,285,898 downwards.
AGCTACTGCGATGTATGTAATGCAAACGTTGTTTTAACCCTATCATGTGACAACAATTTCTATGTCGTTTTAGATGCAACTAAACTAACTTTGTCAAAGTTGTAATTTAGCATGTGGGTTGATTAATCTAAACAACATACAAACAAAGCAAACAAGGCTTAAGGGGGAATGGGGGAGCCGTTGGGATCTACCTATTACAAACCAGGCATTTCATGCCGACACAACAATAAATAAATTACAACTCGATCTAATTACAATTGCTATAAACAAAACAATACATGACGCAAACCCGCGGCCAATTGGCCTTGAAAACCGTGCACTTGAGGGTGGCCCTCGGCTCACATGACCCACGGTCCTTGGGTCATCCTCGTATTGCGTGCTCGCGCTTAATCTCATCGAATTAGACATAAGGCTACGCACCAAAGCATGTATTAGCATAAACCGGGCCATGTTGCTTTCGACAACATGCGGTTTACTACGCTTTTACAAGCATCGGGAACAACCGTCTAACCAAATAAGACCAAGGTTTTTGAAAAGGTTTTGACTCAAAAGAAGTAAAACAAAATTAGAAGATTACAACTCGATAAACAAAACCGTAAATTACAAGTTATAAACGACAAAGAACAAAAGATAAACAAAAGAGGGAGACGAACAAAGAAGGCCAAAATACACGGCCAAAGCACACGGCCAAGACACGGCCTAACCAAAGCCAACCTAGTTCCTAAGTTAGATTAATTGATTAGATCGAATGATTGCGAAAAGGAATCGAAAACAAGTCAGAAAAACGAGTAAAAAAACGATGTTGATTGATTGTCGCGCAAGGGTGCATTCTACACGGCCTAAAGGGTCTATTTAGGTCAAATTCGCTAATTAAATTAACTCATCGAGTGTCAATAAGAAGGTGCTAATCACGCACTCTTATACTAGCGAGAAATTAGATGAAAGAGATAGATGCATTCAATTATTTACAGAAATCGTTAGTTGATTTTACAAATTACGTCAAAGCCACCTAAAGTGTCTAATTAAATTATTGAATTGAATTAAAGTCATCTAATTACGTCATAGGTTAACAATCAGAAGTTAAACTAACATGCAACGGGTCCTAAGGTCCATCGATTTGGCGAAAAAGAAGAGGGTCGAAAACGAAAATCGAAGTTAGATAATTGTTTTATTTATGCCCTACTTTGAACACGAGGATATGTAAATGAGACGGGGGTGTACGACCGACAGATGTAGCGGTTTCTTTTCCCATCTCAAGTCAACGCGGGTGTTCATAGTGGTACTTTAACTCATACTCGGACTAACTAGTTTCATAGTTAATTTAAAACAAACGAAAAACAAACAACAACAAACGAAAAACAAACGAAAAAACAAACTAAAAAAAAGGGCATAAAAAAAACGAAATAAAAAAGGAAAGAGAAGGGGATTTGATGCACCCTCAACCTACATGTATCGTTGACACCGTCTTGGGTCGTAATCGAAGGTAGATTTTATCTCGAGAGGCCGTCGTCGACGAAGTAACAAAGCAACACGCGTTTTGGAAAGTTTCTGGACAGCAGTTTTAAAACAGTGATATCTCCCTCGTTTCACGACGAAAATTCAATCCGAAAGATGTTTTGGAAACTAGAAAGAGAGGAGAACAAGGATCTTAAAGCAACCCCTGCTCTTTTTGGTCTATTGGGCACGAAAAACGAGCACAAACAGAACTGGACAGACAAGGAAAAAACCGCGAAAACAGAGTGTTATTTCACTCTGTTTTTCGAGGAATTTCGTGTACTCTCAAGGTCAATTTGGCTCGTAATTCTTTATCTAATGTGTATATGGATGTTATATGGTTAACTAGGAACAAGAAACTCGAATTTTTATGGTGATTTGATGGAGGAACGAAAGGGTTTTCGAAGGAGACACACAAACAGTTTCAGTTTGTGTGTCGGTTTTGTTTAGGGTTTTTGGAGGATGTTTAGGGTTTGTTTCTGAGGTTTAAAGCTTCTATGTGATGGTTGGATGTATGGAGAACTTAGAGGAATGATTGTATGGTGAAGGGTGGGTATTTATAAGGGTTTAAAATAGGTTAAAGGGAGTAGGGAGCAAATCGGGCTCAATAATCATAGCTGCTGTCCATCGGTTTTGGGAGGGTTTTCTAGGGTTCGTTTTGGAGGATTTCTTGGTGATTAAGCTAGGATAATATGGGTAGGATACTAGGGTATGGGTTAGGGTTAATGGGTACGGGTTTTGGTAGTGTTTGAAGCGGGTTTTGGACTCGGGTTTGAGCTGCGAAACAGGGGACTGTTGCGGTTTGGTGCGGGCTGCTTGTGGCCTGTTTTGAACGAGAATTTGGGCTGCTTGTGAGGGGGTTCGAACATGGGTTGATGGGTAGAGGCTTAGGTGGGTTAGTGTACTCGAGATTCGTGCCAATTCGTAAAAGAAACGGGCTCAAAAATCGAGCTAAAATCGAGCTCAAAAACAAGTGTTCAAAACGAGTTTTCTTCGTTTTTCAAATCGATTTTTCAAATCAAATAATCCATTAAAATAAATGACTTTTCAAATCAAAAATACTCATAAAATGATTTTTCAAATCAATTATTTATTTTATTTTCAATAAAATAAACTTGGAAAAATAAATTCAAAATAAGATAAATTAAATTGAAATTACTTTAAAAAACAAACTTTAATTTAAATATCATTTAAATTAATAGAATGAACTCACTAAAAAAACATTAATTTAAATATCATTTAAATTAATAAATTACTTCATCGACGACGCCCATTCTACCTCGTAAAACGAGCCCAAATAATGACAATGACAACTAAAGAATACATGTGTCCTATCATCATCGGGTGTTTGTCGGGTTCTCTATAAATTCCAATATCGACGGATACGGGTATCTACAGAGCCCCCACTTTGACTGAGGCTTGGACAAGGCGAAAGTCAAAGTATACCCCAGTCCCTTTCGACCGAGGATTCTTCCGGTCGTTTATAGTCCATTAGACTTGCGTATATAAGCTCGCCAGCCATAAGAAGAGATCATACCTGAAACTTCGTTGGGGATTAACTCTTGCTTCTATTGCGTCGAATTATCATTGTTGGTCATCGACCCATGAATTGCATAAGTGGTGGGTTGAGCCTTATCCTTAGGCGCCTACGTATCCGTTTCTGACGGAATCAAACCCGCGTCGTAGTTCGGCCACTGCTGACACATGCCCAAAGTTTATCATCTGCTGGCGTATGTCCAAAACTCGTCATCTGCTGACATTTGCCCAAAGTTTATCATCTGCTGGCACTTGTCCGAATGGGACGGAACTTTCCAAGGAGGTTGCCGCCGCTTTCATCATTTGCTTTCAGCCACGGAATTCTTCCATTTCATGCTCTTGTATTGAATTGAATTCTGAGTGGATATCCTCCGTTTCATCTTGATAATGGTCTCTGAAGCCAACGGCTTCAGAGCCCCCAGTTTGCAATGGCTCTAAAGTCGAAGACTTTAGAGCCCCCAGTTGAAGTATATCCTGCTATATTTGAAACATAGAAAAATGTACTAGCAAATATCATCACATAGGCACATTTGGATCATCGATCTTGAAATTGGATCATTTGAAATACTGGGTCATCGACCCGAAAATTTTGAATGATTAGGTCATCGACCCGAAAATTGAATTTGAAAATTTTGAATGATTAGGTCATCGACCCGAAAATTGAATTTGAAAATTTTGAATGATTGGGTCATCGACCCGAAAATTGAATTTGAAAATGTTGAATGATTGGGTCATCGACCCGAATTTCGAATTTGTCATCATTTAGAATATTGGGCCATCGGCCCTTCAAAAATTGAATTTTGAATTTTGAATTTCGAAGGATTGGATCATCGACCCATAAGGATTCCACTACTTGGATCATCTATCCACAATTCGCAAAAAGTTTTTGGAATTTTGAAATTTTGAAATTTTTGGCATTTTGAAATCGAACCTTGACGGGTGAGCATGAAATACGACTCAGACACTCTGTATGACTCGTAAACCACGTGGGCGTAGCCCGCTACCGTAAAACAAAAAAGGAAAATAAAACCCTAAGTGTGCACGGGCTTTAATTCAAATATGGACTTGCTGGGGGTAGAAATGTAAATTGGCCACTCTGGCGACAAAAGATGGCAAATGGGAATCACAAGGTCGTCGAACTTGGGACGGAGATATCGTATGACATGGGCGTGCTCCCGAGGGCACATGGGAATGAAGATCACTTGGCATTGACAAGGTGGATTAAACTCACGGAGCAACAACGTTGGCTTCGCCCAGACACTAAACACGGACTCATTTAATGAGAATACTTAGACATCACACATCACTCTTGTTGGGAACATTCTGTCACTCTTCTCCTCGCCTCCTTTCTTTTCAGCGAGTTTTCATTCATTTCTTGCCACCGCCTTCTTTCTTTTCAGCGGGCTTTTACTATTTTTCTTCCACGCCTTCTTTCTTTTCAGCGGGTTTTTCATATTTTCTGTTCCCAACAAAAACCCACATCTATCTGATTGAGCATCTTTGCCTAAACCATTAGATAAAGCTCATTCTGAGACTTAATACTATTCATCCGAACCTATATCCTCATCCTAGCCTACATCGAGTGCTAAGACCGACTCAAACAAAGGTGGCTTCATTTGGACTTGGTAAAGACCCGTAAGAAACCGACAAGACGACAACTTGGTTGATGAGTGGATTGAATCCCTTATTCTGAAGGACTGCCTACGTATTCGCGTGGAGCGAAATCAAATCCGACGTAGTTCGATCATGGTGCATAAACATGGCATTTTGATTGTGTGTACACACTCGAAGGTTTCACCTAAGGTATCATGTCGTATCCCATTCTAGCCTGTAAGGCACCGTTAAATCCCGTGTCTGGGGTTAGGTGTAAAAGGCTTGGATCTTTTGGGATGTGGAGCTTGGTAATAACAAGTTGGAATGGTTAACCATCATTCTGAAGGTTTGTTTTGTGGTGCTAAGGCCAAGGGCTATGGGCTGCGATGTGGTTGGAATGGGTGTCTCGGGTTTGATGAACCACGAGTGCAAATGGGTTGGAAAATGATGTGGGTTCAAATCTCCATATCTGGACCCTAAAGGCTAGGTATAACAACACAAGCGGAATGATTCTCAAAATTCCCGACTATCCCCTTGAACCGTCTCGGGAAGGACTTAGAGGGTAAAGAGGTTACTACTTAAGCTTTTGGGCTTCGCCCATTGAACTTCAACTATGGGTACTTGACTTGACTTCTGGCTTCCGTAACTTCGACATTCAACCAAAAAGCGTTCCGCAATAACTTCAACATCTTTTTTCTTTTTTTCTTTTTCTTTCATCTTTCTTTCATTTTTCTTTCATTTTTTTTCATTTTTCCAATTTTTCTCTTTTTTCTCATTTTTCATTCTTTTTCATTTTTTTCTCTTTGAAAATGATCTTCTATTCATTCTCTTAGTCATAAATGGATACACCTTGAAAACTGGGCTTCGCCAACTAATTTGGGTAAGAACTAACAATTCCTTGTTAGAACGGGTTGATATCTTCTCTCTCGAGATGGGATGATTTTGTTGGGGAAAAGGCTTGCCTTCCATCATCGATAGGGGAAACAAGGAGCTAGTCCGGGTTCGTCATAGAATCATCTAAAAGCTTGTCACAAACATCGGTTCAGATGGAGGTTTTCTACCACCAGACATGGAATAGGTAAAGGAATCAAACACGGGATCCTAGTGTACCTTACATTTTGAAACGGGACATATTTCTACCCCAGGGATGCCTTTGAGTGTGTCGTGCATTTTATCATGCTTTCAGAATGATTGATGATTGAAAACAAGACATATTTTGAAACGAAACTGCAACTTTTTATTGGGAAGGCAAATGCTTAACAGACTCGAAGGAACGATTCCTAGGACACACCCTAGGTCATCGTGGAACAAACGACTCAATTCAGGAAAAGAAAGTCCTAGACTCGACTCGACTAAGATAAGAAAACAGATCCCGACTCATAATTTCAAATCTGGTCATGAGCTTTCCCTTGTTCAGCTGTCAGCTGAGATGCTCGATTCTAGTCCTTGATCCCTTTCATGGTCTGCCTCCATCCCGAGGTAGTCCTCTGAGGATCTACGCCAGTGATGAAGGTTGGTGAACCGAATTGTCCTTTATTAACTTCGTTAATGAGAGGAGTACATTCTAGAGCAAGACTCCCGACTTGAATTTCATTCTTCGGGTTTGGCAAGAATTCAGAGCAATCCACAAATATTTTCCCGACAAACACCCCTTTTAAGTGACATGGGCGGATAAGATGGGAATAATCGACATTGTCTTCGACAGAAACAAAGTTGGCGTGATCGCCAAATGGATTGGTGATGTTATTGGATTTAACAGTTGGGATCGGGAGTGTTCCATTCTCAATCATGTCTTGGATTTCGTGCTTCAGTCGATGGCACCTTTCAGTATCATGGCTTTTCCCTTGATGAAAGGCACAGTCGGCATTTGGTTTATACCATTTACCTTGTTGATTAGCGGGAGAGTCCGGAGTTGGACCAATAGGCTTCAGCTTTCCTTGGGCTATGAGCCTTTGGAGAGCGTATGCATAAGTGCATCCGATATCGGTGAATGCCCTAGGCGTTTGGCGCTGCGACTTCTTCGATTGCCCTTCTAAGAGATTGATGGCTTCATCAATATGGGTCGTTGCTGGGGCTTTGCCCTTAGACGATGAGGCCCCTTGGTACCCTTTCGGCCTTTCAGCCTCTGCCCTTATGACATCATCTTCTACCTTTATCCCGATTCTTATCAATTCTTTAAAAGAGCCAAAATTCTGGTATTTCAGAGCATTGCGGTAAATAGGTCGTAAATTCTTCACGAACTTATCTACCATTTCAACTTCATCAGGCTTCTTAGCTAACTTCACGCTTTCAGCGCGCCATCTTGCAAGGAATTCAGTAAAGCCTTCTTTTTCCTTTTGTGTCATAACCTCCAAAGTTCTTATGTTGGTTTGAATCTCAACATTGTCCGCATAGTGCTTACAGAACTCCACCGTAATATCTTCGAAAGTGGGGAAGTTCTTGAGGTCAAGATTATAGAACCATGCCTTTGGGTGTTCACCCAGAGATTGGGCGAAAATTTCAGAGAGCATATCAGCAGGTACTCCCTTCAGTGCTAAGTACCCTTTATAGGCCTTAACATGGTGTACTGGATCTTCAGTGCCCTTGAACTTTGGGATGTCAGTGAGTACCATGTTCGTGGGCAACTTATCCTGAACTGGGGCATAGGCCCTAGCATTCTCATAGTGGATGTTCTTCCCCTGGGAGAGTTTCAAACGGTCTTCAATGAACTTGAACCGTTTCTCCAGATCAGTCAGAGGTGGGGTGGAATCTTCACCCAGCTTAGATTCGATTGCATCCATTCGGGTCATCATGAGGTTCACGGCCTCGGTGAGCTTGTTTATGACATCTTCCATTGCTTGACGTCGGGTTTTTGGCGGCCTTTCTACAAGAAAACCCCGTACTGAGTCAATATTTAAAGTAAGAGCCCCTGCACACTTAAGGACACGACCCCAACTTGACTCAAACAAAGACTCGACTTGAGATTGACTAACCAGAGGTTCGACTCACGGTTTGATTTAGACTTGGTTCATTTTAGACTCGACAAAACGACATGACTCAAACTGTCATAACTCGATTCTAAACTGAACTTGGTGTGACCAAACCCGTGATTGGGCTAACCTAGCCCATGGGTTCGCGTGAAACGTCCATAAGGGCCTAGCCTGGACGTTTTTTGTGGACTATTCTAGACCAAAAAGTCGACCAACATGACTCAAAGCCCAAGAGGTGAGTTTGGGTGACCCAACAAGGTCGTGTTCTAGACCCTTAAAATGAAACATACCCGGCCTAACATGGCCATGACCCGGACACGACCTGACGCATTTCATGCTTGGTTGAGGTTCGAGAAACATTTTGGATTGATTTTGAAAAAAAAAAAAAAAAAAAAAAGAGGATTGATTTGAAATTGAGATTTGAAATGGGCAGCATGCCGGCTATAAAAGCTTGTTTTGGGCCGAAATTCTAGTCCTATTTGGGCAGCGTTCCGCGTTTTGAAAATCATGCTAGGTTTGAAAGTAAGTTATTCAAAAGTTCGGTTTTGAAGAGGACTTGGAATTTTCGAAAAAAAGGACTCGGGAAAACATTTTGCACATTGTCATTCTCATGTTATAAGGATGTATGCTCTTAGACATCTCTAAGTCTCGGCAAGTCTTCTACAAGAAGGTCTATGCCCTCCATCCTTTTGCGGTCTTATAAAGCGAGGCGTCTTAAGGTAAAGTACCTAGAAGACGGTCCCCATTCCCAAGAACCACGCGAGGCGAAGTGGAAGCGAGCAATGTGCAGCTTCCTGGCATAGTGGGACGTCGCCCCCCACGCATCACGAAGAAACGCTGGGACGGCCCGGGCAAGTCCTTAAGGGTTTATGCATGAATCGTAGCACTATGAGTAATGTTTTACTTTCCAACACTTTCTTTTCAAGTTTCACCTCGGAGGAAAAGACCCTAGAAACACAATGTAACTAGTCCTCTTGTCCCAAAGAGTCGCCAAATGTGGACAAGGCCCTCGGGAAGCTGCGTCCGAGGGATCCACACCCGGCATAATCGACTCGAGGTTCTTTCGAATCGAATTAAGACCAATTAGAGTCGCCACCAAGTTTTTTGGGAACTTGGAACCGTTCAAGTCAACTTTACACCTTTCATCGAAAAGCATAAAGCCAATCGACTACGAGTGATTAAAGATAAAGACTTGTACCCTATATCACTCGATTTGAATGACTCTCGTAATCCAATGGTATTTAGACGGATCCACAAACCATAGATCTTGAGTAAGGGGTGAGGGTACGTGTTGGGAAGCCCATAAGGACACCCAACCCCGCCCGTCGATAACGGCCTCTACTAAGTCAAGTGTCGGATTTCAAACAAGGTCATAGCTACTGCGATGTATGTAATGCAAACGTTGTTTTAACCCTATCATGTGACAACAATTTCTATGTCGTTTTAGATGCAACTAAACTAACTTTGTCAAAGTTGTAATTTAGCATGTGGGTTGATTAATCTAAACAACATACAAACAAAGCAAACAAGGCTTAAGGGGGAATGGGGGAGCCGTTGGGATCTACCTATTACAAACCAGGCATTTCATGCCGACACAACAATAAATAAATTACAACTCGATCTAATTACAATTGCTATAAACAAAACAATACATGACGCAAACCCGCGGCCAATTGGCCTTGAAAACCGTGCACTTGAGGGTGGCCCTCGGCTCACATGACCCACGGTCCTTGGGTCATCCTCGTATTGCGTGCTCGCGCTTAATCTCATCGAATTAGACATAAGGCTACGCACCAAAGCATGTATTAGCATAAACCGGGCCATGTTGCTTTCGACAACATGCGGTTTACTACGCTTTTACAAGCATCGGGAACAACCGTCTAACCAAATAAGACCAAGGTTTTTGAAAAGGTTTTGACTCAAAAGAAGTAAAACAAAATTAGAAGATTACAACTCGATAAACAAAACCGTAAATTACAAGTTATAAACGACAAAGAACAAAAGATAAACAAAAGAGGGAGACGAACAAAGAAGGCCAAAATACACGGCCAAAGCACACGGCCAAGACACGGCCTAACCAAAGCCAACCTAGTTCCTAAGTTAGATTAATTGATTAGATCGAATGATTGCGAAAAGGAATCGAAAACAAGTCAGAAAAACGAGTAAAAAAACGATGTTGATTGATTGTCGCGCAAGGGTGCATTCTACACGGCCTAAAGGGTCTATTTAGGTCAAATTCGCTAATTAAATTAACTCATCGAGTGTCAATAAGAAGGTGCTAATCACGCACTCTTATACTAGCGAGAAATTAGATGAAAGAGATAGATGCATTCAATTATTTACAGAAATCGTTAGTTGATTTTACAAATTACGTCAAAGCCACCTAAAGTGTCTAATTAAATTATTGAATTGAATTAAAGTCATCTAATTACGTCATAGGTTAACAATCAGAAGTTAAACTAACATGCAACGGGTCCTAAGGTCCATCGATTTGGCCGAAACAGTAAGAGGGTCGAAAACGAAAATCGAAGTTAGATAATTGTTTTATTTATGCCCTACTTTGAACACGAGGATATGTAAATGAGACGGGGGTGTACGACCGACAGATGTAGCGGTTTCTTTTCCCATCTCAAGTCAACGCGGGTGTTCATAGTGGTACTTTAACTCATACTCGGACTAACTAGTTTCATAGTTAATTTAAAACAAACGAAAAACAAACAACAACAAACGAAAAACAAACGAAAAAACAAACTAAAAAAAAGGCATAAAAAAAACGAAATAAAAAAGGAAAGAGAAGGGGATTTGATGCACCCTCAACCTACATGTATCGTTGACACCGTCTTGGGTCGTAATCGAAGGTAGATTTTATCTCGAGAGGCCGTCGTCGACGAAGTAACAAAGCAACACGCGTTTTGGAAAGTTTCTGGACAGCAGTTTTAAAACAGTGATATCTCCCTCGTTTCACGACGAAAATTCAATCCGAAAGATGTTTTGGAAACTAGAAAGAGAGGAGAACAAGGATCTTAAAGCAACCCCTGCTCGTTTTGGTCTATTGGGCACGAAAAACGAGCACAAACAGAACTGGACAGACAAGGAAAAAACCGCGAAAACAGAGTGTTATTTCACTCTGTTTTTCGAGGAATTTCGTGTACTCTCAAGGTCAATTTGGCTCGTAATTCTTTATCTAATGTGTATATGGATGTTATATGGTTAACTAGGAACAAGAAACTCGAATTTTTATGGTGATTTGATGGAGGAACGAAAGGGTTTTCGAAGGAGACACACAAACAGTTTCAGTTTGTGTGTCGGTTTTGTTTAGGGTTTTTGGAGGATGTTTAGGGTTTGTTTCTGAGGTTTAAAGCTTCTATGTGATGGTTGGATGTATGGAGAACTTAGAGGAATGATTGTATGGTGAAGGGTGGGTATTTATAAGGGTTTAAAATAGGTTAAAGGGAGTAGGGAGCAAATCGGGCTCAATAATCATAGCTGCTGTCCATCGGTTTTGGGAGGGTTTTCTAGGGTTCGTTTTGGAGGATTTCTTGGTGATTAAGCTAGGATAATATGGGTAGGATACTAGGGTATGGGTTAGGGTTAATGGGTACGGGTTTTGGTAGTGTTTGAAGCGGGTTTTGGACTCGGGTTTGAGCTGCGAAACAGGGGACTGTTGCGGTTGGGTGCGGGCTGCTTGTGGCCTGTTTTGAACGAGAATTTGGGCTGCTTGTGAGGGGGTTCGAACATGGGTTGATGGGTAGAGGCTTAGGTGGGTTAGTGTACTCGAGATTCGTGCCAATTCGTAAAAGAAACGGGCTCAAAAATCGAGCTAAAATCGAGCTCAAAAACAAGTGTTCAAAACGAGTTTTCTTCGTTTTTCAAATCGATTTTTCAAATCAAATAATCCATTAAAATAAATGACTTTTCAAATCAAAAATACTCATAAAATGATTTTTCAAATCAATTATTTATTTTATTTTCAATAAAATAAACTTGGAAAAATAAATTCAAAATAAGATAAATTAAATTGAAATTACTTTAAAAAACAAACTTTAATTTAAATATCATTTAAATTAATAGAATGAACTCACTAAAAAAACATTAATTTAAATATCATTTAAATTAATAAATTACTTCATCGACGACGCCCATTCTACCTCGTAAAACGAGCCCAAATAATGACAATGACAACTAAAGAATACATGTGTCCTATCATCATCGGGTGTTTGTCGGGTTCTCTATAAATTCCAATATCGACGGATACGGGTATCTACACTTAGGTAACTGATTCTGAGGTGAGAGAGTTTCAGAATTGTGTGGATGTTTGTGGTCTGTATGATATGATCTCTACTGGGGCGTACTTCACCTGGAATAACAAGCAAGAGGGTGATGCTAGAGTGTTCAGTAGGGTAGATAGAGTTTTGGCCAATGATGAGTGGATTCTTAATGGTCCCACAAGTGTTGTTTCTTTTTTACCTGAGGGACTGTATGACCATAGTCCTTGTCTGATTGAATTAGGGGAGGACACTGTGAGAAGGAAAGGATCTTTTAAGTACTTTAATATGTGGGGGAAGAGTGCTAATTTTAAGAACATTGTCACTGAGATTTGGAGGCAGCCTATTCAAGGTTGCTTTATGTTTCAATTGGTCAAGAAGCTTAAAACTCTGACACACCCCCTGAAAAAGTTGAACAATGAAGGGTATGGGGATATTGAGAATACTGCTATGGTGGATAAATTGGTGCTTGAAAGTATCCAAAAGCAGCTGCACATTGATCCCAGGAATGTGCAGTTACATGTTGAGGAGAGAGTTGCAGCTCAGACCTACAAAGAGCTTGATGATGCTAGGCTTTTATTTTTTAGCTCAGAAAGCTAAAACTCGGTGGGTTAATTTAGCTGATGACAACACTAGGTACTTCCATAGTACTATCAAGGCTAGACGTGCTCAGAATAAAGTTCTAAAAATTAAGGATATGCATGGGGTGGTCTGTTCTGAGGTTGTTACCATTGAGCATGCTTCATTGAATATTATCAGGATCTTTTAGGTAGCTCTACTCAGGTGGTTCAGGTTTGTCCTGCAGTCGTTAAAAGAGGTAGAGTAGTGACCTCTGATCAAGCAAATATTATGTTGCAGCAGGTGACTGAGACTGATATTAAGGAGGCCCTTTTTTCTATTCCTGTGGAGAAGGCTCCTGGCCCAGATGGTTATTTTGCTGGGTTCTTTAGAGATTCTTATGACATTATTGGAGGAGATGTGGTATAGGCAGTGAAGGAGTTCTTTTCTAATGACAGGATGCTACAACAAATTAATGCAACTGTGCTTACTCTAATTCCTAAGGTGGACTGTCCCAGTTCTGTCAAAGATTTTCGTCCCATTGCTTGTTGCAATGTCATTTACAAATATATTTCCAAAATCATTTGTAGAAGGCTTTCTGGGGTGCTGGTTGACCTCATTAGTATGAATCAGAGTGCGTTTGTTAAAGATAGGGAGATTGTTGATAACATCCTCATTTGTCAAGATTTGGTGAGGCTTTATGGGAGGAAATGTTGCACACCTAGGGCTATGCTCAAAGTTGATCTTAAAAAGGCGTATGACACTATTGAATGGGCCTTTCTTAGAGATATGCTGGTTGCACTTGAGTTCCCAGCTCAGATGATCCATTGGATAATGGTGTGTGTTACCACACCTTCATTCACCATCTCTCTAAATGGGTCACAGTTTGGTTATTTCATAGGGCAAAGGGGACTAAGACAAGGGGATACCATGTCTCCTTTACTCTTCACGATTTTTTTAGAATATTTAACACGAATCCTTAGAGTGGTTACTGAGAAACTTGAGTTCAAGTATCACTCTCTTTGTAGAGGATTGAAGCTTAGCCACCTTGCTTTTGCAGATGACTTGCTGTTGTTCTGCAGGGCTGATGTGGACTCTATCACAATTTTATTGAGAGCTTTCCTGACCTTCTCTGAAGCATCAGGTCTGTGTATGAATATAACCAAGTTAGATGTTTACTTGAATGGAGTTGATGCCAATTTAGCTTCCCAAATTGTCAGGCTTGCTGGGTTCAAATTGGGGCAATTCCCATTCAGGTACTGGGTGTTCCAATATCATCCAAGAGGCTGAGTATTTCTGATTGTAATAGAGTGGTGGACAAAATTGTGGCAAGGATTCGAGGATGGGGGTCTACACACCTAAGCTATGCTAGGAGGCTAGTCTTGGTCAAGGTAGTACTGACTCAGTTGCATGCTTATTGGGCTAGGATCTTTATACTGCCAAATGGAGTCCTTCATAAGGTGGAGAGCATCTGCAGGAACTATCTTTGGGCAGGTCATGCTGAGTTTAAGCATGCTCCTCCTGTAGCTTGGGAGACTTGTTGTTTACCTAAAGAATATGGGGAACTGGGTATTATTAATTGTCATCTTTGGAATGTTGCTCTGCTAGGTAATTATGCTTGGTGGATTCATAAGAAGAAGGACAGTCTCTGGGTTCAATGGGTGCATCACATTTATATAAAGCAACGTGACTGGTGGATGTATGAACCCTCTCAGAATTCCAGCTGGACTTGGAGATAAATTTGCAAAGTCAAAGACACTCTTAAACCAGGTTTCTTGAATGAAAAATATTCTATACACGTGGCATATCATTGGTTACTTGGTTCTCATCCAAAGAAGGACTGGGTGCCTATGGTCTGGAATAGAGTATGTGTACCTAAACACAACTTCAGCACCTGGATTTATGTGCAGCAGAGATTTTAAACTCAGGACAGACTGCAGAAGTTTGGTGTCATCACTAATGGTGTTTGCTATCTGTGTGGGATGCAGCAGGAAACGCATAACCATCTGTATTTTTACTGTCCTTTCAGTATGAATTATCTGTTGCACATGCAGACATGGTTTCAGATTCAATGGCAGGGGAGCTTGATGGATTGGCTTCTTCGATGGAGATGCAGATCTTTATTGAAAAAACAGGTGGTTATGACAGCTATTTCTGGTCTCATTTACAGCATCTGGGATTGCAGGAATAGGTGTAGGTTGGAGCATTATATCATTCAGCCAGCTCGAGTAGTGAAGGGAGTACATCAGATGATAAGTATACGTTTGAACAAGGTTGATTTTGATAGGGAGAGAGTTAAATGTAAGGCTTGGTTAAGGCAAATTGATGTAATAGCTTAATGAAATAGCTCAAAATATTGTATGATAGGTGTATGGTGTAATCTCTTTGATTTAATGATATTCACATTTTCACCAAAAAAAAGGAGTAAAGAATTCGGTCAATGATGAGTTCTTCGGGAATTTTTACCTTTTGCATCTTTAGAGTCTCAACATGATCCATCAACTTGAGCACATGAGGGCTAACGTTTTGGCCCTCCATGATGTTGAGATCGAAGAATGCGGATGCCGCTTCATATTGAATGATCCTCGGAGCTTGTGAAAACATGGTCACAAGCTTCGTATAGATCTCATAAGTGGTGCTAATCTTTATAGCACTCCTTTGGAGTTCGGCTTCCATAGAGAAGATCAACACATTTTTGATCGCGGCCGACTCGTTTTGGTAAGTCTCGTAGGCTTGTCTAGCAGCGGGGGTAGACCTTGCTGTAGGTGCGGCGGGAGATGCCTCGGTAAGGTAACGAAGCTTGTAGTCACCCTCCGCGGCCAAGCGAAGTTGTGCGTCCCAATCGGCAAAATTGGACCCATTCATTTCTAATTTACATCGATCCATAAAGGATCGAAGCCAAGAAACATTGGTGAGAGTGTTCGAGCTAGTGTTGGTGGATTAATTTGGAGTTGCCATTGCAATTGAGAAAACAATATTAACTACAAAAAGAAGTGAAGAAAATTAAACACTTATCGTTTATTGATAATTCTTGTAAACATTTTAAACAAGTTTTAAGCATTTATATAGTGACCTCTACCCAACTATTATAAATGATCCCGAGATCCAAATTTATATTAACTTGGGCACCGTGAGCCGATACCTCCCTAATCAATATAATTCGGTGGATTAACACTTTAATCGATTCTACTTCTAGAACTCTCGATCGATAAAATTACATTAATATTTATCTTAAGCCCGGAACACATGCGGCTACGGTCGCGAATACTTCCGTTGAGCTCAATCCAAATTTCGATGTAATAACAATTTACTACCCACTTACCCAACGTAACAAGTTTAGCACCCCAGTGAGCCGAGCCTACTTCCTTATAAAATTGGGACTCATGGTTCTACTATTTGGTAAGGCTAATTCTCAATTATTATTTAGTGAGAGGTCTTGTCTATTTATTATCTATCTCGTTTTAAGTGAACTAAAGCGGTGAACAACGATAATTATAATTGACACGGTTGATGACTCGATAAAATATAATATGCATGTGTAGTTATGGCGATTTGGCTATGCATGCAAACATATAAAACAAATGCAAAACAAAAAGATAAAATCCTAGTATGGCCTTCCTAAAATATTAAATCTAATAAACTATTTATAAATTCGGAAACCAACTCCTTTGGTCCCTTGAACTTCTTTTGGCACGCACTTCAAGGCAACATCGTCTTTGTCGGAACGCCTTTCCGAATGGCACCGTCTTTAAGGATTTCCGGGATAAATAAATTACATAGCTTTTCTACTTTATACATTATAAAAAGAAAAACCAAATAAAAATAAAAGTGATACGAGTCACATTAATTACAACCGAATCGATATCCCCATTCATTTCGGGAAATATCAATTAAAAACTAAGGCCATACTAAGTACAAATTACATAATTCAAAATTATATAAAATTAATAAAAATGCAGCATTAATATATGTATGAAACATGCCATGTGATGTGCCAAATCGCCCTATTTAAGCTAATATCGTATATTCGGTCCGGTTTTATGGATAATTGTGACTATTAACTTATTAAAATCACACAATATTACATAAATCAAATCTATGTCCAAGTTAATTACCCCAACCTTCTTAGGACTCAAAAATTTAGTCTTCACTAAATATTTGACAATAATTAAACTTGATATTTTATTATTGCTCTTTAAACATCTTTTATTCATAATAATAAAGAAATAATTCCCATTAAGCCATAAAATTCGAAAGTTTTAAAATCATTATTTTGTATATTCTGAAAAATTCCCAACATTCCAAAATTTTAATTAAAATTGCCCATAGAGTATTTTTAATTTATTCACAAATAAATCGCATAATACGTAACTTTAATCCCTTAATTCCAAATTAAACAAAAATTATGTAAAAAGAACAAAATTAAATTTTTGAATATTCTATATAAATTTCTAGAACCTGGAAATGACAAATTTTCAAGCCCAAAAATCAAATTTACAATTATGACTATTTAAAGTTCTTATTTGTCAATTTTACAATATAAAATCAATAAACATCCAAATCAAACGATATTTGACATGCAACTTTAGATCTGATGTTCATATCAAATATACGACTATGGAAAAAAATTTCATGCCATAAAATTTATTTTAACTATTTTTGTTAAAATAGTCACTATTTATGTGATTTTTAAATCTAAAAGTCATAAATCATGCAAAATAAAACCATTTTACCTTAAAATTTACATACAGTGTGTAAATATTTCATGTGACAACATACTAAAATTTCATGGGCAGAGACGAAGTCTAACTTATTTTAACCAAAATACCTCCATTTAATCCATTTTTATCATGTAAAAATCATAAAACATTCAATATAAAACACTTTTATACGAAATTTTACATACAATAAGTAAAATATGCATGTGAGGTCATGTTAAAATTTCAAGGTCAGAATCATAGTCTAACATGTTTTAGTATTTAAAAGTCATTTTACCAAAACAAATGTAATAAAAATACTAAAAATAAATTAAAGAGCAATATTTATGCCATAAATCATCAAAATGACCTAAAATTAATTTAGGACCAGAATGTTATTCATGCAAAATTTTCGTGGTATTTATCCTCATAAATCACAAATTTCCAGTTTTATATGTTAACATTTTAACTCGGAAAAACAATAACCGATTATGCATGCAACAACCATTGTTCTAATACCAATTGTAGGATTCATTAACCTCTTATCAGACACTTCTAATAACTTTGTAAGTTTATTTTAGTCATAAACTAGTAAGATCTTATGCATGCATAACAATATAAAATAAAGTAAGAAGAAATCGATCTATTTACAATGGAGGCCGAAATGGGTATACTAATTTGGATACCTTCCAAATTAGTCTTCTTAAGAAAATGCTAGTGCTCCAAGAAAACCTTAGATTCAATAATGGAATCTACTCCTCAAGGATTTGTACCAAGATAATCACCCTTAATACATATACTAATTTGAATACTAGAATTAGTATATGTGCCCTTAAATTGATACTAATATTATAGTTTAATACTTCTAGTAATGGTGGAATAATATTAGAGATTTGTGAGATTTTCTTTCTAATTGTTCTTGACAATTTTAAAGAGATTATGTGAAATTATCAATATAATTTTTTGGGTAAGTGATACGTGCATTTTATATAGTCTTTTTAGGCCTTTTTATGCACGTAATTATATGCTATTATCGTAGTTTATGCTACGAAATGCCCCGAATATGCTACTTTGGTGTGTTTTGCTCTATTTGCAGGAATGGACCAAAAAGTTGTGAAATCAAGACTTTTATCGTCCGTTTAGCATGCATTTGGAGGAAGAGAGAATTTGGAGCGGAAATGTTGCTGTCTTGGGATGCGTGAAGCCATTTCGGGAGCTAAAAGGACAAGTCAAAGCTGAAACTAAAGGAATTGTGAGCTGCTGAAGTCAAGAATCACTCGATCGAGTGCTTTATAGGTCGATCGAGTGGTTTTGGATCAAGTTATAGTTCAATCGAGTGCTTTATGTGGTCGATCGAATAGTGGCATATTAGTGTTTACTCGATCGAGTGATACTTTTAGTCGATCGAACGGTTTGAGCTCGGATTTGCTCGATCGAGTGGTTCTAAATCACTCGATCGAGTGGATTCTCTTACGGGCTTGGGCTTTTTGTTTTATTTCAGCATTAGGTTTAATAAACTCGTCTCCTCTATAAATAGGATGACGATAGAACAGTTTAGCATCTTTTTATCACGGAATACGGGGGCTTTTCCTCTCGGATTTTATCACACGTTACTTTTCCTCTGGTTACTGTTTCTGCTTTTTTGTTCATTCCTAATTTATTGAATTATTTTTGTAATTCTTCCTCTCCCTTTTCTCCTTAATTTATTCAATGTTTATTGTTCTCCCTTCCCTTGTTCTTGCTCTTTTAATTATGTCTAGCTAATTCTTTCTGCTAGGATTAGGGAAGTTAATGAATGGATGTTAATTGCTGATTAGGTTTATAGATTTGTCGTTGTTGTTTTAGCCTTTGTTGTTAATCGCTGCTATAACTGTATCCTGCTAGTTGATTCGAAGTAATTAGCCTTTTAACTTTGGTAAGCCTTGACCTGGACCGAAAGGTTGGAAGGGGTGAGACCTGCAGTGAACAATATGATGCTTTAGTGAGGACGAAAGTTAAGCTAATAGCATTTTAGGGCGAATTGAGACCGAAAGGAGATATTTATTGCCCCTTAGATCGACACATCGACTGACCTTTTACCTTAACTGCGATTGACTGACGTTCATTGATGACCCGAAATCCTAGTTCCTTTCTCTTACTGTTAATTTCTCTCATTTCTCTTCCTCTTGCCTTAATCTTGTAGTTTAGTCAAAACAATTCAAACCCCCAGTAGTGATATCAGACAGACTGAATAGACAAGTAGATATTAAACCGCCTCCCTGTGGAGATCGACCCTACTTACCGCTGACTTCTGTTAGTAGTATCTAGGTATTTATTTTTGATAGGTATACGACAGACGTATCAAATTTTGGCGCCGTTGCCGGGGAGACAACTATTTATTTATTTGTTTAATTCTGTCTGTTTTTAGCCTCAGGGGATTTTTCCCTTGAGGCCGTTCTAATCTTTTTCTTTAGTGCTATTTTGATAGGCCTTACAGGTTCTACCTAGACAGTTCTAGGTGAAAGATCGTCAAAGGGAAGGCTTGAGTACCTTTGACCCGTCACCTATGTCCCATTATATGACGCAGCAGGTGATTTACTGCGGGAGATGTGGTGCTGCTGAGCACAATGCAGCCTTTTGCATGGCAGAAAATGACGAGGTCCTCGAGTTCAGGCATTGGGGACGAGTTAGACATTCCTCTATAGATGTGCCACCGCATCTACCCTATCAACGAGGCTACCAAGAGCCTCCGTTTGTCTGGCCACCGCAACAACAAATTCCTCCTGATATACAGAAAGAAGAGATTGCGGAGCTGAAATCTTTGATGAAGGCGTTTGCACTTCAAGTGCAAGAAGGTGATAGAGACACTTGTTCGCGATTTGATAAGCTCGAGTCTGAAATAGCTCAGCTAGCAGCTGAGTCGGATAGTAGGCAACCAGAAGAGGTATACTTTGCTGAGAGCGGATTTTCCCGTTGTGGACAAGGCCCTCGGGAACTGCGTCCGAGGGATCCACACTAGGCATAATCGACTCGAGGTTCCTTCGAATCGAATTAAGACAAATTAGAGTCGCCACCAAGTTTTTTGGGAACTTGGAACCGTTCAAGTCAACTTTACACCTTTCATCGAAAAGCATAAAGCCAATCGACTACGAGTGATTAAAGATAAAGACTTGTACCCTATATCACTCGATTTGAATGACTCTCGTAATCCAATGGTATTTAGACGGATCCACAAACCATAGATCTTGAGTAAGGGGTGAGGGTACGTGTTGGGAAGCCCATAAGGACACCCAACCCCGCCCGTCGATAACGGCCTCTACTAAGTCAAGTGTCAGATTTCAAACAAGGTCATAGCTACTACGATGTATGATATGCAAACGTTGTTTTAACCCTATCATGTGACAGCAATTTCTATGTCGTTTTAGATGCAACTAAACTAACTTTGTCAAAGTTGTAATTTAGCATGTGGGTTGATTGATCTAACAACATACAAAACAAAGCAAGCAAGGCTTAAGGGGGAATGGGGGAGCCGTTGGGATCTACCTATTACAAACCAGGCATTTCATGCCGACACAACAACAAATTAAAGATACAACTCGATCTAAATACAAAGCTATACACACGACGCAATACACGGCCGTTTGGCCTAGAAAACCGTGCACATGAGGGGTGGCCCACGGCTCACATGACCCACGGCCTTGGGTCACTCCTCGTAATGTGTGCTCGCGCTTAATCTCATCGAATTAGACATAGGACTACGCACCAAAGCATGCATTAGCATAAACCGGGCCATGTTGCTTTAGACAACATGCGGTTTACTACGCTCCTACAAGTATTGGGGAATAACCGTCTAACCAAACAAGACCAAGGTTTTTGAAGAGGTTTTGACTCAAAAGAAGTAAAACAAACTCGAAAATTACAACTCGATAAACAAACGATAAATTACAAGCTAACAAACGACAAAGAACAAAAAGGTAAGAAACAAGCGAGACAAAGAAAGACGTGGCCAACCCCACGGCCTAAAGCCACGGCCCAAACCAACGGCCAAGATAAGGTCAACCTAGTTCCTAAGTTAGGTTCATTAGTTAGATCGAATGATTGCGAAACGGATTAGAAAACGAGTTAGAAAACAAGTTGATCGATTGAGAAGAAACGCGCGGGTGTGTATTCTACACGGCCTAAAGGGTCCAATTAGGTCACAATATCATAAGATTAATGCTTACTCGTCGAGTGTTAATAGGGAGGTGCTAATCACGCACTCCTATGCTAGCGAGAAATCAAGTGATAAGAAAGATGCGTTCAATTATTTACGTAATTGTTAGTTGATTTTTAAAGCTATGTCAATGCACCCTAATGTGTCTAATTAGGTTATTAAATTAATTTAAAGTCATCTAAATACGTCATAGGTTAACAATCAGAGGTTAAACTAACATACAACGGGTCCTAGGGTATGTCGAATTGGCCGAAACAACAAAGGGGTCAAAAGCGAAGAGCGAAGTTAGAGACTTGTTTTATTTATGCCCTACCTTGAACACGAGGATATGTAAATGAGACGGGGGTGTACGACCGACAGAAGGAGCGGTTTCTTTTCCCATCTCAAGTCAACGCGGGTGTTCATGGTGGTACTTTAACTCATACTCGGACTAACTAGTTTCATAGTTAATTAAACAAACAATAAACAAAACGAAAACAAACAAAAATAAGACAATAAAAAAAACAAGCATAAAACAAAAGAAATAAAAGGGAAAAGAGGAGGATTTGATGCACCCTCAACCTACATGTATCGTTGACACCGTCTTGGGTCGTAATCGATGGTAGATTTTATCTCGAGAGGCCGTCGTCGACGAAGAATAAAGCAAACACGCGTTTTGGAAACTTTCTGGACAGCGATTTTCAAACGATGATATCTCCCTCGTTTCACGACGAAAATTCGATCTAAAAGATGTTTTGAAAACTAGAAAGAGAGGAGAACAGGAATCTTAAAGCAACCCCTGCTCTTTTTGGGTTATTGGGCACGAAAAACGAGCACAAACAGAACTGGACAGACAAGAATAAACCGCGAAAACAGAGTGTTATTTCACTCTGTTTTTCGAGGGATTTCGTGTACTCTCAAGGGCAATTTGGCTCGTAAATCTTTGTCTAATGTGTAGATGGATGTTATTTGGTTAATTAGGAACAAGAAAATCGAGTTTTGATGGAGATTTGATGGAGGAACGAATGAGTTTTCGAAGAGGACACACAAACAGTTTCAGTTTGTGTGTCGGTTTGGTTTAGGGTTTTTGAAGGATGTTTAGGGTTTGTTTCTGAGGTTTAAAGCTTGTGAGTGATGGTTGGATGTATGGAGAACTTAGAGGGATGAATGTATGGTGAAGGGGTGGTATTTATAAGGGTTTAAAATAGGTTAAAAGAGAGGAGGAAGCAGTCGGGCTCAATCCCGTATGGCTGCTGTCCATGGGTTTTTGTGAGGGTTTGAGGGGGGTTTTCTTGGTGATTAAGCTAGGATAATATGGGTAGGATACTAGGGTATGGGTTAGGGTTAATGGGTACGGGTCTTGGTAGTGTTTGGAGCGGGTTTGGGCTTGGGAATTGGCTCGCAAAAACAGGGGACTGCATTGGTGTTTTGCGGGCTGCTTGTGGCCTGTTTGGGACGAGAATTTGGGCTGCTTGTGAGGGGGTTCGAACATGGGTTGATGGGTATTGGTCTAGGTGGGTTAATGTACTCGAGATTCGTGCCAATTCGCAAAGGAAACGGGCTTAAAAACCGAGCTAAAATCGAGCTCAAAACACACGTGTTCAAAACGAGTTTTCTTTGTTTTTCAAATCGATTTTCCAAATCAATTAACCCATTAAAAAAAATGACTTTTCAAATCAAATATACTCATAAAATGATTTTTCAAATCAAATATTTATTTTATTTTCAATAAAATAAACTTGGAAAAATAAATTCAAAATAAGATAAATTAAATTGAAATTACTTTAAAAAACAAACTTTAATTTAAATATCGTTAATAGAATGAACTCACTAAAAAAACATTAATTTAAATATCATTTAAATTAATAAAATACTTCATCGACGACGCCCATTCTACCTCGTAAAACGAGCCCAAATAATGACAATGACAACTAAAGAATACATGTGTCCTATCATCATCGGGTGTTTGTCGGGTTCTCTATAAATTCCAATATCGACGGATACGGGTATCTCTGAGCCCCCACTTTGACCGAGGCTTGGACAAGGCGAAAGTCAAAGTATACCCCAGGTCCCTTTCGACCGGAGGATTCTTCGGGTCGTTTATAGTCCATTAGACTTGCGTATATAAGCTCGCCTTGACCATAAGAAGAGATCATACCGAAACCTCGTTGAGGATTGACTCTATACATTGCGTCGAAATATCATCGTTGGTCATCGACCCATAAATTGCATAAATGGTGGGTTGAGCCTTATCCTTAGGCGCCTACGTATCCGTTTCAGACGGAATCAAACCCGCGTCGTAGTTCGGCAAACCGCCGACACATGCCCAAAGTTTATCATCTTGGCGTATGTCCAAAATTCATCATCTGCGACATTTGCCCGAAATTTATCATCTCTTTGGCGCTTTGTCCGAATGGGACGGGACTTTCCAAGGAGGTTGCCGCCACTTTCATCATTTGCTTTCAGCTACGGAATTCTTCCATTTCATACTCTTGTATTGAATTGAATTCTTGGTGGATGTCATCCTTTACATCTTGATAATAGTCTCTGAAGCCAACGGCTTCAGACCCCCAGTTTGCAATGGCTCTAAAGTCGAAGACTTTAGAGCCCCCAGTTGAAGCATATCCTGCTACATTTGAAACATAGAAAATGTACGAGCAATAATCATCACATAAGCACATTTGGATCATCGATCTTGAAATTGGATCATTTGAAAGATTGGTTCATCGACCCGAAAATTGAATTTGAAAATTTTGAATAATTGGGCCATCGACCTGACGTTTGAATTTGACATCACTTGGAATGTTGGGCCATCGACCCGAAATTTGAATTTGAAAGACTAGGTCATCGACCCGAAATTTGAACATGCTGAAAATTTTGAATAATTGAGCTATCGACCCAAATTTTGAATTTGAAATGAATCACTTGGATGCTGGGTCGTCGACCCAAAAAGTTTTTGAAATTTCGGAATTATGAAATCTTTGGCCTTTTGAAATCGAACCTTGACGGGTGAGCACAAAATACGACTCAGACACTCTGTATGACCCGTAAACAACGTGGGCGTAGCCCGCTACCGTAAAACAAAAAAGGAAAATAAAACCGTAAGTGTGCACGAGTTTAAATTCAAATATTGACTTGCTGGGGATAGAAATGTAAATTGGTCATTCTGGCGCCAAAAGATGGCAAATGGGAATCACAAGTTCGTCGAACTTGGGACGGAGATATCGTATGGCATAGGCGTGCTCCCGAGGGCACATGGGAATCAAGATCACTTGGCATTGACAAGGTGGATTAAACTCACAGAGCAACAACGTTGGCTTCGCCCAGAAACTAAACACAGACTGGTTTTATGAGAATAGTTGGACATCACACATCACTCTTATTGGGAACATTCTGTCACTCTTCTCCTCGCCTCCTTTCTTTTCAGCGAGTTTTCATCATTTCTTGCCACCGCCTTCTTTCTTTTCAGCGGGCTTTTACTATTTTTCTTCCACGCCTTCTTTCTTTTCAGCGGGTTTTTCATATTTTCTGTTCCCAACACAAACCCACATCTATGTGACTCAGCATCTCTGCCTAAACCGTTAGATAAAGCTCATTCTGAGACTTGATACTATTCATCCGAACCTATATCCTTATCCTAGTCTACATCGAGTGCTAAGACCGACTCAAACAAAGGTGGCTTCATTTGGACTTGGTTAGGACCTGTAAGAAACCGACAAGATGACAACTTGGTTGATGAGTGGATTGAATCCTTTATTCTGAAGGACTGCCTACGTATTCGCGTGGAGCGAAATCAAATCCGACGTAGTTCGATCTTGGTGCATAAACATGGCATTTTAATTATGTGTACACACTCGAAGGTTTCACCTAAGGTATCATGTCGTATCCCATTCTAGCTTTTGTAAGGTACCGTTAAATCCGTGTCCGGGGTTAGGTGTAAAAGGCTTGGATCTTTTGGGATGTGGAGCTTGGTAATAACAAGTTGGAATGGTTAACCATCATTCTGAAGGTTTGTTTTGTGGTGCTAAGGCCAAGGGCTATGGTTGCTGATGTGGTTGGAATGGGTGTCTCGGGTTTGATGAACCACGAGTGCAAATGGGTTGGAAAACAATATGGGTTAAAATCTTCATATCTGGTCCCTAAAGGCTGGGTGTAACAGCACAAGCGGAATGATTCTCAAAATTCCTGACTATCCCCTTGTAACCGTCTCAGGAAGGACTTAGAGGGTAAAGAGGTCACTACTTACGCTTTTGGGCTTCGCCCATTGAACTTCAACTATGGGTACTTGACTTGACTTCTGGCTTCCGTAACTTCGACATTCAACCAAAAAGCATTCCGCAATAACTTCAACATCTTTTTTCTTTTTTTCTTCATCTTTTCATTTTTTTCATTTTTTCTTTTGCTTCTTTTTTTCGTCCTTTTTTTTTTCATCTTTTCATTCTTTTTCTTTTTTTTCCTTCTCTTCTTGAAAATGGTCTTCTATTTATTCCCTTGGTCACAAATGGATACACCTTGAAAACTTGGCTTCGCCAACTAAATTGGGTTAGAATTAACAGTTCCTTCTTGGAACGGGTTGATATCTTCTCTCTTCGAGAGGGGATGATTCTGTGGGAAAAGGCTTGCCTTCCATCATCGATAGGGGAAACAAGGAGCTAGTCCGGGTTTGTCATAGAATCATCTAAAAGCTTGTCACAAACATTGGTTCAGATGGAGGTTTTCTACCACCAGACATGGAATAGGTAAAGGAATAAAACACGGAATCCTATTGTACCTTACGTTTTGAAACGGGACATATTTCTACCCCAGGGATTCCTTTGAGTGTGTTGTGCGTTTTATCATGTTTCGGAATGATTGAGGATTGGAAACAAGACAAATTTGGAAACGAAACTGTAACTTTTTATTGGAAAGACAAATGCTTGACAGACTCGAAGGAACGATTCCTAGGACACACCCTAGGTCATCGCGGAACAAACGACTCAACTTCAGGAAAAGAAAGTCCTAGACTCGACTCGACTAAGATAAGAAAACAGATCCCGACTCATAATTTCAAATCTGGTCATGAGCTTTCCCTTGTTCAGCTGTCAGCTTAGATGCTCGGCTCTTGTCCTTGATCCCATTGATGGTCTGCCTCCATCCCGAGGTAGTCCTCTGAGGATCTACGCCAATGATGAAGGTCGGTGAATCGAATTTTCCTTTATTAACTTCGTTAACGAGAGGAGTACATTCTGGAGCAAGACTCCCGACTTGAATTTCATTCTTCGGGTTTGGCAAGGATTCACAGCAATCCACAAATATTTTCCCGATAAACACCCCTTTCAAGTGACATGGGCGAATAAGATGAGAATAATCGACATTGTCTTCGACAGAAACAAAGTTAGTGTGATCGCCAAATGGATTGGTGATGTTATTGGGTTTAACAGTTGGGATCGGGAGTGTTCCATTCTCGATCATGTCTTGGATTTCGTGCTTCAGTCGATAGCACCTTTCAGTATCATGGCCTTTCCCTTGATGAAAGGCACAGTAGGCATTTGGTTTATACCATTTACCTTGTTGATCAGCAGGAGGGTCCGGAGTTGGACCAATAGGCTTCAGCGTATGTATAAGTGCATCCGATATCGGTGAATGCCCTAGGTGTTTGGCGCTGCGACTTCTTCGATTGCCCTTCTAAGAGATTGATGCCTTCATCAATATGGGTCGTTGCTGGGGCCTTGGCCTTAGACGACGAGGCCCCTTGGTATCCTTTCGGCTTTTCAGCCTCTGCCCTTATGACATCATCTTCTACCTTTATCCCGATTCTTATCAATTCTTTGAAAGAGCCAAAATTCTGGTATTTCAGAGCATTGCGGTAAATGGGTCGTAGATTCTTTACGAACTTATCTACCATTTCAACTTCGTCAGGCTTCTTGGCTAACTTCACGCTTTCAGCGCGCCATCTTGCAAGGAATTCAGTAAAGCCTTCTTTTTCTTTCTGTGTCATCACCTCCAATGTTCTTATGTTGGTTTGAATCTCGACATTATGAGTATAGTGCTTGCAGAACTCCACCGTAATATCTTCGAAAGTGGGGAAGTTCTTAAGGTCTAGATTGTAGAACCACGCCTTCGGGTGTTCATCCAGAGATTGAGCGAAAATGTCAGAGAGCATGTCAGCAGGTACTCCCTTCAGTGCTAAGTACCCCTTATAGGCCTTAACATGGTGGACTGGATCTTCGGTGCCCTTGAACTTTGGGATGTCAGTAAGTACCATGTTCGTGGGCAACTTATCCTGAACTGGGGCATAGGCCCTAGCATTCTCATAGTGAATGTTCTTCCCCTGGGAGAGTTTCGAGACGGTCTTGATGAACTTGAACCGTTTCTCCGGATCGATCGAGAGGTGTGGTAAATGGAGGGGAATCTTCACCCAGCTTAGATTCAATTGCATCCATGCGGGTCATCATGAGATTCACGGCCTCAGTAAGCTTGTAAACAGCATCTTCCATTGCTTGACGTCGGGTTTTTGGCGGCCTTTCTACAAGAAAACCCCGTACTGAGTCAATATTTAAAGTAAGAGCCCCTGCACACTTAAGGACTCGAACCCAACTTGACTCAAACAAAGACTCGACTTGAGATTGACTAAACAAGGGTTCGACTCATGGTTTGATTTAGACATCGGTTCATTTTAGACTCGACAAAACGACATGACTCAAACTGTCATAACTCGATTCTAAACTGGACTTGGTGTGACTAAACCCGTGATTGGGCTAACATAGCCCATGGGTTTGAGTGAAACGTCCTAAAGGGCCTAGCTTGGACGTTTTTTGTGGATTATCCTAGACCAAAAGGTCGACCAACATGACTCAAAGCCCAAGAGGTGAGCTTGGGTGACCCAACAAGGTCGTGTTCTAGACTCTTAGAACGAAACACACCCGGCCTAACACGGCCATGACCTGGACACGACTTGATGCATTTCATGCTTGGTTGAGGTTCGAGAAACATTTTGGATTGATTTTGAAAAAAAGGAAGGATTGATTTGAAAATGAGACTTGAAATGGGCAGCATGCCGGCTATAAAAGCTCATTTTGGGCAGAAATTTCTAGTCCTATTTGGCGGCGTTCCGCGTTTTTAAAACCATGCTATTTTGAAAATAAGTTGTTCAAAAGTTCGGTTTTGAAAAGGACATGGGGATTTTCGAAAATAAAGGCTCGGGAAAACACATTGCACATTGTCATTCTCATGTTATAAGGATGTATGCTCCTAGACATCTCTAAGTCTCGGCAAGTCTTCTATAAGAAGGTCTATGCCCTCCATCCTTTTGCGGTCTTATAGAGCAAGGTGTCTTAAGGTAAAGTACCTAGAAGATCGTCCCCACCATCAAGAACCACGCGAGGCGAAGTGGAAGCGAGCAATGTGCAGCTTCCTGGCATAGTGAGACGTCGCCCCCCACGCATCACGAAGAAACGCTGGGACGGCCCGGGTAAGTCCTTAAGGGTTTATGCATGAATCGTAGCACTATGAGTAATGTTTTACTTTCCAACACTTTCTTTTCAAGTTTCACCTCGGAGGAAAAGACCCTAGAAACACAGTGTAACTAGTCCTCTTTTCCCCAGTGAGTCGCCAAAGCGTGGACAAGGCCCTCGGAAGGCTGCGTCCAGGGATCCACACTAGGCATAATCGACTCGAGGTTCCTTCGAATCGAATTAAGACAAATTAGAGTCGCCACCAAGATTTTTGGGAACTTGGAACCGTTCAAGTCAACTTTACACCTTTCATCGAAAAGCATAAAGCCAATCGACTACGAGTGATTAAAGATAAAGACTTGTACCCTATATCACTCGATTTGAATGACTCTCGTAATCCAATGGTATTTAGACGGATCCACAAACCATAGATCTTGAGTAAGGGGTGAGGGTACGTGTTGGGAAGCCCATAAGGACACCCAACCCCGCCCGTCGATAACGGCCTCTACTAAGTCAAGTGTCAGATTTCAAACAAGGTCATAGCTACTACGATGTATGATATGCAAGCGTTGTTTTAACCCTATCATGTGACAATTTCTATGTCGTTTTAGATGCAACTAAACTAACTTTGTCAAAGTTGTAATTTAGCATGTGGGTTGATTGATCTAACAACATACAAAACAAAGCAAGCAAGGCTTAAGGGGGAATGGGGGAGCCGTTGGGATCTACCTATTACAAACCAGGCATTTCATGCCGACACAACAACAAATTAAAGATACAACTCGATCTAAATACAAAGCTATACACACGACGCAATACACGGCCGTTTGGCCTAGAAAACCGTGCACATGAGGGGTGGCCCACGGCTCACATGACCCACGGCCTTGGGTCACTCCTCGTAATGTGTGCTCGCGCTTAATCTCATCGAATTAGACATAGGACTACGCACCAAAGCATGCATTAGCATAAACCGGGCCATGTTGCTTTAGACAACATGCGGTTTACTACGCTCCTACAAGTATTGGGGAATAACCGTCTAACCAAACAAGACCAAGGTTTTTGAAGAGGTTTTGACTCAAAAGAAGTAAAACAAACTCGAAAATTACAACTCGATAAACAAACGATAAATTACAAGCTAACAAACGACAAAGAACAAAAAGGTAAGAAACAAGCGAGACAAAGAAAGACGTGGCCAACCCCACGGCCTAAAGCCACGGCCCAAACCAACGGCCAAGATAAGGTCAACCTAGTTCCTAAGTTAGGTTCATTAGTTAGATCGAATGATTGCGAAACGGATTAGAAAACGAGTTAGAAAACAAGTTGATCGATTGAGAAGAAACGCGCGGGTGTGTATTCTACACGACCTAAAGGGTCCAATTAGGTCACAATATCATAAGATTAATGCTTACTCGTCGAGTGTTAATAGGGAGGTGCTAATCACGCACTCCTATGCTAGCGAGAAATCAAGTGATAAGAAAGATGCGTTCAATTATTTACAGAATTGTTAGTTGATTTTTAAAGCTATGTCAATGCACCCTAATGTGTCTAATTAGGTTATTAAATTAATTTAAAGTCATCTAAATACGTCATAGGTTAACAATCAGAGGTTAAACTAACATACAACGGGTCCTAGGGTATGTCGAATTGGCCGAAACAACAAAGGGGTCAAAAGCGAAGAGCGAAGTTAGAGACTTGTTTTATTTATGCCCTACCTTGAACACGAGGATATGTAAATGAGACGGGGGTGTACGACCGACAGAAGGAGCGGTTTCTTTTCCCATCTCAAGTCAACGCGGGTGTTCATGGTGGTACTTTAACTCATACTCGGACTAACTAGTTTCATAGTTAATTAAACAAACAATAAACAAAACGAAAACAAACAAAAATAAGACAATAAAAAAAACAAGCATAAAACAAAAGAAATAAAAGGGAAAAGAGGAGGATTTGATGCACCCTCAACCTACATGTATCGTTGACACCGTCTTGGGTCGTAATCGATGGTAGATTTTATCTCGAGAGGCCGTCGTCGACGAAGAATAAAGCAAACACGCGTTTTGGAAACTTTCTGGACAGCGATTTTCAAACGATGATATCTCCCTCGTTTCACGACGAAAATTCGATCTAAAAGATGTTTTGAAAACTAGAAAGAGAGGAGAACAGGAATCTTAAAGCAACCCCTGCTCGTTTTGGTTTATTGGGCACGAAAAACGAGCACAAACAGAACTGGACAGATAAGAATAAACCGCGAAAACAGAGTGTTATTTCACTCTGTTTTTCGAGGGATTTCGTGTACTCTCAAGGGCAATTTGGCTCATAAATCTTTGTCTAATGTGTAGATGGATGTTATGTGGTTAATTAGGAATAAGAAAATCGAGTTTTGATGGAGATTTGATGGAGGAACGAATGAGTTTTCGAAGAGGACACACAAACAGTTTCAGTTTGTGTGTCGGTTTGGTTTAGGGTTTTTGAAGGATGTTTAGGGTTTGTTTCTGAGGTTTAAAGCTTGTGAGTGATGGTTGGATGTATGGAGAACTTAGAGGGATGAATGTATGGTGAAGGGGTGGTATTTATAAGGGTTTAAAATAGGTTAAAAGAGAGGAGGAAGCCGTCGGGCTCAATCCCGTATGGCTGCTGTCCATGGGTTTTTGTGAGGGTTTGAGGGGGGTTTTCTTGGTGATTAAGCTAGGATAATATGGGTAGGATACTAGGGTATGGGTTAGGGTTAATGGGTACGGGTCTTGGTAGTGTTTGGAGCGGGTTTGGGCTTGGGAATTGGCTCGCAAAAACAGGGGACTGCATTGGTGTTTTGCGGGCTGCTTGTGGCCTGTTTGGGACGAGAATTTGGGCTGCTTGTGAGGGGGTTCGAACATGGGTTGATGGGTATTGGTCTAGGTGGGTTAATTTACTCGAGATTCGTGCCAATTCGCAAAGGAAACGGGCTTAAAAACCGAGCTAAAATCGAGCTCAAAACACACGTGTTCAAAACGAGTTTTCTTCGTTTTTCAAATCGATTTTCCAAATCAATTAACCCATTAAAATAAATGACTTTTCAAATCAAAAATACTCATAAAATGATTTTTCAAATCAAATATTTATTTTATTTTCAATAAAATAAACTTGGAAAAATAAATTCAAAATAAGATAAATTAAATTGATACTTTAAAAAACAAACTTTAATTTAAATATCGTTAATAGAATGAACTCACTAAAAAAACATTAATTTAAATATCATTTAAATTAATAAAATACTTCATCGACGACGCCCATTCTACCTCGTAGAACGAGCCCAAATAATGACAATGACAACTAAAGAATACATGTGTCCTATCATCATCGGGTGTTTGTCGGGTTCTCTATAAATTCCAATATCGACGGATACGGGTATCTACACCCGTGAAGAAACCGTGTTGCCTAATGCTGAGGATGATTCTTATGACTCGGATTACGAATTTCTATCATATTTCAATGCCTTGCACGTGGATTTCAGTACTGTACAGGAAGAATCACTCGATCGAGTGACTTATATTAGTCGATCGAGTGAATTTCAAGAAAAACCGTTCGATCGAGTAGTTCAAAGCACTCGATCGAGTGAAAATCAGGAAGAAAGTGCTCGATCGAATGACAATTCTACTCGATCGAGTAGTCTGGCCAGCAAGAGCATTGATTCGTCATCTGGGTTTGTTCTAGATGACGATTTTGATGATGATAATGGATACGGTGAATCTCCCCTATTCAAAGCCGAGTTGGATGCACTTGAGGCTGCGATTTACGGGATGAAATCCACTGAGGAGGGTGACGAGGAAGCAGCTGAGTCGGTAATTGCTCCTAGCACGGAAGAGGTAATATCTTCCTTTGTCAATCATTCCGTCATTGAGAGCGACCAACCCGAGGTAGTAAACGATAATTTTATTATTGTTTGTTTAAATAGTACATTGCCTCATTTGACTTACGCTTCACATTTTAATGCCTTGCCCCTTCCCAGTAGGTCGTATAATTTAACGATTTTTCACCGTCCTTATCATTTCAATTTCGTTAATCTAAAACGGGACCCTACTTTATTGTCAATTGCTCCTGAGCTCCTCTATTTTGTGGATAAATTTAGGAGCTCTCATAAGAAAATTTTTCAGGCTTAAACGATTAATTATTTTAATTTCCTATTTTATCTTTATATTATGGTGCTACTTATGCTCTTGTGTAGCACATGCGCAGATGTATGATGTCATGCTAAGAGCTTTGAGCTGTTTTGATTTTGACTGATTAGAGCAGCTGTTAGAAAAGAAGGTCGAGCTGGGACCTGTTTGAAGCTAGCGCTACCCGGGAGGCAACCCGGATATTTATTTTTATTTGCATTGCTTTTTATTCCAGTTTTAGTTGTAATAAATGGTCTTCGTACCATAGACTATTTCAGTTTTGCTTGTTTTGTTAGTTTTGCGGGCTGTTTTTATTGCGTTTTGCAGGAACATACTAAGGATTACTCGATCGAATACTTTTTATACTCGATAGAGAGCTTTTGCTGCTGTTTTACTCGATCGAGTGCTTACATTTCACTCGATCGAGCACCTGCGAAAAGAGAACAACTCGATCGACCACTATTCTTCTCGATCGAGCTGTTTTGGATGCCCTTTGACTTGGATTTGCTTCTTATGACGATATCTGAGCTGTTTAGCGACCTCCCATGTTCATGGTCGGTTTGGGGAGGTCCCTTATTCGCGTTATCTTGTAAGCTTTCCGCATTTACTCTCTTTCTCTTTTAGTTTGTATTTCCTTTCCATGTTTTGGTACAATGAGGGCATTGTACGGTTTGGTTTGGGAAGGTTATGCATCCATATCTGTGTCTGCATCTCGTCTTTATTTGCATTTCTGTTATCACGTTTAATTTATGTTTGCATTGATGTTTATTTTCATAAAAACAAAAAAATTCCCTAAAAATTCAAAAGTCTCATGAAAATTTCAAAAATTTCATGTTTATTTTAGCATATTGGTTGAGTCGGAACGGTTGATTTCAATGATGAAATTGCACTGCAATTGTCTTTTTACTTAAGCCTTGCATAAAACTAATTATCTTTTAGCTTTGTTTTTTGCATATCTACGAGTTAATGTTAAAATTTTGCTGAACGAATAGATTTGACCTGAAATTTTGGCAACCTACTTATAAATTCTAAGGATTAAACCCTTATAAACTGGTGTCATTTATGACCATTTTAATGTAGGATTGTGAGTAGTTACTCCTTGCATAACATGTATCATTAATTTGCATGTATATGGAATTCAATTGCTTTTTGCCTGCATACATTCGGGTTAGTGGTTGGTGTCACATGCAGGAAGGTGCTTACAATTTCCCTTTCTTTCATTTTTACCCATTTAACTCCACATTAGCCAAAATTGCCTATTGACCCTAAACTACATCCCAAATTTAGCTTGCCTTGTCAAGCTAGTTTAGTGTATGTTTTGCGGTATATATTTCATTGTGCCAAGTTTGGTTCGTATTCTGTTGATTCGGAGTTGGTAATCTAAGAAGAAAGGGAGGATAATGGAATTCGAAAAAAGAAAAAAAAAAGTTGAAGAAAAAAATTCGAACAAGAGAAAAAAATCAGAAAAAAAAGAAAAAGAAAAAAAAAACAAGATTTCGAAAAAAAAAATTGTATTGTTGACGGTTTCTGCTCCTATGCTTTATTTACATTCATTGAGGAGTATTTTCAGTTCGGTTTGGTGAGTTTGTGCCAAATGAAGGACACTCGTGCTTAAATTCATAATTGAGTTGGAAATGGATGTTCCTATATGGTTTTGTTTAGGTACTAGCTTGATCACCTATACCTCCACATTCCCATAAATGTTTTGCCTTTTCTTACCCATTGCCTTTACTTTACCATTTTTTTTGTAAGCCCTCGGCTGTGACAGGACCTTGTTTGGTTGGAATGTGTGTACGGTAGCTAGAATTGTCTATCATATTAGTTACATGCATGTTTATGTGGGTCGTAATCTAGGTGAGCGACTATCTTTCTTTCTCTCTTACATATATATGTTCACCCTTTGCTTCATGAGAGAAGAGTGACCCGTGAGAGTCCATTATAAAAGGTCTTGCAAGGTCGACGGTTCAGCTTTATTATAAACATCTTACAACTCGTTTGCATTTGACTGTTCGCTATAAGTGTTAGTTTGCTTGCATTAAATTGGTTTAAGTGGGCATTTGTAGCTAGCTCTGAGTTATCTTTTCCGTTCCATTAGTTTGCATTTAGTTTACTCGAGGACGAGTAAAGGTTTGGTTTGGGAAGATTTGATACGTGCATTTTATATAGTCTTTTTAGGCCTTTTTATGCACGTATTTCTATGCTATTATCGTAGTTTATGCTACGAAATGCCCCGAATATTCTACTTTGGTGTGTTTTGCCCTATTTGCAGGAATGGACCAAAAAGTAGTGAAATCAAGCCTTTTATCGTCCGTTGAGCATGCATTTGGAGGAAGAGAGAATTTGGAACGGAAATGTTGCTGTCTTGGGATGCGTGAAGCCATTTCGAGAGCTAAAAGGACAAGTCTAAGCTGAAACTAACGGAATTGTGAGCTGTTGAAGTCAAGAATCACTCGATCGAGTGCTTTATAGGTCGATCTAGTTGTTTTGGATCAAGTTATAGTTCGATCGAGTGCTTTATGTGGTCGATCGAATAGTGGCTTATTAGTGTTTACTCGATCGAGTGATACTTTTAGTCGATCGAACGGTTTGAGCTCGGATTTGCTCGATCGATTGGTTCTAAATCACTCGATCGAGTGTATTCCCTTACGGGCTTGGGCTTTTTGTTTTATTTCAGCATTAGGTTTAATAAACTCGTCTCCTCTATAAATAGGATGACGATAGAACAGTTTAGAATCTTTTTATCACGGAATACGGGGGCTTCTCCTCTCGGATTTTATCACACGTTACTTTTTCTCTGGTTACTGTTTCTGCAATTTTGTTCATTCCTAATTTCCGGAATTATTTCTGTAATTCTTCCACTCCCTTTTCTCCTTAATTTATTCAATGTTTATTGTTCTCCCTTCCCTTGTTCTTGCTCTTTTAATTATGTCTAGCTAATTCTTTCTGCTAGGATTAGGGAAGTTAATGAATAGATGTTAATTGCTGATTAGGTTTATAGATTTGTCGTTGTTGTTTTAGCCTTTGTTGTTAATCGCTGCTATAACTGTATCCTGCTAGTTGATTCGAAGCAATTAGCCTTTTAACTTTGGTAAGCCTTGACCTGGACCGAAAGGTTGGAAGGGGTGAGACCTGCAGTGAACAATAGGATGCTTTAGTGAGGACGAAAGTTAAGCTAATAGCATTTTAGGACGAATTGAGACCGAAAGGAGATATTCATTGCCCCTTAGATCGACACATCGACTGACCTTTTACCTTAACTGCGATTGACTGACGTTCATTGATGACCCGAAATCCTAGTTCCTTTCTCTTACTGTTAATTTCTCTCATTTCTCTTCCTCTTGCCTTAATCTTGTAGTTTAGTCAAAACAATTCAAACCCCCAGTAGTGACATCAGACAGACTGAATAGACAAGTAGATAGTAAACCGCCTCCCTGTGGAGATCGACCCTACTTACCGCTGACTTCTGTTAGTAGTATCTAGGTATTTATTTTTGATAGGTATACGACAGACGTATCAAATTTTGGTGTCGTTGCCGGGGAGGCAACTATTTATTTATTTGTTTAATTCTGTCTGTTTTTAGCCTCAGGGGATTTTTCCCTTGAGGCCGTTCTAATCTTTTTCTTTATTGCTATTTTGATAGGCCTTACAGGTTCTACCTAGAAAGTTCTAGGTGAAAGATCGTCAAAGGGAAGGCTTGAGTACTTTTGACCCGTCACCTATGTCCCATTATATGGCGCAGCAGGTGATTTACTGCGGG
This sequence comes from Silene latifolia, assembly GCF_048544455.1. Taxonomy (NCBI): domain Eukaryota; kingdom Viridiplantae; phylum Streptophyta; class Magnoliopsida; order Caryophyllales; family Caryophyllaceae; genus Silene; species Silene latifolia. The sequence continues at coordinate 2,249,295 of NW_027413827.1, read as the reverse complement.
AGATGTGGTGCTGCTGAGCACAATGCAGCCTTTTGCATGGCAGAAAATGACGAGGTCCTCGAGTCCAGGCTTTGGGGACGAGTTAGCCATTCCTCTGTAGTTGTGCCACCGCATCTACCCTATCAACGAGGCTACCAAGAGCCTCCGTTTGTCTGGCCACCGCAACAACAAATTCCTCCTGATATACAGAAAGAAGAGATTGCGGAGCTGAAATCTTTAATGAAGGCGTTTGCACTCTAAGTGCAAGAAGGTGATAGAGACACTTGTTCGCGATTTGATAAACTCGAGTCTGAAATAGCTGAGCTAGCAGCTGAGTCGGATAGTAGGCAACCAGAAGAGGTATACTTTGCTGAGAGCGGTTTTTCCCGTGAAGAAACCGTGTTGCCTAATGCTGAGGATGATTCTTATGACTCGGATTACGAATTTCTATCATATTTCAATGCCTTGCACGGGGATTTCAGCACTGTACAGGAAGAATCACTCGATCGAGTGACTTATATTAGTCGATCGAGTGAATTTCCAGAAAAACCGTTCGATCGAGTAGTCCAAAGCACTCGATCGGGTGAAAATCAGGAAGAAAGTGCTCGATCGAATGACAATTCTACTCGATCGAGTAGTCTGGCCAGCGAGAGCATTGATTCGTCATCTGGGTTTGTTCTAGATGACGATTTTGATGATGATAATGGATACGGTGAATATCCCCTATTCAAAGCCGAGTTGGATGCACTTGAGGCTGCGATTTACGGGATGAAATCCACTGAGGAGGGTGACGAGGAAGCAGCTGAGTCGGTAATTGCTCCTAGCACGGAAGAGGTAATATCTTCCTTTGTCAATGATTCCGTCATTGAGACCAACCCGAGGTAGTAAACGATAATTTTATTATTGTTTGTTTAAATAGTACATTGCCTCATTTGACTTACGCTTCGCATTTTAATGCCTTGCCCCTTCCCAGTAGGTCGTATTATTTAACGATTTTTCACCGTCCTTATCATTTCAATTTCGTTAATCTAAAACGGGACCCTACTTTATTGTCAATTGCTCCTGGGCTCCTCTATTTTGTGGATAAATTTAGGAGCTCTCATAGGAAATTTGTCAGGCTTAAACGATTAATTATTTCAATTTCCTATTTTATCTTTATATTATGGTGCTACTTATGCTCTTGTGTAGCACATGCGCAGATGTATGATCTCATGCTAAGAGCTTTGAGCTATTTTGATTTTGACTGATTAGAGCAACTGTTGGAAAAGAAGGTCGAGCTAGGACCTGTCTGAAGCTAGCGCTACCCGGGAGGCAACCCGGAGATTTATTTATATTTGCATTGCTTTTTATTTCAGTTTTAGTTGTAATAAATGGTCTTCGTACCATAGACTATTTCAGTTTTGCTTGTTTTGTTAGTTTTGCGGGCTATTTTTATTGCGTTTTGCAGGAACATACTAAGGATTACTCGATCGAGTACTTTTTATACTCGATCGAGAGCTTTTGCTGTTGTTTTACTCGATCGAGTGCTTACATTTCACTCGATCGAGCACCTGCGAAAAGAGAACAACTCGATCGACCACTATTCTTCTCGATCGAGCTGTTTTGGATGCCCTTTGACTTGGATTTGCTTCTTATGACGATATCTGAGCTGTTTAGCGACCTCCCATGTTCATGGTCGGTTTGGGGAGGTCCCTTATTCGCGTTATCTTGTAAGCTTTCCGCATTTACTCTCTTTCTCTTTTAGTTTGTATTTCCTTTCCATGTTTTGGTACAATGAGGGCATTGTACGGTTTGGTTTGGGGAGGTTATGCATCCTTATCTGTGTCTGCATCTCGTCTTTATTTGCATTTCTGTTATCACGTTTAATTTATGTTTGCATTGATGTTTATTTTCATAAAAACAAAAAAATTCCCTAAAAATTCAAAAGTCTCATGAAAATTTCAAAAATTTCATGTTTATTTTAGCATATAGGTATACGACAGACGTATCAGTAAGAATAAGTAATAATGAAAAAGAAGAAAAAACTCTCCTTTTCGATATGGGTGGCCGGGTGGTATGGGGTAGGATGCCCAAGGCATTTTCAAGTTTGTTCTTCTCAAGATTTAGGCATGCAAGCCTATGATAAGTAGGGCATGATTGTGTCTTCCACTAATTAAATGAATAACGCACAATCTAATCCCTACACACCCATTTACACGGCACACTCAAGGTTAAGAGGGTCCATTTTAAGTTTGTCAATTGTCCAATTTGTGTAGTGTGACATATTGGACATGTTACTAGACATGTTATTCAATAATGCATTTTTAACTTATTAAAAATCATTATATTAACAAAATAAATCACAAACAAAAAATCAACTAGTAATTCACAATTACAAGTACTTAAAATGGGTCATAGAATTATAAGTTACAACAACTTGTATTTATAATAAACCATTCATTCTTATTTTAATTGTTTCATAAACAATAAATAAACCTAAGTAATAAAAACAATTTAATTACTTAGTACGAATCTTAATTAATCAAATTACAATAAGATACGTATTCTCACTCACAAAACCATTTGTTCAATTTTAAACAATTAATTAATTTGTATCATCATACAATTCATTAATTAATCAATTAAGAGTGTTACCCTAGAGGTATGACCTTAAGGGATCAACGGATCACCACCGTCATACGACAGTAATGTCAAACTCTAGTAAGCCAATCATTACCGATTAATGTGGATCAGTTCACAATAAAATATTACTTTCCCTGAGCATTCTTAATATGAGATTTAAACATGTGATCGCATTATTGTCGAGGACACATACTCCAACAATTATCACTACTTTTTTTCACTAGAAATTATGTTGTTCATATATATTTTACTTATAGTGCAAAGTTTTTAATTCCTGAGGATTCGCAAGACTCCTAATCTTTTGTCTTTGGAATGTTATAGAACTGTTTAGTTTATTGTTGCATATCAAAAAGTCTTTCAACTATAACTGATTTGACTAGGTAATTTAGTCCACCCCCAATATCCATTATGGTTTGAATCTTCTTCCAAATTTTATGAAATTGAGATGGATCAATGTTGTTTGTGTTACTTCAGTTTCAAGTGTTTGCGTTCACGACTTTTAGTTTTATGGCTAAAGATGTAATATATGCTCATTTTTGGCTAAACTCGTGAAATTTCTATGTTGTGCAACCTCACTTTGTTCTTTTTGATTTCTCCTTCATTTTCAATTTATGCTCTATTATATTCCTCGAATTTTGCTAGTAAACATTCATTTTATGTTGTTTGTAGGTTAGACTTTTGGTGATTTTCATATATTTGCCTCAGGTATCTTCCTCCTTTATTTTCCCTCAACTTATTGCTTTCATCCACTTCTCATATCTACGTAGGTTTCCCTTTTTTATTTCCACCATCTTAACTTAAATGCATCATTGTAGATTTAAATTTGAGAGTGTCAATTGAGGAGATGAAGGATGTTAATGAGGTGTAGGCTACCAACTATTTAGGGAATACGTAATGTTGAGTAGTCTATTCACTAAGATGTTATTGTTATGTTGGATGTGATGCGAGATCAATGTAAGTTTTTTGGAGTTGTATTGTTGAGTAGTCTATTCACTAAAATGTGTGTGTGTGTAGTAGTGGAGTTGTAGCTCTCGGATGTAAATGGATGTTTGAATTGTGGTTTTAATATTTTGAGAAAATCGTTGTGTTAGTGCATAAAACTTTGCAGGTGTTTAATTTTAGGTTAATCAATTTGAAGTGAGCTTTTGTTGTATGTTGATACTGCTGCTACTGTTGATACAGGATTTTGAATGCACTGATTTTGTAAATTTTTAAAAAAAATAAAAATAAACATCAATAACAACGGTTATATGCCACAAAACCGTTGTTAATAGTCACTTTTAACAACGGTTTTTTTAGCATATAACCGTTATTACTTTTAAAAACGATTTTTTTAAATATAACCCTTGTTAATAGTCACTTTTAACAACGGTTTTTTGATATATAACCCTTGTTATTACTTTTAACAACGGTTTTTTTAAAAATAACCCTTGTTATTACTTTCGCACCAAAATATTATTCGCACCAGTCACTATTTTTTTACAACGGATAACGCCAAATAACAACGGGTGATAACCGTTGTTAATACTTTCCACAACGGTTTTTGTCTAAAATAATAACCAATGTTAAAACTTTTAACAATGGCCCGAACTGTAACACCCCCATATTCAGAGGAGCCTTAACTAGGCCTTCCTTAGCATATAAGGGCGTTACCATCTCGGTTGCCCGAGGTAAGTAATCATCAAAAGTCGATAAAAGAACATTTATATTTATATTACAAGCGTTACAACCAACCTAACCAAAATAAAGATACAACTCAATGGCTACACTTTAATAATATCAAATCTCGTGAAGACTCATCCCTGCCTGGACTCTAGCTATCAACAACATCAACACCTGCTAAGACAGACTGCTCACCATAAGGGATCACGGAAGACACATAAGACAACAAGACAACCACACAAGGTCAGTACTGAGATAAGACATGACAATATCAACAACATCTATCAACACAACACAGCACAATCAGGCACACACACAGGCACACCCACTCCAATCAATCTCCGTCACCGACTGTCCACTGGAGCAGCCCTGCCAGTGGGGGACCGCAGCCGTACCCACCAAATCCCCGCTCATCATACCGAGCGATAACCCTCTCCCATTAATGTGCACATCCCCTCCCGTGGCTGGTTCCACGGAGGGAGAAACTAGGGTGTGAAGCCACTCCCGCAAGTGACTCCACTCAGCCGAGAACGCATCTCGAGAACCAGAGACAAACAATCACAGACAGCTGCAATACAATGACAACCAACCAACCAACCGCATTCACCAACCGACTATCTCATATACACTGCCACACAAACACAACTACAATACAACAACCATGACACAACAACCGACACACTAGACCATCCACAGAAACTGAGTAGGCGAACCTACCTTTAAGCAACTGCAACTTTTCCATGCCAATCATACGAAATATCCAGCAATCAAGCAACACCTATATCCATAACACAATCATCTATCACTAACAAGCAAACCCTAGCTGCAAAGACAAGGATACAGATGATGATGACGACATACCTACAAGGAGAAACCTGGCAAAAGACCGCTACCCGACTCAAGCTATGCTCTCCTAAGGCACAAGAACCTTCAAAGGCTTCCATGGAGGTTTTATGGTGAAGGGAAGGGAAAGAGGCGACTTAAGGATTTAAGAAATGAGGCGGAAATGATTTGTGGATTTAACAAAACGCGATTATAAACCCTTGCTGAAAACCCGTTACTCGATCGAGTGTCCCACATACTCGATCGAGTGTCCCCTACTCGATCGAGTATTCGAGCTACTCGATCGAGTAGCCTGTACTCTACCGAGTACCACGCACAACTCGCAACCCAAGGTAACTTGGCACGCACTTCTAATGACTATTACCGCTGCCAAGGTCAGTTAGCGCTGGTCAAAGGGTCTCTAAAAGGGCGGGTATTACAGTCTTCCCCCCTTAAAAGAACTTCGTCCCCGAAGTTCAACTCACCTATCGCACAACACAAGGTACGGAAACAAGGCAAAAACAATATTCCTCCGACATAGATCGCTACTCCCCGGACATACCCTCCCCCTTGTCATCATCATCAACTGTCTGACACTCCATATAGACCGACTCCTACAAAATATTACATGAAATACCCAACACGGTACAAGTTTACACTTTCACTAGCAACAACCAACAACGCGAAACATGTCACTTTATCACCACTAATGTACTCAACAATATAATTCTATTTCAACACACGGCCTCATGACTATCTTTCTATGACCACCTTTTAAGTATACTATTCAACTTCACTTCAACATACAAATTACTCCCACTAACAAGTGTAAAAAATTATACTTCCATACACGAGATGTGACTAAAGTCGTAGGAAACATTATAAACAAATAACAACATAATTTCAAAATCGGCCTTTTCATTTTGCGACATTACTCTTCCCCTCTAAAAAGGAACTTCGTCCCCGAAGTTCACCACCAAATTACTACATAAGTTACTTATTACATGCATCGTGACATAAATCCAAACCATATTATTAATTATTGACATTACTCATTAGCTAGACGACCATCAAACCATACAACATATGCAAGCATATACGAATAACTAGCCAACGTCAATAGTGCATGTTAATATCATATGTACAAGTATATAACAAGACGCAACTCCGGTGACTAATTAGTAAATATGACGGGGGTAAGATAAAAGCAACAAGAAACAATTACTACTTCACTGTTGGTTACAAATACGCTTCAAAGATCCAAGCACGACTTCCAACATATGAAACGAACGGTTCAAACACGTTACTAATCATTAATAACCATGTTAAACACCAAACATGTAATTATATAACCATTAAACAATTTTAATTTTACGAAAGTTCCTGTAACAGTGCTACTCGATCGAGTATATAGGGTACTCGATCGAGTGCCCGCTACTCGATCGAGTGTCTTGGCTACTCGATCGAGTAGCCCTGAGATCAGAATGCCTCATTTCTGCCACACTTGTAGCTACTCGACCGAGTATGGGGTACTCTGTCGAGTACCTACAGTCAAAATCTTGGGAAAACTGTTGTCATACCCATATATATATATATATATATATATATATATATATATATATATATATATATATATATATATATATATATATATATATATATATATATATATATATATATATATATATATATATATATATATATATATATATATATATATATATATAATCGTCACATAACATGAATCGAGATGACTTCTCGACTCCCAAAATCCTGCAATAAAGTCAAACTAGCAAATCCGGCCTTATGACCAACCATACAAATCCCAAAATAAAAGTTCTAACTAACAACGACCACAATCTAACACCATCAACCATAAACAAAGATAAAGAATAGGAGTATCACTCCTGCTGCTGCTCCTCCTCCATCACCACATCTCCACCACCATCGCCTCCTGATGTGCCCGCTCCTGATGACCCAATACCCGTATCAACCCCCGCTCCAGCTCCAGGACTCACATATCATGGGGTCAAGCCACCAAAAGCAAAGGACTGAGGTGTCCCCCACGCTGACTAATCCACCCCGTAAGAGTTGAAAACCCCACTCTAGTCCCCGACTCCACTCCACCACAATGGATGTGGTCCCTCGGTCCCAATCCCCTGAGTGTACGCCATCTCATGCATATTCCGGAGTGTCAAAGTAGATGACACTCTCTCTGCCAAGTAGCTCGAACGCGTCTCCGGGGTGTCGAGGTAGGCGTAACACAGAAAAGGGTGCTGTTGCGGTGGTGCTACCGGCCGTGGTCTAGTCTCAGCGGTCCTCTCCCTCACTCGACGGGGTCCTCTCCCCAACCTAGGCCTCTCCTCCACTACTGCTGCATTCTCTCCCTTCTTTGGCTCGGGCATCACCTGGAGGATCGTGTCATCAATGAGGTACGTCCGCAACTGACGAGGTCCATCATCACCCTCCTCCTCCTCATCGAAGTCCACAGCTACAACCACCGGGTCTAACGGCTCTGTCGGTGGGAGGTGCTCAGGAGCCGGAATCTTCATCCAGCTCATGCCCCACACCCTCCAAGCTAGGCTGCCATCAGCTAAAGTTCTCAACCATTTCAGGTCGAGGTAGTAGTCTCGGTCCATAGTAGGCACCGGTGTAGCCAGAGGAACATACTCGGAAGAAGCCTCAAAGGAGGTTAGCTTTTCCGCTAGCCGAGTGGCAATAGCGCCACAACTCAAGTACCGGGAAGTGGCAGTAGCCATCAAAGCAAGGCTAGCGCAGACCATGGCAGGAGCATTAAAGACCACCATCTCGGTCCGCTCCGGGTTGAGGTAAGACATCAGAAGCAACACCTCATGATTGTTCAGTTTACTAATATCTGGTCTATCATACAAGAGGTTCGAAAGGGAACGAAGAAAGATCCTCAAGGTAATGTGCTGAACATCATTAATCAACATGTTGCTTGAGGTGGGAGCTGGCTTTCCGGTAAGACAAGGCATTAGGCGGCAGACACCGCACTTAGAAGGGATTTCACCGATGGAATCTTTGGGAGGCTTGGCCAACCCAAGGTGAGACGCGAAAAGGTCCATGGTCAACAAGAAACTTGTGTTCATCAAACGAAACTCAACAGTTTGCGCAGCTGGCACCTATTTAAACGAGCTCATAAACTCCAAGGTAAGAAAAGGGTAAGTATGCTTCCTCCGCCGATACAATCCCGTAAACCCCAAAGTCTCAAATATGTGACGGACATCCGTCTCAATTCCCAAGTCAGTCAGAAGAGTGGTATCCACACAACGGGTAGGCCTCATTTTGCGTTTCTGCAACGCCACAAAACGCTCTCTCTGTTTAAAATCTAAAAATACCACCGTAGGGTACTCCGGTACCGCGGGTACTACGGGTCCACTACCTTCCCCAGGCTCGGGCTGTGAAGCCCTCCCCCTCTTGCTCTGACGGGTCCCTAAGTTCAGTCTCGACATCTGTTTCAGCATATGGTTTAAACAAACTTGCATAGGCATGTAAAGCACATAAGTCATACAATTGAACTTTGAATACTCAGCTAGGTACACACTGTCACCAACAAATCCCCAATTGATATGTATAAATTCAGTTTATAGTAACTCAGACGATCTCTATTGTTGTGAAAAGTTTAGCATGACAAACACAATCTACTCAACCAATTCTGACATCCTAGCATGATTCAAATGCTATTCTATATATATACTTAATAACATATGAGATATTCGTACATGCTCATAGAAAGGTGATTTAAAACATATCATCATCAACCTTCAATATTAGAAACAGACAACTCAATTAGACTTGTCAGACGGTCTCTACAGCTGTAACGATTTTGACATATTAACCATCAATTAACGTCACCATTATCATATTGAAGTCTAACCTTTACTTAAACAATCATATCCAACACCAAATTTCAAATATAGAAAACGAATTTCAATTTGGGGCACTTTTAAGACGGAGTTTTAAGGCAACTTTTAAGGTGAAAATCACTAAAATCCAACTTTTAACATGGTATATACCACATGTAGTACTCAATTTCATCATCCAACCTATATAAAACAACCAAAATAAATATTGATTTTGTAACCCTAGAAAATTTCGGCTTCAATTTGGCAATTTCAATACTATTTTTGAAGCAACTAATCATCAATAATCATGGAAGGGAAGCATATGATTCACATTACAACAATTACAAGCAATTAAAAGCATTGATTCGTCCATATGAATCGAAAATTTCAGATTACACCATCATTCCAACAAATTCAAAGTAATAGAAACATGTAAATAGGGAAGAAAATCATACCTTGATCGGATAGAAGGTAAAAGAACGAAATAACAAGCAAATAACCCAACTAATCACCACCAACACAAGAAGAGAGGAAAGTTTTGTGAGAGATTTAGGGCTTAGGGTTCGAAATAAGAGGATAGAATGAGGAGAGAAAGAAGAAATAAGGGTTTTAAGAAACCCGTAGGAGGCTCTGTACTGTAGCCTACTCGATCGAGTGCCTAGGGTCCTCGATCGAGTAGGTGCTATTTCGTCGATTATCTACAGAACATTTCCACATCCCGACGTCATAGCTTCCTAACTAGATCGAGTGAGGTCTACTCGGTCTAGTAAGCACTCGCACTCGGTCAAGTAAGGTTGACTACTCGATTAGAATTACGAAATAAATCGAAAATTCCTGCAAAAACAACATTGCGTGTCGATTCCAAACCATGTTCGGAATTCGTCACTAGTCATCATACTCACTCATGTATTACCATTACTACTCAAGCATATCATACCGTCTCATCAAACAAGATTCATGTCATATTACGCTACAACAATTTACCCAACTCGGTTTACCTGCTTCCTAGTCAATCATACACATAATTACATCACCATCTCCTACTTAAACTTATCTTATCACATTACTAGCAAACTCGTGTTCACGTCAATATGAAACATACAATTAACGATAAATCATTCGTTCATATGTCATTCAAATGCATATTCTACATAGCAAATTAAAGCCTATCATGTTCCAATTTCAATCATAAGCAAATTATTTTACACAAATTGATCATCGCACAGCGGAAAATTTCAACCATTTAACATTGCATAAAAGCATCATTACCTGCCATTTCTCATATTATGACTCTATACTACTTTAACTATCATCACTATAGATACCGTAGATCTCATAAACTCATATAGATTCACCATTATTAACAATTTCAAGCAAACATCAACCTGGTCACTTCTCACATTACAACATCCACCCCCACATTTTCACGCGTTTCTATTAAATAAAATCCTTTACAGTTCGCATTATCATTACATAACTTCGCTAATTCTACCAAACTTCACCACATTCGATCCAATTCAACTATTTTACCTTTATCAACTTCAACAAGACTCAACCACAGATAGTTCCAACGAAATCAACATACGCACCAATTACATATACACGGACTCCACCTTCCCATGCCCAGTGACTGGCTTAAGTACAATGGGGCCAAGATTTTGAAATGAGGGCGCCTACTCACCCAAAATATAGCATCAGCTGGGGCTCCTATTATACATACACCAGGTTCATTTTATTAGACTCACTATGTTCATTATTTTCATTGGTTACAGATTCCAAAATCGTCGCTCTGATACCACTTTGTAACACCCCCATATTCAGAGGAGCCTTAACTAGGCCTTCCTTAGCATATAAGGGCGTTACCATCTCGGTTGCCCGAGGTAAGTAATCATCAAAAGTCGATAAAAGAACATTTATAGTTATATTACAAGCGTTACAACCAACCTAACCAAAATAAAGATACAACTCAATGGCTACACTTTAATAATATCAAATCTCGTGAAGACTCATCCCTGCCCGGACTCCAGCTATCAACAACATCAACACCTGCTAAGACAGACTGCTCACCATAAGGGATCACGACAGACACATAAGACAACAAGACAACCACACAAGGTCAGTACTGAGATAAGACATGACAATATCAACAACATCTATCAACACAACACAGCACAATCAGGGACACACACATGCACACCCACTCCAATCAATCTCCGTCACCGACTGTCCACTGGACCAGCCCTGCCAGTGGGGGACCGCAGCCGTACCCACCAAATCCCCGCTCATCATACCGAGCGATAACCATGTCCCATTAATGTGCACATCCCCTCCCGTGGCGGGTTCCCGAAACTAGGGCGTGAAGCCACTCCCGCAAGTGACTCCGCTCAGCCCAGAACGCATCTCGAGAACCAGAGACAAACAATCACAGACAGCTGCAATACAATGACAACCAACCAACCGCATTCACCAACCGACTATCGCATATACACTGCCACACAAACACAACTACAATACAACAACCATGACACAACAACCGACACACTAGACCATCCACAGAAACTGAGTAGGCGAACCTATCTTTAAGCAACTGCAACTTTTCCATGCCAATCATACGAAATATCCAGCAATCAAGCAACACCTATATCCATAACACAATCATCTATCACTAACAAGCAAACCCTAACTGCAATGACAAGGATACGGATGATGATGACGACATACCTACAAGGAGAAACCTGGCAAAAGACCGCTACCCGACTCAAGCTATGCTCTCCTAAGGCACAAGAACCTTCAAAGGCTTCCATGGAGGTTTTATGGTGAAGGGAAGGGAAAGAGGCGACTTAAGGATTCAAGAAATGAGGCGTAAATAATTTGCGGATTTAACAAAACGCGATTATAAACCCTCGCTGAAAACCCGTTACTCGATCGAGTGTCCGACATACTCGATCGAGTGTCCCATACTCGATCGAGTATCCGAGCTACTCGATCGAGTAGCCTCTACTCTACCGAGTACCACGCACAACTAGCAACCCAAGGTAACTTGGCACGCACTTCTAAGGACTATTACCACTCCCAAGGTCAGTCAACGCTGGTCAAAGGGTCTCTAAAAGGGCGGGTATTACACGAACAACAACGCCCGCTTTTTTCTATAACAACGGTTAATAACTGTTGTTGTCCCCTATATCTGTAGTAGTGTCCACAAGGCTAATAAAAGCCGGTTTGATCTCGCACTCCGGGGCGGTAATTTGAGTAGTAGCGATACCGGCCGGGAGCATAGCCGCGGTGGGCATGGAATGATCAGAAAGTTTCACCAACTTTTTGGTTGAAGATGGTGGTGGTGGTGGTGGAGATGATGAGCTAGAAACCTCCTCCTCTTCAAAAGCTTTCAGATCGTCTATGTAAGACTTTATTGCACTTTCAATTTGCACGGGAGAAGCAGCCTGTTTAATTTCTTTCCAAAAACGTCGTCTTCTACGCAAGGTTTTCTCGGGCTCGGAATTCGGTGAAAGTAATTCTCCAATACGAAAAGACCTGGGCATAAGACAACAATCTCAAGAAATTCGTAAGTAACGGTCTCAAGGAATAAGAGTTCCTCAAGAGAAAGGAAAACAAGATAGAAATAAAAAATTCTAAACACAATAAAACCGTGCTCCCCGGCAACGGCGCCAAAAATTGATAGGCTTTGTCGCACACCTAATCAAAGATAAATTCCCCTAGACACAAATGAATGTAGTACAAGGGGTCGAACACAAGGAGACGGGAATTGTGTTATGAAGTGCTATGAATAGAATTCCATCAAGGTCGATTGCGATTGGTTGTTTGGTTGGTTCGATAACTTGTAGATAAAAAGATGTAAAAATATATGATAAAAAGAAATAACATGTGAATTAGTGAAATGGTAAATATGAGAAATGTAATAAGGAATACTAATGATAAACTAGTGATGATAACTTGATAACAAAATGTAATAACAAACTAATATGAAATGCTAATAACTAGAATGTAAATTATAAAACAACGATTATGGAAAATGCAATAACGTAATGAACAAGAATCAAAATTACCGAAACAAGAACTTGGAACTTGAATGGAAGAACACAAATGAAACCCAAATATAAACATCAAATGAAAGATCTTATTATAATAACCAAATGCTTAACAAAATGTAAATTGTTTAACAAAGAACCAAATGCTTAACAATTTGTAAACTATTGAAAACTAGAGACATTTGTTGCTTAAGGCTATATGAAAGTGTATAAAAGTGTATAAACATATCCTACAATGACGGACTAAGGCCCATATTTATAGTAGAATAGGGGCATAACGTAAATATCAAAGGGCAAGCTAACCCCCATCGGGGACAGGCCACCCCAATCAGGGCCGTGGGTATCCGGCCATATTCCACTAAATTCTTGCTTAAATGCTAAGGGGATCCAATGTTTGCGATTAATGCCCCTTAATTCACCCGGGTAAATGCTTCATTTTGCATGCTAAGCTTCCCAATTGACTTGGTCTTTAGACCTCCTTTTGGTCTTGACTTTCATTTCTTTGTCTTGGGCTCCAACTTCTATTTGTCATCATGCTTGCTTCCACTAAGCTTAGTGAACTCCGGTGTTTGCTAAAATGACAAAAATAAGCGACCGAATGCTCAAATTTCCTACAACATGCAACAAATACAAGCAACACACCTAGAACACAAGATTAGCTCACAAAAACACTAATAAAAGTGTGATATTCAATCAAACCGAGCTAAAATGAGGGATAAAATCCTATATAAAATGGACACATCAAGATTCTTGACAACCTTCAGAAATTTGTTGAACTGCTGCTCAATATTGGTGTTAAGTATTCGGTTTGAAAACAAAAGCTTAATCACAATGGGTGGCTCAGAAGTTCTCTTAGGCCTCTTTTGGTTCCTCCTTGTAAATCATGGGAGTTGTAAAATCACATTAATTAGAAAATTGGAACTTTTTTAGTTGCTCATTTTTTTCCATGATATAGGAATTCTATTTTCCAAGGAGTTTCAAATGGAGGAATTTGATTACCTAGCCCTCCCTAGGTAATTGCAAACTCCGGTGTAATTGAACTCCTACATTGGCAACTAAACGGATTTAGCTAATTCACGTGAATTTAATGTGGGAACTTAAATCCCATGAATTCAATATTCCGGTGGAATTGTATTCCAACGGGCAACCAAACGAGACCTTAGCTTTATCAGAATTGGGTGTCTTGACAGCGGTAGTAGATGACCCATCATCAAATTGTAGCGAGATATGAACTTAGTTAGATAACTTAGCCAATCGACTCACATCACCAGTCGATCAACCAACAACTTCAGTCGATCGACTAAGTTCAGCATCTTCAGCGTCAACTTCACGAGTTTTACTCGATCGACTCACATTTCCAGTCGATCGACTAAAGTCAGCAGATACAACACTCTCACCTTCTGTTTCATCGTCCGCATTAACATCTGATTCTTCCATAATGACATCGTCACTCATTTTGGGCATCTACGGTTCATCATAAGTGAAACCACTTCTTAGGTTGATATCATTAACCGTTTCATGTGATTTATCAGGTTGGGAGGGTAACTGAACCGGTTGCCTTGTAGCTTGTTTAGATACTAACTGCGCCAACTGATTTTCGAGCATCTTAATAGAGTCATCCTTGGCTTGGTCACTCTTTTGAATATGGACCATCAAAGGCTGCACCATACCTTTCAACTCCGCAAATTCATTTGTTGTTTGAGAAGGTGGGTTCTGGTGCGGTGGAGGAAAAGATATGGGCTTTTGAAACCCATGTTACTGTGATAAGATGTCGCAACCTAATCAAGGATAAATACCCTAGACACAAATGAATGTAGTAATAGGGGTCAAACACAAGGAGATGGGAGTTCCTATATAAGTTGTTATGGGGTGAATTTTATCAAGGTCGGTAAATGTATGATTGCTTGGTTTGGTTGGTAAACTTGTGATAAAACAATAATAAAGGAATAGTGTAGGGAGGTCGGGTCACACATGCAAATTATGTAAATGCTCAAATTAAATGTAGGAGTTGGTAATATCATTAATTGTTTAGGCTTAAAGACAACTACCTCTCGGCCTTATTTTAAACCATAGATCGGGTCCTAGCGAACTCTCGTTATGACTAGGTCGTCTACTAAAACATTCTTAGTCTAATTCAATTTCGTGCCTCCCGACTTATAAAAGTGAATTAACAAATTTAATCTAAGATAGTGATCATTTATCAAAGACTAACAATACAATGCAAACATGTGAAAGAAACAATGAAACGATATTATAACATCCTAATTCAACAATTACAAGAACTACTTATGCATGGTTTCCCTTATTCCCTAGACAAATTAAACTACTCATGCATAATGTAGACTAAACTAATGACAAAAGATAAAGTAGACTTGATAGCTAACTAATAGTGAAAATCACATAGGAAATAATAAAACATTTCAAGAAATAGAATTACCTTAACAATTGGAAATGAAACTTGGAATTGAAGAACAAATGCTTTAATGGAAATTGTAATACAATATTGAAATGCTAAAGGAAATGTAAATAACATAAAGGAAATGCTAACCTATTCTAAAACTAATCGAAGGACTAAAATAAGAGTTTGAAAGTGGTGTATGAGGTGTATAAGAAGTGCGCGGATGTAACACCCTTTATATAGGACCAAAGGGAGTAACGTAAACGGGGTAGAATAGGGGCACCCCGATCGGGGGCACCTCGATTGGGGTCACCCCACCAAGATCGGAGTCGTGGCATTTCTCTTTTTCGTCTGAAATCCGTCTTAACTTTGCACTTAATATTGATGCGGAATCCGATGCTTGTTTCTTTATGTGTCGGTCTAAGGTATCTTAGGCATCATTTGGTATCCAATGCAAGCTCTTATAATGGGCTTTCCTTTGGATTTAATTTCTTTACATATCCATCAACTAATATTGATTTCCTCTTGCTCGGGTTTTCCAATTTCTTCCCAAAATACCCCTATGCTTCCTGAAACATCTTTGCATGATCAAGACTTGCTCATATTAGCCTCGTGAACTTGGGTGAATGCTAATTTGATGGGAAAAAGCTACCGAGTGCTTCATTTCCTACAAAATGTAATGAATACGAGTAAAAACACCTTGAACACGGAATTAGCTCACAAACACATTAATAGAAGTGCAATAATCAAATAAACCAAGCTAAAATAGGGGGTTAAAGTATATATAAAATGGACTTATCAAACCCCCCCAAGCCAAACCCTTGCTTGTCCTCAAGCAAGCACACAATATAATGTATGAAAAGGACAAGGGTACGAGCAACAATCATTTCATCCGAATGCAATTCCTGTCAAGTAACTTTAGAGCACAATGAATCAAATCCTGAAACAACATGGGCATAGGGAAAATGCGACAACATGGATGAGATTTACATGACGGCGTAACACAAAGGACTTCACATGGACATTTCAACTCTTGCATGATCTTATTGACATCGGACTCCTCACGGGATTCACTCACACTCATATTATGAAGAAGGCAAATTATATGTTAATATGAGACTCTCCTATCTACGACTTAAGAGAATACGCCCGCAATCTAGTATGGTAATCATTCCAAATCAACAAGGCAATGCTAACAAGAATGCAAAAATATAAGCCAAAAGAAGAGATAAAAGAGGCTAGGGGTAATGGGTAAAAAGTGGACAAACGAGTTTGGATATGTGGAGTTGAAGGTCGAGCTAATCAACCATCCAAACGAGCAAAGAGCGCTTAAATAACCCAATACCGATCTTATAGTAATAACCCATTAAACCAAAGCAGCATATGGCTCAAATTAAAACTTTTACAACATAAAATGAACTTCCCAACTCAATTTCATAAATTATGGAAGATCAATCTCATCTCTTTTTCTTTGCTCTTTTTCATCAAAACCTTTTTTTTTTTCATTTCTTTACTTTTCATCTTTTTTTGTTTGTTTTATTTTTTCCAATTCATTTTTCTCTTCTTCCTTTCTCACTTTTCTTTCACAACACAATGGGAATTCGTGATCCCGTCAACATTATCAACCTCACTCAACACGGTAGGCATTTTGGTATGTAGCTAGAAACAAATATGTGGTAGCATATAATGAGAAAAGGCTCAATAATAGGTGATGCATGTGAGAAATTATAGCAATAAGGCTTCATGTACAAACTATCATAGCATGTCTAAGAATAAGGAACAAATGCCATACTTGTGCGTTTTGATGTAACGCACACCAAGAGGAGAAACTACACACACCTAAATGAGACTGGGTAAAGATGCACCGGCCTTTTTGGAGGCTCTACCTTACCATTTATGTAGCTTACCAATTGTAAGATCAAGTCTATTTTGTCCAAAATCCATCCCTAACCCACTATGTCAAGACATAAAAATGACATTATGCAAAAGACAAATGGGTGGACACAACATACACATTTTCAAATTTTTACTTTTTTAGATTTCCCATAACTAGACTCACTAAATCCCTCCCCCAAGCTAGAACAACACATTCTCTTCAATGTGTAAAACAAAGAAGGACACCCAACAAGGGGAGATGGGATGACACATGCGGAAAGAAAGGAAGGAAAGAAAGCATACTAAAGTGTAGAAGCCTCCCCCAAGCTAGCTTGAAAAGGGGGTAAAGACCAATCCAAGTAGCAAAGTACCTGCGGAAGACAAGCTACTACATACGAAAGCAAGCTAAATTTCTTATTGTCCTAACTATTACATCAAAACCAAATTGAAATTGCAATTGTATAAAAAAAACTGTAAATTGTCTTAAAAAGCATAAATAAAACAAATTTTCCTAAATGAATATCCATCGTCCCTTAAGAAGCATGTCAACGCCCTTAGAAGTTGATCATATTTCTGCGCATGAGCAATACACAAGCATATGTAAGCAATTGATAAGATATAAGCATGAAAGAGCAAAGGCAAGATAGGATTCTTATCAAAATGCCCATGAGAGATTTCAAATAGAACCGCCGTACTCCATTCGTCAGCAAGAGAAGGAGAATCGTGCTTAAGACCATAAAATAAACCGTTAGTGCAAATATTATAATCATGAACGGTCTCAAATTGGTGGTATGAAAACTCTAAGTGGCAGGACTCATCAAAAATGGGGGGTTCATCCCACTTAGCCTTTAAATGAAAATCACTAAGTCCTCCGTCAACCTCAAAAGGGTCAATGGTATCCTCCACAGAAGGATTCTCAAAGGGGTCTAAGGTCTCGGGTAAAACCTCATCCTTTTCATGGTAATCGGGCCCAACATCATCCATGGCATGTGCGTCAACTACCTCCTCCACGAAATGGTTAATTGGAACAACAATAGGGGGAATTTCAAACAACACAGTCGGTCTATCGTCATCGTCATCCAATAATTCAAGATTGTTAGAGGGAAAAGACTCACATTAGCCGGTTAGGAGAGCATAAGGAGAGGTAATAAGCTCACATTGGCTCGCTTCCTTTTGAGAAAGTTGTTCCAAACGAGCTTGAAGCACTTTGAGCTCCTCCTGGATACGCCACGCATTGAATTAGCGTGTTACCTCCCGTAATTGACCTTGGCTAGCCACGGAATCAAAGAAATGCCAAAATTCCAGCCCGATCATGTAATAGACACCCCTATTACTCAAGTTTGGAGCCAATCCACGGGTCTCAAAGTCCATGCCATCAAGCATGAGATGTAATCCCCTATAAAATCTAGTGCAAAACAGTGGCGGAAACACTGTCGAATGGGATTAAATACACAGAGATAAAAGTTCTAACTGTTATGAATTGAGAATATATAAAATTCTCAAGGATAAAAAAAAAAATGGTCAAGTCTAAACAATTGCCATTTTTATAAAAAGGGCGAAAATAAAATTCCTCAAAGTGTTCAAACTAAAACCATAAAAGAAAGCAGAAAAACAGAGTAGGATCTTCAAACTACTCGTTAGCTCACACAGAAATCCCAGCAAAGCTAACACCTGTCATGTTATAAACATAACAGCCACAATCAGTGGGGAGTAACTCGACGTTCTCCCAGCCATATCACATGATATAAATGTTACAGATGCAAATAATATATCAAAGTAAATTGAAATGTTATAAAACATAAGTAACAAAATATGATTACCAAATCGCGTTAACCAACGTGCTGCATGCTTAAAAGCAAAATATTCAAAAGACAGAATGGAAATAATTTAGTTCAGGCTAGATATCCACTTTAGCTATACTTTTGACATCGAAGCATCATTACTAGTTTCGGGAACCCAGTGTCACGCTAAGATGACCAACTCCAAGCTCACTAATTAGAAAACAAACTATAATAGGACACGACT